>NC_092629.1:75466406-76066406 GCF_039555335.1 Amphiura filiformis
TACTCATACTTCACATGGCAGCTATTGCACTTACCCACTTCTGGCACTGAGCAGTCAATTTGGCATTTGAACATCAACAAACTTGTTTCAAACAAGCCCCATACTAAATAGGGACGGGTTTATGTAGCAATCAGTAACTATTGATGTGACGGGTCACATATTCTTTCAATTTAAAAAAAGGTGAGGAATGGCATCCTGGGCAAGTGGCAAGAAATGGTGAAGTACTTAATTCCAGCACACTCAATTGGTCATAACCTTCCTGGGCTGTCTGGCAGGAATTACTGTTATAAAAATTAAAATTGTTAATGACCAATTGAGTCAACATGATAACAATGGTGTTAATTGGGTGCTACTTATGGGTGCACACCACCAAATAGATTTCCTATTCATTTATGTGTTAAAAGGTATGGAGGAATTGATCGTTTTCTCATTGTTAACCCTCCTGGTTCATTCAAAACACCCTTTTACCTAATGTTTATGATATCTTCTACAATATAACCAACAAATATTGGGTAGGTAAGCAGCTCAATGGTTCTTACAATAAAAACACTGATTTTTTTACCAGCCATTTACCTTGGTGGTGTGATTTGGTGGTGTGGAATCTACAGGGTTAATTTTTTTTCTTAAAACCCCATTTTACATGATCTGCAGCCTTTCTCAACATATCTTGACCATTAAAAGCGAAATTATTCAAGTGTTTATGCCGACTCAAATTAATGCAGCATGTGTATTGCTAACCATGTGCTATCTACTGAAGATAGTAACATTAAGATATGATAATCAGGCAGTAGTCAAGCAGCAAACTAAATTCCGTGGCCTTTTTTTTTAAGACAATGTACCACCTATCCTAACATGTTGTTTGGGTCCCAAGTAACATATTTATGCATGTTTACAAAAATCCAGATGCAGCAGATGGCGGCCATCTTGTTTTTCAAAATGGCGGCCATTTGTTCAATAATTTTCCAATATATTTCAAACTGACCTTCCCATTGTGAATTTATTGATACAATAGCAATTGTTTTAGGCCTAGGATATTATTTATGACATGTATGTACTAATATTGACGATTTTGATATTCAAAATGGCCGCCAAATTCAACTTGTTTCCTCTATACATACAATGAGCATTATAAAATATAAGTTTAAGCAAGTAACATGTTAATTAATATACCAACAGATACACAAACTCCACTACACTGCAAATACACACCACACCACCCCCACCCACCCACCCCCACATTCAAATGCTTACCTATAATTCACTCTCTATGATAACATTTTATTTTAAAATAGTTCCTGAATTTAAAATCTGTAACTTCCACCTTAAATGTCTTCATGCCTCCTCATCTGGATATGATAATAATAATTATGTTCCCACTAAGTTTGATGTACCGGGCCAGCCCATACTCATACCCAACCCTTGCCTAATCTTTACCCCGATCACCCCTAACTTGGTATCTAACTCATAGGCCCTGTAGGCCTACCCTGTTAAACGTATCGTACTCTGATATCTATACCCAATAACATGTATCCCGTACTAGTACCCGAATGTCCTACCCTAATACCCTCCTCGGTTCACATAACCCTGTATTCTTGGTACCCCTAACCCCATCCCTGGCCAGTAGCACTACCCATCCCTGGGGCCCATAGACCCAGCCAAGGGACCCCTTAACACAACACCGGAACCCATAATCCACTGCCCAGTGGCCCATAACCTGATATGTTCTATAGCTAAATTTGATGTATTCGGACCAGCCCATAACCACACCCCTTGGCACCCTACCCATATCCTTATTACCCTAAGTCTCTTACTCCAGTACCCTTACACAGTCCTCAGTACCCCTAACGCCATCCCTGGGACTCCTAAAGCCAAACCTGAAACCCGAACTCCATCCCCAGTACCCCTAACCCTATTCCCGGGACACCTAACAACAACTATGGGACCTTTAACTCCATTCTTCCTAGAACCTCTAGTCTAATCCCATCTTTGGTACCGGTAACCCCACATCCGGTACCCTTAACCCCTTTCCTGGTACCCATTACGCAAGTTCCAACGCTGGACCCCTAGGCTAACTCCATCTCCATTACCCCTAACCTTATTCCCTGGGACCTCTAACACCAACTTTGGGACTTTTAAACTCCGTTCCTGGAACCTGGAATTCTCGCAAGACCCATACAGACCTGCCAACTGTCCCTCATTTTGAGGAACTGTCCCTCATTTTGGGTTTTCCAAAGTGAAAAAGAGGGACAGTACTGCTTTCTGAAAATTTCAGTGATGGCAAATTTAAATGTAAGAACAGAAGAAAATTATGCAAATGTCACTTTAAAATTTTGCTATAGCATTCTCTTTAGTCTATTGTGATAAATTTAGACCTGCAAAACCTTCCCTGAATTCTGAAAATATTGCACACCTCAAGTCTTTGAATTTGTCGGTACCTGGTTTGTGTACATGTACACAATTTTGGCCTCAATGTCTCTCTTTCTTACTGCGCTAGGTTGGCAGGTCTGCCCATAACCCGTCCCTGGGATCCTAATCCCACCTTTGGTACATGCAACCCCACAACCTGTTTACCCTTAACCAATGCCCGGCACCCTTACTCTGTTCTTGGTACCCATTTAATGGGCTACCCCAACCCTGGGACCCCTAATTCTATCACCATTACCCCTTCCCCTGTCCCCTGGAGCCTCTAACACCAACTATGGGACTTTTAACTCTATTCCTGGATCCCGTAGCTCCGTCCCGAGACCCATGACCCATCCCTGGGACCCTAATTTTTCAATTTAATTCAAGTTTATCTGTTTTCTTCTCAAATATATACAAATTATTATTAAATACAGATAATTAAATACATTATAAATTATATATCCCATCTTTGGCTCCTGTAACCCCACATTTGGTTGATTGGTTCCCCATATTCAATGCCTTTCACCCCCTTACCCTGTTCCTGGTACTCATATCCCTAACCCTTGGCCTCCATCCCCATTACCCTATTCCCGGGGACCTCTAACACAAACTAAGTGACCTTTAACTCAATTCATGGAACACCAAACTCTGTCCCTGAGACCCGGCCATGAAACATCCCTGGGACCCTAATACCATCTTGAACCTGTTGGCCCACATCTGGTTCACCATACCCAATGCCCAGTACCCTTATTCAGTTCCTGGTACCCATTTCTCCAACCCTGGTACCCTCACTCAATCCCCAGTCACCCATATCCTATCCCTTGGACCTCAAACACGCCTCACGATCATGCAACCCATTCCTGGACCCATGACCGGTCATCTCTGAAATCCTAGCCCCTTCACGGGACCCATAACCCACCCTGTCCTCAGTACCCCTAGCACTTCCTCAGTGCACCTAACGCTGTCCCCGGTACCCATAGGGCCATTATCCAAACCCTGGGACCCTTTACTCCATCCCAATACCCTCACCCTATCCAATATTTTTCAAATTGACCCTTCCCATTGTGAATTTATTGGTACAGTAGGCATTGTTTTAGGTGCCCTAACACCGACCATGGGACTCTCCCCATTCCTGGAACCCCTAACCTCATCCCCCCGAACCCCTAACCCTGTCATTGGTACCCCAAACCCCATTGCTGACACCCCTAATGTCACCCCTGGAACCTAGAACCTTCACCTGGATCCATAAACTATTGTCCCTGGGACCCACGGTACCCTTTACTAGTAGGCCTACTCTTTTATACCCCATCCCTGGTATCCCAACTCCATCCCTAGAAACCATTGAAAATTCCATCCCCCGGGACCCATAAACCATTTCTGTGACCACTCTGTACCTTTACCCTGTTCTCAATACCCCTCAATACCTCTCAATGTCTGGCCAATGCCATATCCCTGGGGGTCTTCCTGTTTGAAGGTGTACAGGAAGGTGCCACGGTTTTGGGGTACCTTTTTCAGCGATTTTGGTATATCGATGGGTGGGTTTTCAGTGGAGACCAGTGCAACCAACTGGGCACATTTGGGCAAAATTGTCCTTAAATGGTTCAATTTTTTTTGAAGAACCATGTACCCCCTGCTGCCATGTACTTATGGATGTAGTACTAGTAATACAGCCTGTAGCCCAAACTAGCACCACCAACTGTTCTTGTATAAAGGATACCCATTATGAGCCAAGAAAATGTTTTTGATACATTTTTTGTGGCACTTTAAAATAATAAACGAAATATACGGGGGTGGAGGGGGTGGGTAAGGGTGTGGGGTGGGGTGTGCATTTAGTATGGGATTTGTGTGTGTTATTATTTTAATATTCATGTCATGTGTCCAATCTCATATGTTACCAGATTGATGTAGGCTTGTTGTATGTTTGAAGGAAATAAATTGATTTCTGTGGCCATTTTGAATTTTTACGGCCATTTTGAATTTTTAAATCATTAATATTGGTGCTACTGCATGCCAACATTACAAAACTACTATAACAAGCCTAAAACAATCACTACTGTGCCAATAAAATCACATTGGGAAGGGGCAGTTTAACAAATATTGGAAATATTTTGCCAAAATGGGCGCCATTTTGAAAAACAAAATCTGGATTTGGATTTTGTAAACATTTTGTATAAATATGTTACTTGGGACCCAAACAACATGCTAGGATAGGTGGCACATTGTCTTCATCAAAAGGCCACAGGCCTTAAAAACTGGGTAGTTTGCTGTCCGACTACAGGGCCTAATTTTTTGCTTCTCAGCCTTTCAGATGTTTTTAATTGAGTCACAGAACACATATGTTAAAGTTGAAACAAAGATTAATATAGCCGTACCTATTGTCAAGTAGGCAAAGCGATAGTTCAGTGAGTTGGACTTACCCATAAAACACAGCATCACAGATGGTCACATACATGGTCATATCTGAACAAAAACAAAATTGAAATCAGACAGATTACTGCAACTGCATTAATTAAACCAAACTCAGTCATGTCTCAGAGTCAGTAACTAGTACCTAGCCTACTTGACAAAACCCCAATTTTTCAGGTTAGGCTTATAGGCCTTAATTAATATCTTGTGCAAGAAGAATGGTCTTGACTAGCTGATAAATAATTACATGTACTTGGGCATGGTAAGAATACTTTTCAGGTAAGCTTAAAGCCTTAATGTACGATTTCCTTCTAAATTTTAAATTTGAAGGAAATCTTTTAACTTTCAAAATTCAATCTGAAGCCATTTTTGAGCATAAATTTCCAAATCCCCTAGCCCCCCCCGCCCATGTAATGCAAATTGCAAATTAGCAAAAAGCTTACCCCAAAACAGACAAATCTGGTTATATACTATTCCACAATTTGTATTTTATCTTGCTCGGTGATCTAAATATAGTGCATCCCCACACAGTGTTTCTAGAGTATCTGTCATACATGTCAAATACAGGGTTAAAAATTTGCTTAAAACCCCATTTTACATGATCTTAACATATCTCGACCATTAAAAGTGAAATTATTCCAGTTTTAGTATTGATGCCGACTCAAATTAATGCAGCACGTGTATTGCTAACCATGTGCTATCTACTGAAGATAGCAACATTAAGATAATTATGATAATCAGGCAGGGCCTAATTTTTTGTTTCTCAGCCTTTCAGATATTTTTAATTGAGTCACAGAACAAATTGAAACAAACATTAATACAGCCATACCTATTGTTAAGTAGGCAAAGCAATAGTTCAGTGAGTTGAAACCCATGAAACACAGCATCCCCTTTTAATGGCTTTTCTTGTTTGCGGTGGTTTTCTTGTAAATAGTCAAAAATGCTTGTGGCTGAAAGCCTAAAATTTGGTTGTACATGATGTTTTGTTTGAAAAATTAATAAATGATCCCATCAAACAACCGTGGGTTATACATTCAAAACACCATGTTACCTAATGTTTATGATATGTTCTTCCATTAACCAACAAATATTGGGTAGGTAAGCAGCAGCTGCCAGCCTGATTTTTCGCAGTGACGTGTTGAAAAATATGTACATCCTGTCAATCTTACAGCACACTGATTATATGTAGTGACGTCATCTGGTGAAGAAGAACAAAAAACGTGCCTCAAATTTCATAATTGTAACAAATGTAATCTTTTTATGCTTAGATATTGAGAAAACCATCCACAAAGTACAGCTATCACAAAGATAGGCACATGAGCCTTCTTTTGAAACTTTTTTCCATTAAATCAATCCCGGTGTGGTTCTTAGATAGGCACATGAGCCTTCTTTTGAAACTTTTTTCCATTAAATCAATCCCGGTGTGGTTCTTACAATAAAAACACTGATTTTTTTTACCAGCCATTTACCTTTATGGTGTGATTTGGTGGTGTGGAATCTTATATTCCAGACAAGTGTCTGTGGCAGGTATGGATGTGCTGGATATACCTTGCCTTTCCTTGCCCAGGATCTGAGCAAGATTTAATCTGAGCCATTCCTCGCCTTTTTTAATATGCTACCTTGCCTTTTACCTTTTCTCGCCTAGCCTCGCCAAATATGAGCACTTTCTTGTCTTTGTGGGTTTCTAGTGTTTGGTCTGGCCGGGTCTGTAAGCTGTAGCCACTACAGTATTTACTCGTGGTGATGTTGCATTTTCAAAGAGGGGGCATTTATTAGGTCTTTTTCACAACGGTAATTCAAGAAAAAATAGGTAAGCTTAAAAATCACACCAAAATGACTAACTATATTTGGACTTCCGGTTGAAATGTTTCGGTTGACACAACTGATGGGGCATTGATGGGTGGGGGGTAAAAATAGTGTAAATACGGTCTATAATACGTTCAATATCTAGTTCAATAGCCGTTGAATGCAGGGGCTCAATAATGTTAAAATTGTACTGGATTTATTATACTGCAATAAGGCCAAAAAAAAAAAAGTTGTTTGTTTGTCCTCCACTGCCCGCTCCTCAGATCAAGGCCTGACCATTTTTTTTTTAATTTATTTTTTATAAAAATAAGTAAAAGTCAACATTTTTCAGATTTGGAGTATCTCTGGACCTAGCTAGAGCTAAATACTAAGATCTTTCATGGTTGAAAGTAAAAAAGCCCCCAAAACATTTTGTGTCTTCAATATGCAAAGTTATAACTTTTAGTGACTTCAAAATACATTGGATACTGAAATCATTAAAAGACTATGACATGAACACAAATTATAACTTTAACTGCATATTAAATACACAAAATGTTTTTTTTTTTTTCACCATGAATGATTGTAGCATTTAGCTCTAGCTAGGTCCAGGAATACGCCAAATCTGGAAGAAACAAAAAAATATCCGCCCGCCCACACGTCCTCTTTCAAAGCTGTGGAGGACAAACAAACATTTATTTTTTGGGGGCCTACCTAACAATTGATTTATGTTTTATACGCTAAATACTGGATAATCTGGCTCACTATAAACACGCACAAAGAGTAGTGAAGTAAAAATAGTCCTATAGTAAAATAATAAACTAAGCACAATTTTGATTTATCATTGCCCAAATCAATATAAAATTCAAATAACATGGTGAAGTTTTTAACATGGTGAAGTACATGATTTAGGCCTATAATTATGTCAACACTATTATAGTTGATTGTACGAACAACATAATTTTTTTCTAACTCCTTTTTTCTTTCATGGCAAGTTTCTTTGAGACGCTAATCAGAAATTCATAATATAAATCTTAATGACCAAATAGTCTTAATGACCTGCAATCGTCCCCTATTTGGGACAATGGTCGAGGCTCTTGTCGAGGTCCAATGACCTTTAACCTTTTCCCATCGCTCCAACATGATATGGAATCTAGATCAGTATCAGAGAGAGCACTGAGATTGCCCGGGGAGAGATTGCCCCCCCTGCATTACTGGCTTGCTTTTCAATTTCTTACCTCTGGAAACCTCAAGTCTGTAACTTGTGATCGATATACCGCCATTTCTATATACTTTCCTTCTACATTAAGGTTCTTCTAGCTGTAAAATCAAAAATACAAATTAACAAAGAATAATGAAGAATTAAATTACACTCCTGTGTAATAAAATAAGATTTATTCCTATTACTTGGCAATTAAAGCAATGTTCAACGGTTTTAGTCACAGGTTTTAAGAGCCTATGCATATGATCCTAGTCCCAATTCTGCTACGAAAAAGGAAATACTCCTGCTGATCCCTATACACTATACAGTCCAACCTCTTTTATCCGGCCATGATGGGACCAAGCATTGTTCGGATAAGTGAAAAATCCGGATAAGTGAATTACATGTAGGCCTAATTCTGCATTGACTGACCAAGTACTGAAATTGGGAAAACAAAAGATTGTTTCAACACTAATAGATATGTCATTCCTGGCATTCAGAGCATGGAATTAAGGTGTCAAATTATCAAAAACATGTTCTCTAGTGAAGATTTCTAAGCCGGATAACAGAGAGATCCGGATAAAAGAGGTCCAGATAAGAGAGGTTGGACTGTACTGATAAGTTGACAAGGATTTACAAGCATGTCCACTAATTCAACAATAGTTGTGTTCACATTTTGAGTTACACCCGGCGACAGGCGTAAAGTTACGCTAACATTGATAAAAATTCCACAAATTTTTTCGCTACGGTACTCCTACCGCGTGTCCACACCTAGCCTACTCCTAGCCAGGGTTTTCTTTAAGCATTTTGCTGAAGGGGTATTTTCAAATTTTTTTGACCCTTTCAATTGTGAATTTTTCCTCTGAAGGAGTCAAAAACATTGCCCAAGGGGTATTTTTATAATATTATTTTTGAAGACATTTTTAACAATATGTGTGTTTTTGGAGCCATAGGCGTAGATCCGGATTGGGGTGGTGGGGGGATCTCCCCCAATATTTTGCCAGGGGGATGGTCCATACAATCATCCCCCAATGTTGACGCCTGTATGTGGGTTTTGGGGCCAAATTAACCTCATATTTGGCCATTTTAGCCCCAAAAGTGCACATTTTTGCGCGCTTCTCGCGAATTTATTCCACTTTTGCACCATATTTCAACAGTTAAGCTTCAAAATGGCAAAATTTGTTGTACCATAAACTTATTCTTTCTCCATAAGGTGCTGGATTCACTATACTTCAAGACACCCCCGAGTCAAAAAAATCTACGCCACTGTTTGGAGCAGTGGCGGATCTAGAGCAGTCAGAAGGGGGTAGGGGCCATTGTAGAAGAAAATAATAATATTTAAAGATGCCCCTGAGAAGTAAGAAACTTTTGCAAAATGAAGACCTAATTGAAGCAATTTGGTGGATCATTTTGGCAATATAAATGTGTAAAATTTTATTTTAAAAAAGCCGAACATTTGTGAAATGAGCAGTCCATGGAGTCTTTCGTGGACGGCAAGTTTTCCCTATTATGGTAAGCCTATAAATTGTGTTAAACATAAATTGGCAAATGTCGAAAGCAGAAGTGAAAGTGGCCATTTGTTTATCAACTACGCAGGGTGATGTTCCCCCCTTAGAACTTGGAAAATTTTGCAAAATGAAGACCTAATTGAAGCGATTTGGTGGACCATATTACTGTGTAAAATTTAAATTTGAACAGTTGAAAAGCTGAAAATTGTGAAATGCCGGTCCATAAAGCCTTTCGTTGTCCTACATATCGGGAGTATAGGTCTTAAATGCCAAAAGCCGAGAATAAATACACAATATCAGGTGTTTCTCTATTCAATTCTTGCAATATCTGAACGCGTACGTTTTAAAGATTTTGTACGCATTGGACTTTGGAACTAGGGATTTGAAGGAGTCAGAAAAGTGCCTGAACGTGGATACGCGTGTTTTGTGCGTTAAAGAAAACCCTGCTCCTAGCACTACGCCGACCAGATCCACCAAGCATTCACTTCTGGTCGGTGTAAACATCGACTACCACTTTCAGTGTTTCTGTGACCTTTTTCAACCATGCATTATGTAATGTCTTAGTTCCAACCAACAAAAGGTGAAACTTACACCGGGTGTCAGGAGTAGCAGCGTTCACATTGCAACTTACACCTGGCGGAGGTTACACCCAGCTCGCTACTCCTGACTTTTGTCAGGAGTAAATCGTTGGAAGTACGCCTGGCGGAACTTACGCTGACCATCGTTCACACTGCCAGTACTCCTGGCAACGCTTACCGCTACTCCCAGCAACTTACGCGGGCCCCTGGGGTCACTCCCATTGTGGCCTGTACACCATCCGCGATAATGAAAACGCGTAAAAGGGTAGTTTTTTGTGGGTAAGCACAATAAGCGAGTAGCAAAATTGCAATTGCTAATACGCGGAAATGAAATTTAGGGTATGAAATTTGATGCAAGGAATAAAATCCCTGTTACGGTGTGAAAACACTTGTTTAGGTTATTGTTTTAGCCAAGGGTTAAATCCTTGTTTAGGGTGCTTAAATTCAAAAGTTGATTATCGCGGATGGTGTACAGGCCACAATGGGAGCCCCCCCCCCCCCGGCGCCGGCCAAGGTCCGCCGGGCGTACGTCCGACAACGTGAACACAACTAATAATCATCCTTTTCAGACTATTTACAAATTGACCTCAAATGACCTTTGACCTTAGTATATGTGACCTTGAATACCACCATTACATGCAAGCTCTCATATCGTTGCAATTGGATGTAAAGTGTAAACTATTCATTAGATACATGTACCAGATTTTTATTTTCAGCCTATTTACAAGTTGAATTGTCAGAACTAAACCAGATGAATTCTCGTGTCTTTCTTGTTCTTTACTCACATAACTGGGTATTAATCTTAGATCACAAAATTACTTCACAAGGGCAGTGGTTCAGCTCTTCTTCTTCTGCAGTGCAAAATGGGGCAATTTCTTTCTAGCCATGTTATATAAAACTGGTGAAAAACTGGTGAAACTTCGATGACAACATGATGGGTTTTTTTTCCTGAAAATTGTCCTTGCTATCTGCAGCCCGTAGCCAAATGTCTAAGGGCGCGCACCACCAACTTGCTAAATGTAAAACGTGTAAAAATCGGAATTTTTTATCTAACTTTATGAGTGCCTTTTTAATTAATTTATTTTTTAATCTTCCAAAATTTGAGAGCTTATAATTAGCAAAAAAATATTTGTCTTTTATAATTGTCACTGTGCGTGTCAACTTACGTTAAAGGAGGATTTCGTGATCCTAGCATCCTCTTTTTATGACATTTTGCAATAGATATCTACGAAAAAATTTCAGTTGCTTCCAATTTTGCGTTTGCGAGTTATGCATGATTTAGTGTATTATACTGCACTGCTCCATAGGCCACTGTTGTAATTTCGTTCTGGTATACCAGTCCGAAGGAAATTCAAATTTGGTGATATTTTGGCTAAACAAATTAATCTGCAAGAACTTTTTGGTACATATGGGGCTGTGCAATCCCCGGTGTACAATAATTATGATTTCCAAACGGCGTGCCAAAAATCGCTTGCCCCTCTCTCGCCTGCCAAAAATTGCTTGCCCCCCCTCTCGGCCTGCCAAAAATCTTTGCCCCCCCCCTTGCACATGCCAATTTGCAAACTTTAAATGGTCTATATACACATGTTGCGGCGTAGCGAGCAGGAAAATTTGCATATTTAAGCGTTTCCGTCAGACGGTTTCCCTACGGAGGCTACGCCTTTTTTAGAGCGTTTTATTTAAAAGGCCCCCAAGAACGCGTGCCAAAAATCTCTTGCCCCCTCTCAGCTTGCCAAAAATTGCTTGCCCCCTTCGACTGCTAAAAATTTCTTGCCCACCCAATTTTGCCCTCCCCAGGCCTTCATGTGCTTTACAGATTATTCCAATTGAATGAACACAGCCTGACATAGGCATAGCATGACAAATTTGTGCGTACACTGCGCGATATACGCCACCGTGTCACGACTGTTCATGCCTAACACGGACCCATCCATGCCAATGCACTCATGATTGGTTGGTATTGTATGGTATCCATTGTGCGCTCGACCGCTCATGTTGTAGTTTGAAATGCGCGATATAGGATGATGATCGCAGTTGCATTGTGTACAGCTGTTGAAAGCTGCATTCATTCAATAGAGGCTGTCAGTGTGACGTCATATGCCGCCATATTGTGGGTACACGCTGCGATTGTCCTTCGATCTCCATGTGTGATGATGCATGATAACAGTTGCATGGCAAGCTGCGCCCTGCGCGTAGTGTCCGATGCATTAACACGCGTATCATTTGTACCCACAAGATGGCGAAAGGCTGACAGCGCGCCTAATTCCCAATGTAAACAATAACATGAACAAGTGGAATAATTTGAGATATTTGACTTAATCTCAACTCCCTCAAACAAATAGCTTGCCAATTGCATCGGCACTAGCTTTGAAATTGAAGTTCAGCGTATGTTATGTTGGCTTATGCCCCCAGCATACTTTCCTGCCGCTTTGGCAAGCGGCAGGGCGTTTCAACCAATGACAAGCCTTGATTGTGATTGTGTCTGTTTGTCTGCAATGCGCGTGCGCCACGCCGCTCAGCGGCAGGGTAGTATGAAACCAGCTTTAGCGTGGTTTCTTGTGTGCACATAATTTTATGCGGCACATTGATCGCCCGCATAAAAAGTATGTACATGCACCAAGTAACGCTCTGTCCGGAACACGCGTAACTTCAAAGCTAGTGCCAGTGTCTCGAGGTAGATAGACTATAGATAGTGTCACGCATGCATGGTGAAACTAAAACCATGTCCATGAATGATGAAAACAATCAATATTATTTTGTATTTTATAGTATACTGTCATGACTGTACACACTGCACAGAATGTGCAGTTCATGTGTTACTGTAAATAGGCTAAAATATACAAGGTGTATACTTACTTTGCTTAAATCAAATCTGTTTTGTGCATCGACTGTCAGTACATGGTTACAGATTTGAAGTCGCCATGTCCGTACATACATGCATGGATGTACCCTGGAGATATTTTTGCCACTGAGCAGCAACTTCTGATTCAGAACGTGACGTCGAACGGATCTATCCAAATAACATGGCGGGTGCGGGTTGACTATTGTATACGTTCTTAATTGATTGAGGATTAAGCTGTTTAATTTGAAATGAATTCTAGATGCTTTTACAGCCATTGCATATGTTTAAAATTCTACAAAAAATGTTTACAAAAAATAAATTTCATAAATGATTGAAAAAAAAAAATGTTTGTACAAAACATAAAAATTAGGCCCCATGAAAATATTACGGCAGTACGGGGAATTTCGAAATCATCAATTTGGCGACACAAAATATCGGGAGTTATTGATAACAACATCATCCCAAAGACAGACAAATAATACTGTTTTATAATCAAATTTGATATTTTTGTGACATTTTTACACACAATTAGTATTTGCAGTCGCTCAAGTTAATATATTGTATCGTAGTTTCTGAATAATAAAGGCCACTTTTAATGATATCATCGAATTTCATATGAATGCCCTAAGTCGCCATCTATACTTTGAACGTAAATAGTATTTAATACGCATTTTCTAATAAAACATTCTTTCTCCCTAATTTCTTGAAAAAACCTTACAAATACAATATAAAATCTTCGAATATAATGACATTAGTTGGCAGAAGTAACATGACTGAAAAATAATAGAGATTACGTGAGATACACGGAAGTGAAAATTAGGGCGTATGCCTTAACTGCTAGTCAACTTACAAATCGCGAGTTGGGGCATTTTTGAATGCCCTAACTCGCTATTTATAATAATAGTAATAATAATAATAATAATAATAATAATAATAATAATAATAATAATAATAATAAAACGAGATTTTTAAAAGGCGCATTAATACACGCAAATGCGGCCTCTAAGCGCCAGAATACACTAAAATATAACGAACTGAATTGGCAAGAAAATACAAGCAATATAAACACATTAGGGGTGGTGCAATAATTATGTGTACCCCGGGGTGAATTCTCAAAATGGTCTGCCAAAATCGCTTGCCCCCCCTCTGGCCGTGCCAAAAATCTTTGCCCCCCCTTTCGACGTGCCAAAAACCTTTGCCCCCCTTTGATGTGCCAAAAATCTTTGCCCCCCCTACACATGCAAGATTTTGGGGAACCCGAATTTAAAACCTTAAATTGTCTTATCATATAGTGCGCAAGCGCAGCGAGCAGGAAATTTTGCATATTTGAACGTGTTCCTAACGTTTTCCTACGCCTTTTTAGGGCGTAATATAGAAACAGTGCCCAAAATATCTGTGCCAAAATTGCTTGCCCCCCCTTTGACCTGCCAAAATCGCTTGACCCCCTTTTGACCTGCCAAAAATGCTTGCCCCCCCTTTTGGCCTGCCAAAAATCTTTGCCCCCCTATAATTCACCCCCAGGGTACACATAATTATTGCACCACCCCTTATGAAACAATTTAAAACAGATATAAAACATATAAAAGTTTAAAAATAGAAACTTAATTTAAAAACAAAGATGAGAGAGACTCTAGAGCGACACGCCTTGATGAAGATTACAGAGCAAAAAACACAAAGCACCGCAAAAACCAGACAACAGGCGTGTCGCTCCCAAGTCCTCAATGGCAGAAACATTTCTCACTGCTCCAAGACATGAATGCAAAATAAGAAACTAACGACACTGGAATGCAAAGAGCGCAAACCAAAAGCAGACATGCTGTGGAGCAGAGAGAAAAAATCAGATTTGAAACAGAATAAAAACATGCATATTGCAGGCAAAAATATACACAATGATGAGCAACACGGGCGACATCATTATTTTAAGTAAAACAACGAGGCGAATTTTTCGCCAAAACTAATGATGTCGCCCGTGTTATAGGAGACGATAGATGCTCGACAGCGGCTAAAAACAATACCTTTATTCTTATTATTAAACACTTCAATTCAAATAGAAATATCATAAGTATTACAAATTCTAATCAAATTAAATCCTACATTTTACAAGGAACTACCTCTGACCTAGGGCTTAAAATCGATCAGTCACGTTGTTGCTTTGCGCCTCCGATTGGTTCAAATAGCGAGTACGCGTTGATGCACACGCGCTGGTCCGTGTCATATCGTGTCATATAGCTTCATATCACCCGGGTAAGAACCAATCAGATTGCAGGGACGTTCTCAAGTGTTGAAGAATATACAATATGGAAGTGGTATGTTTTAAGTGACAATCTGATTAAAAGTAACTTCCTGTTTTTGAGAGCACTTTGGGGACACTTTGACCTCTGACATATCGGGAAAATTGCTCTAATTATTATTCATTTATTTATTAATGTAATATTGTTATCATTGACAATATTTTCAATAATTAATCTATATCATATTCATATTTTTAAACATTTTTTATTCTAAAATAATATATAACCAATTTTCCCGATAGCTCAGAGGGCAAAGTGTCCCAAAACTGCAAAAAACTACAAAAACTGTCCCACAATATATTGCAATGCCGATTTGGCTTATTTTATGAAAGTATTGCTCCATGTATTCCTCATGCCACCAAGTCGTGGCCTCTTTGCATATTAAAATGACACAATTTTACATGTATCATACATCCGGTAAAACTTAATTATAACAGGTACAATATCTACCGTGAAAAGATCATTAGTCTGTTTGAAATATGGTGGGCACAAATGGAGAGGGCGTACTTTGATTTGAGTAATCCTTTTGTCAGCTGAGAAGCATACAAAAGATTGCCCAAACCAAACCAAAGTACGTCCTCTCCTTCTGTGCACGCCATATCTCAAAAGGCTAATCTCAGGTGCCATGAATGACGATGATGAAATTTAATTTGTCAATATTTTCAGGACATTCATTGACAATAGAAACCGTAACATCTGTATTATTGTCCTTTCGATGCTTCGCCAGTTCATAAAAAATATACTCCCCTTTGTAATGCGGATTCAATTGGGATAAAGTAATGTACCTTCATGTTTCTTTTTTCCCAAGTAGATCATAGCAGAATGACGCCAATAATGCCTGTGTCTTCATTAAATGTGTTACGATTCATGTCAATGATCATTAACGACTAATGACTCTAACTATCTATATGCTAATGGCAATGGCTAATGGGATGTTCCTTTTGAGCACAAATTACCTCTAGTTTATATTTGATTTGACTGGGCCAGGCAACCTTCTCGCTGTCAACGGCAAAACATACTAGACATAACTGTGGTCTAAGACCACGAACACAGCTATGTTGTGACCCCATAATGACCTTAAACCCCAAAATCTCAGAACACCCCATGGACATTGGCTAATGTCAATTCACTTGTGCACGTGGCATCACCCTACTATGTTATTTGCACCTGAAGAGCAGTAGCGTAGCCAGCGGGGCAGGGGGCACCCCGACACCTAAAATGGGGACGAAGAAGCGAGAAAACGGGGACGAGAAGAAGGGTAGAAAAGAAAGAAAGAAGGGAAGGAGAGGGAGAAAGAAGAGAAAGGGGAGAGGGAGAAAGAGAAGGAAAGGGGAAGGAGAGGGAAGGAGAGGGGAAAGAGTAGCATCACTCTGCTACATTATTTGTGGCAGAAGTATTGTGAAAGTATTTCGTTTTACACCGGAAGTGAGCCCCTGAATGACCTCTGACCCCAATAAAAATACCACATATACACTGGTTATCTGCAAATCATGTGCGAACTTACCGTTGCTGTCTTGTTTTTCTTAGCAAATACACATTTTTGAAGTTATTTCGTTTTATACCGGAAGGGAAACCTTAATGATCTTTGACCCATATAAAAATACCACATTAGGCCTATACCAAAAGTGATCCCTTAATAAGCTTTGACCCCAAATCTGGGTCCCACGCATGTGTGCAAGTGACGTCAGTGTCCCACGTAATTTGTGGGAGAAGAAGCATTTTAAAGGTTTTTCGTTTTATACCGGAAGTGACCCTTATTGACCTTTGACCCCAAATCTGTGTATACCCAACAGACATTGGGTAATTACAATATATGTGTCCAAGTGGCGTCACTGTCCCACGTAATTAATGGGAGAAAAATCATTTTGAGTTGAAATCACGTTTTTGACCCAAATGACCCCTGCGTGTCCTTTAACCCCACGAGTTTCATGTGACATGTAGGGGCACGGGCAATGATGGTTGTGACCAAGTTAAGTTAAAATCACTGTAAGCATGTTAGTGCTAGAGCAAATGTTATGGTTGACAGAAGAAAGAAAGAACTAAATTCGAGTATACAGATATGAAAAACCTAGCCGGGCAGTGCACGGTGTAACATGTGTTTGCACACGATAATCAACTTAGGGTGCCGAATTCGGCACTAAATACGGCGTGGATACTACCGTTTTAAATTACTCTGTATATTTGTATTTCATCTTCTCGAAAAACTACTTAACGAGAATCCAATCAGATTCACGTAACAATCTACGAATCTGAAGGCCTGGATGGTATTTTATGACACTGTGAATTCATCGTGTCATACTCGGGAGGGATAGACTTGATTGATTTGTGTACAGTGTCGGCAAAAAATGATCAACACTTGTTTAGGGTGTCAAAATTAGGCAAAACTTATTGGAGAAAGCGAACTGAAAACTTGCTTAAGGAGTCATTTTACTCACAGAGTGGTGCGGGGTGTTTGAAAATAAAAGTCACGCATGATTACACTTGCATATTTGAATGGGCCCCGGGTAGAAAGTAACATATGTTTGTAATTCAACGGTGCAAATACTTCTATATTAATGTTCCTTACATTCCTTCCGAATGGCGCGCCAAAGCTTATTTGCCTTCATCTTTTAGTTCTGTGTTCACGGAATTCCTTGCCCCTCCCATGGATGTGCAAAAACTTTTTCCTCCATATGCAAATGCTCCTATTTTTTTAATGGTTCAGGCAGCTGTTGTGTGTTGTGAGCACTGCGAACAGATCATTTTGCATAAGTGAACGTGTACATTATTGTATTGGGCTAATCCAGTTGAAATGCATACCCCACTTATTGAGGGCATTACGTACCTTAATCTTCCACACAAGGTGCGTAAATTTTAAATAGGGTTACCTGAATGGGTGACTCCATTTGAAATCTATACCCTCTGTGTGGGAGATTCATGTCTTCATAGAGGGTGTATTGATTTCAACTGGCATTTGTAAACTTGGATTTACAAATTAATCCCGTAACCATGATAACATTGTATAATAAACAGCCTGATAAATGATTATCTTTTAAAAACTATCATCAGTACCAGGATTTTTCTGGAGGGAAAAGGCGGGGGGAACTTGGGGCAAAAATTAGGGAAATCGAAAACTTTAGCCCTTTTGGCCTAAAAAGTTTCAAATTTTCAAAATTGAGGGAATGACCCATGCCCCACTGGCGCAGCCACTGGTACTATATTTTGTTTTCTTTTACCCAGATAATGTACTTTATTACGGATCAGCTTCTAACGATAAGTCATTGTGGAAGATAACTAGCCTAAACCTTGCAACTAGTGCCGAAGGTGTTTTGGTGCAATATTCTGGTCCAGTACCAACGGCTATTGCCCTTTATAATGGAGGCCTCATGTATACACGTAACCAGAAGGTGTATAAAGTTCCCAAAACTGGTGACGACCCGCAACCCTATACCGTTGGAAGAGGTTGGGGTGGTGGAACAGGCCTTAAAGATTGTGACAACATTTATGATGTTGCGGTGGATAATGGTATGTATACACAGAAACAAAATGGCTATTCCAGAAAATAAGTGCACACCCCCTATATATAGGGGAGTAACTTTTCAATAAAAATAAATGTCTGGATTTTCAAGTTTGCTTTCTAAAAACGACTGGAATTCCAGTTGCCAATGTTACTGCAAAAAGCTTGGAAGTCATTTATCATGCAATAAAATGCATGATAAATCACGGAATTTACCGAAATGAGCCTCTTTAATTGAGGATAACTGTTTTTCTGTTGGATATCGTCACCTTTGGACACTTTAAAAGTCTGGATTTCCAACAATCATTTGACTGGACAAAAAGCCCAGAAATTCGAACTCCTCTGCAGTCAGCTACCTGCACAACCGATTCTTTTGTTCTGCAAGGCTCACTCAGTCATTTAATGAGGCAATACAAACGATCGAAATTGGTGTTGAAATGAGCAAAATTTTGAGTTACACCTTTTCAGTGTAAAATTTTTTTCTCAGCCAAATGAAAAGCAATAATTTTCATTTTTTTTTTTTTTTTTTGGAAAAACTATAATGCTTGATACTGTTTTTTTTTTTTTTCCTGGTGTTAAACTTAGGCCTGAAATTCAGTCATTTAGTGTAAGATATTCGATTTTTATAGGCTTCAGCTCGGCCCGCGAGCTTTTTCTTGGATCAACCTTTTAGCTTTTCAAAGTAATATAGTTCGCTAATGAAGGATTTTCCCCAACTTTCTAAAGCACATCACCGTGAGCTATATATCATAGTTTTGTCAGAATTTCCGTTTTGATTTCACCATCTTTCACTGTCGGCTGATAAAATTTCTAAATCAACACGTGAAATCTAAAGACTAGTACTAGCATTGTGGATCGATATCCCTGGGTTTAATAGGAATACCGGCATGGCTATAGTGTTGCCAGAACTTCAATATAGCAAAGAAATTCCCAGACCTATAGCGCTCCTACTGATCATGTTTAACCAGAACACCCAATTGGGGATTTAATCGCTGGTCGGGCAATTTGCTTTCAATGAAAAATTGACCTGGATAACAACAAAGGAAATATCGACTATTTCTGCTGGTTGCTCTCGAGATAAAAGTACTCACCATTGCCTACTTTACTTAGTTTGACATTTTCGGAGACTGAATGGAAAAAGGGTAAAACAAAAACGGAAATTCTGACAAAACTATAACATATAGACCCACACGATGTGCTTTACAGAGGTGGGAAATATCTTTCTTTAGCAAACTATGTTAGTTTGAGACGCTAAAACATGAATTCCGTAAAAAGCTCGCAGGCGAATTCAAGGCCTATAAAATCAAAATATCACACTAAAAGACACAATTTGATGCTTAATTTTAACACCAGGATTTTAAAAAAATGTATATCCAAGCACCAAGTTTTTAACTGACATTACTGAAGAAAAAAAAAAAATATTGCTTTATATTTGACCGAGAAAATTAATTTCATAGCAAAAGGTGTATCTCTGAATTGTGCTGATTTTTACATGTATCGATCGACTTTTAGCGCGACTAAGCATTTCTAAAGAATTGGTTGTCCAGGCGGCAGACTGTCTGTTCGCCAACGAAGTGTTACGTGTAATCCGATTATCACTATGTCAACTGGATCACGCTTGTGAGTTCTGCACTACGATCGAAAAGATCACAGCACAAAGTCTATGATGGCATGTACTACCAATTCCAAAAGGTGCGTGATCCAGTTACCAAGGAGTTATGTAACCACTTCGCTAGCGAATAAGTGGTGTGCATCTAAACATCTCAAAAAAAGCAGTTACCACCCTTTAAATAATGGCCATTAAAAACGGACTATTGTATTACAAATCTGTAAAATGCGTTCAGAATTTATTTCTGCGCATTTTGACACCTCATTTGTAGTAATTGTCTAAATATTGACGTTACAGCGTACATTTAAATCAATGTTACCCAAGATTTGAAAGTTGCAGTAAATTCTATTGATTTGTATTCAGTATAATGGAAGGAAATCTGTGTAATGATATCTGAGTGTTTTTGTATTGTTGTAAGTGCAACTTTCAAATCTGGACCTCACTACATTAAATTGACCGGTGTTTTATTGTTTTCTGGGCTATCGTATGAAATGAGGTGTCAAAATGCGCAGAAATGAAATATGAACATGTAATATTGTGATGTGTCTGGATTATTGATTTTGAGATAGCCAATGATAGTATTCAACTTCCTTTGTATTTGCTTGTTCAGGCAGAACTTTAGCTAAAAGTCGATCGATACATGTTGAAATCAGCACAATTCAGAGATATACCTTTTTGCTATGAAATTAATTTTCTCGGTCAAATATAAAGCAATTTTTTTTACTTCAGAAATGTAAGTTAAAACTGTAGTGCTTGGATATACATTTTTTTATATCCTGGTGTTAAAATTTGGCATGATATTGTGTCTTTTAGTGTAAGATTTTTGATGTTATAGGCCTTAACTTCGCCTGCGAGCTTTCTTCGGAATTAATTTTTTAGCGTTTCAAACTTATAGTTTGCTAAAGAAAGACATTTCCCACCTCTGTAAGGCACATCGTGTTGGTCTATATCTGATATATTATAGTTTTGTTAGAATATCCGTGTTGATTTCACATTTTTTCACTTGCGACTGCCAAAATGTCCAACTCAGTACTTCATTTACAATATAACCAGCAGAACTAATCGATTTTCTATTGTGGCTTGCAAAATCATCCATCCATGGGTATATTCGCGAGTTGATTTTGACAAAATTGGTAGTCGGAATTGAAAAATGGTGCAATCAAAACAGAAATTCTGACAAAACAATGATATGTAGCTCACGGTGATGTGCGATAGAAAGTTGGGGAAAATCCTTCATTAGCGAACCAAATTAGTTTGAAAAGCTAAAAGTTTGATCCAAGAAAAGCTCGCGTGCCAAGTTGAAGCTTATCAAAATCGAAAATCTTACACTAAATGACTGAATTTCACGCCTAAGTTTAACACTGGGATTTGGAAAAAAATATAGTATCAAGCATTATAGTTGTTCATGACATTTACTGAAAAAATTAAAATTATTCCTTTTTTTTTGGCCGAGAAAATTAATTTTACATTGAAAAGGTGCAACTCATAATCGTGCTAATTTCAACACCAAACTCCCTCATTAAATGTCTGAGTGAGCCTTGTACAACAATAGAAATCGGTTGACTAGAGTTCTGTCTGTGTTCTAAGCAACAATAAATTGCCATATCTCTAGAACCATAAGTCTAATTATGATGGAATTTTCAGCAAAATAAAGATCTGAGAATGGCTTGTGTAATACAACCTAAAACTGTGAATTTTGATTGACATTAGATTCATTAAGCTTGATCGCATCACACGTAAGCTACTTGCTACATCGACATCGCTGTGCGGAGTTCGGCTATAGATGCTATAAAAAGATCGAAACCAAAAAGTAACAAATACATTAACTAAATTAATGTAAATTTCAATATTCCACGAGCAATCTAAAACAAACAAAAAACCATGAAATAAAATCTCAATGAAGATGTGTAAAGGAAATCCAAAGTCTTTTTCACTCAAAAAATTAGCAAATTTGGGGGAAAAAAAAGGTTTGCAAAGACATTCATAGTAAACATGCACCGATGTAACTGCAAGGCAATTTAAAGCCATAATATATGATTTGCTTCACAGCGACGCCCTCAATTTTACACGGATTTCTACTTTTTGCATAATTATAATGCCCAGTGGTATACTAAAATACCATGTAAAAGACTAAGCCTGAAGTGCTTTAATAATAGTAAAATTTAACTTTTTGTATTAAAACCGGGTCGACCCGGTTTTATTCAGAGTTCCACGATCGAGTACTTGCTAACATGTGCCGTGGATGTCAGCTTGTATGTACGCACATCGAGCGCGATGCTCCGTGCAGTTACATGTAATACGATCGGCGAGCGTAGTACACACATTGTTGGAATGAATCGCAATTTTCTTCGTTATACCTCATTTGTTTGGCTCGAAATTAAAAGGGGATAATGTGATCAGTGAAAACAAACGTTTAAATAAGAATCTATTCTTTATGCAAATCACACATTATTGCTTTAATTTAAAGCGCATGTTAACCTCTTTCATTTGATACCACATTTACTACTATAGCACTAGTACCGTAATAATTTTAAAGTTCTGAGTATTTTTCATATTTTGGATCATGTCCGTTTTTGCTTGGAATTGCCCATATATAGGAAGGTTTTCCTGCCCAAAGACGATATGAGTTACTTGTAGGCTTATTCGAAGCTATACTAGGGCTAATGGAATTTATGTTATTTTTTCAGCTGCAGCTTAGTGTTGATGGCCAGGCTTTCCTCAGTGCGACTATCGCATGTCTTAAAGATGTAAAATATATTGGAGATGCAACAGGATCTGGTCACCACGAAGCCGACTGGAATATCTGTGGATTGTAAAGCCAGTAATTCATTGGCTATACTGATGTACCCAGAATGACAGTGTTAATTATTATTAAAATATTAGGTTAAGGTTACTTAATGAATAAATTCATTTCTATTTCACTTTCAACTTAGATATATTTAATTCACTATCAATAAATGTATGTTGGAATCATAATTAGCAAATTGATTTTATCCCAAAATTAGTTCGTTAGTAAACTGATGGGTGACTCCTATGGAGGGCTCGATGTTCAATAATTAGAAAAGTTTTTCGATTAAAAATTCAAGTTTTTCGTCGATAAACTTGGTTTATCAGTCGAAAAACTTGTTTTTTTAAATAAAAAAACACACCAAGTTTTTTACCAATAAACTTAGTTTTTCAATTGAAAATCCTGGTTTCTGGACATTGCGCGCTGATAATTCCAAGTTTTTCGATCGAAAATCCAAGTATAAATTATTCAGTTAATAAACGAAGTTTGATACAGATTCGTCAAACTTGAATTAACGACTCGCAATGACCAGTAATTCGAATAACCAAGTTTTTTTTTCAAAACGAAAGACTTGGATTTTTAATTGAAAAACTTGATTTATCTGCGAAAAGCTTGGGTGAATTTTCGAATTCCTGGACATTTAGCCTTCCATAGACTCCACAAATCTTTAGAAGTACCGTAATAGTTCACCTAAAGTTTGGTAGTGACACCTACCGTAGCAGTTCACCTAAAGTTTGGTAGTGACGTCAATGCTTTGTTCGCTTGCGTCGAGAAACCGCCCTTGAACGCGTGTGTGTATACTCTGCGCAATTAACCTTACTCGTGCGATTCGATAGCGTCCGATAACGTCATCGTCACTACCAAAATAATTCAGGCCCGTGCAAAGAAATTAAAAGCTAGAAATGGTGATACGCATACTGATGTATTGTTGTCCTAGTTTCTATGTGCATTTTGTATCTTCTTCATTCATTCATTCATTCATTCATTCATTCATTCATTCATTCATTCATTCAAATTCTTTATTAAAAGTAAGCAACTCGTAAGCACTTGTATCATAACAAGTACCAAATCCCATAATAGCAAAACTTTTAAACACTTGAGAAAATTCCTGCACTCTTATTTGTTCTTAGCCGTGACACGATATAACACGATTTAACATTTAATATTTTAAAAGCTCATTTTGAATTTTTTATAGGGTACACTTTCATGTTTCATAGCCAAGTCAAAAAAACTTTTTAACACAAAAAAGCTGATTTTCGGCCAAATTTACCTTACAATGGTCAATATCTCAAAATTGGACAACTTGCACTTTGAAGTGACAAAATCATAAAATACAGATCAATTCACCGTAGCAAACACATTTTGAATAATTACCATACCTAAATAATTTTTTTCACACCCATGGCCACCAAATAAAAGTCAGATCTTGAATGCTAGCGTTATAAAGTAAGATTAGAATACATCATTAAAATACATTAAAGTATATTATACTGTTAGTCAATTGTAATGGATATTCTCAGTAATGTAAAGACTTATACGAGCACTTAATATAATCGTTGACGTTGAATAAATCACGTATTGCACAAACATGAACTTGAAAGCCTTTGCAGTTTCTTTACTGTCATCGCATAATTTACTTCTTTTTGCATTATCCGCGTCAGTTTTTGGTTTCCTCGGTTACTTCGCGCTTTGGTCATAGCAGTAAGAAAGGACATTTAAAATTCGTCGAAAAACTCACGCCCGAAGAAACTCGAGATCAATTTCAATAATGAATTTTTATTGTCTTTCATTATTTTGTGTCATTCATAATTCAAATTCGTCTCAACTGGCGATGTTCACTGATAGGCCAGCCAAAGTATGAAAACCCCCACCACTAACTGCAACTGAATCAATTTCACATGCACCCATCTCCCAAAAGGTCAAACAAAAACATATCAAAGGTCCCCGAAAATCCAAGTGTGGAACAGTGCCTAATTTGCATAAATCCAACCAAAATGGTCGCTACTGCTGGGGTAAAATGTCAAAATTGGTCAAATCTTGCTAAAAGCAACCATACCAATGTATTCCTTCCGTCATAAGGATTCAGAGAAAGTATAGTTTGACCTATCTCCGATGTCCAGGTCTTGAGTTATAGGGTAAAAGGTCAAATGTCAAAATTTGGATTCCGCAGGGGACAACAATTGAAAATTCTCTGATTTCGATAAAAATGGTCTCAGATTGCTCCTCTTGCAAAAACATTTAAGAAAAAGAATAGTTTGCCATATCTCAGATGGTGTGTTACCTTGGTAACATGGCAAAAAAGATCAAAATCTATTAAGCCCTATTGACCTTGACCTATTTTGTGATGTCAACTATATAACAAAACATCCAAAACAATACAAGTTTAATTTACTTTTGCCAAAGGAACAATTTGAGACCAGTTGTATTAAAATTAGAGCATTTCTTTAATTGTAGATGCATGAGGACCCCAAAATGTGACATTTGACCTTTTTGCCTATAACACAAGAACTCTATGTTGGCGATTATATCAAACTATACTTTTTATGAAACCTTAATATGATGGTATGGATTTTTACAATATTTGACCTACTTTTAAAGACAGTAACACAAGTTGTCTAAAACAGCTTGATTTTTGTTTGGATTGGCAGGGATGGGCTTCTCCAAAGGCGTTCCCGTTTCCAGAAAGGTACCCAGGCTAGTGCCGTTCTTCTTGTCAGATCTCAAGCACTAGAGCCCATTTTTGAACCTAAGTACTTAAAGTCTGTGACATGGTTGATGGTAGTACCATCATCTATCACATATAAACGCATTGGTTTTCCAGTGATAGATGAAGAGGTAAACATTAGTTTGTGGTTTGCATAATTATTTAAATAAAGATAACAAACTGTAACTTTTTCATTTTTTTTTTTTTCAATTTTTTTTTCAAATTACCTGTGAATGATCCTAGCACTTCAGAATAGGTCCTGATCGTCTCTAAAGTCGCCGAAAACTATTGTAAATACCGCGCCGATAGGATATCCGATCCGATAATCGGTTGAGCCCTAAATTAATAATGACATCAATAACAATGACACAAGACGAGCAACAGCAAAAAAAGACAACCACAATGACAATGGGTATTCTGGTTGAAATCCATACACACCATATTAAATATCATGATGCAGTCATGTCTATAGTAGAATTCATCTCGACCTTTGCAGGACTTAAACCCCATTAAAAGCTATTAAACCAAGATAACACTCATTGAAACAGCTCAACTGATTAAATCGGATCTTCTATGGTTGTGCACATGTGTCTGTTTTACATGTGCGATATCGCAATAAAGCTGGTATCATAGCTTCAGTTGGGTAACCGATTATAAAGGAAACGGAAAGAAACAATGGTATGTGGACCTTTGTTCACGAAATGAGACAATGGCCTGCTTTATGTTAACCAGCATTCTTGAAAATGAGCAACATAATGATTGTTGACTTAACACGGTTTGGAAATAATTTCTTCATATTTTTGGTGTTATCTGTCGTTTACATATCCTTCCTAAAACACAAAAGTGCGACCCTCTCCAAACACCTAAATTAGCTAAAATTTAGGACATGTTATAAAACTATATTTTCTAGAATTTCATAGAATACTTTAAATGTAGCTTGTACCGTTTTTTTTGTGGCATCCTTCAGAACGGAGCGGTCCGTTACCAATATAGCTCAATATTTTCGGTCAAATCCAAGTGTGGAACAGTGCTTAATTTGCATAAATCCAACCAAAATGGTCGCTACTGCTGGGATAAAATGTCAAAATTGGTCAAATCTTGCTAAAAGCAACCATACCATGTATTCCTTCCGTCATAAGGATTCAGAGAAAGTATAGTTTGACCTATCTCCGATGTCCAGGTCTTGAGTTATAGGGTAAAAGGTCAAATGTCAAAATTTAGATTCCGCAGGGGACAAAAATTGAAAATTCTCTGATTTCGATAAAAAATGGTCTCAGATTGCTCCTCTTGCAAAAACATTTAAGAAAAAGAATAGTTTGCCATATCTCAGATGGTGTGTTACCTTGGTAACATGGCAAAAAAGATCAAAATCTATTAAGCCCTATTGACCTTGACCTATTTTGTGATGTCAACTATATAACAAAAACATCCAAAACAATACAATACAATTTATGTTAACCAGCATTCTTGAAAATGAGCAACATAATGATTGTTGACTTAACACGGTTTGGAAATAATTTCTTCATATTTTTGGTGTTATCTGTCGTTTACATATCCTTCCTTAAACACAAAAGTGCGACTCTCTCCAAACACCTAAATTA
Organism: Amphiura filiformis; assembly: GCF_039555335.1. NCBI lineage: Eukaryota > Metazoa > Echinodermata > Ophiuroidea > Amphilepidida > Amphiuridae > Amphiura > Amphiura filiformis. The sequence continues at coordinate 75,493,619 of NC_092629.1, forward strand.
GCTAAAAATTTAGGACATGTTACAAAACTATATTTTCTAGAATTTCATAGAATACTTTAAATGTAGCTTGTACCGTTATTTTGTGGCATCCTTCAGAACGGAGCGGTCCGTTACCAATATAGCTCAATATTTTCGGTCAAATCTCCATTCAATTAACACGGGGAGTTGGCTAGCTATGAGCTAACTATGCTTTGCCCTCACTCATATTCTACGAAAGTGCGACCCCTTCTGAACATCTAACCTAGTTGTAATTTTAGGTCATGTTAGAGAAATATATTTGCTAGAAGTTTGGAGAATACTTTAAATATTGGCTGGTTATTTTTCACACAGTGATGTTAACTAGTCAAGTGCCCATTCTTCCAACATACATCATTTGTAGAGGTCACGCGTCAATGGTGAGAGCACTGTGTATTGTGTATAGGAAAACGGACAGTAACTGCAGTATGTACAACCTTAATCTCCCAAATAGGGGTGTAGATTTTGAATGGAGTCACCAATTCAGGTAACCCCATTTGAAATTCACACCCCTGTGTGGGAGATTAAGGTCATGTCTTCCATAGAGGGTGTATAGATTCCAAATGGAATAGCCAAATTAACATCGACAAGAATAGTAGCAACAACAATTTAAAAGTTATTTGAATTAGCCTAGAAGTGATTGTTTAATGTTTATGGCTTTGAAAACTTTTATAAAGTGAATAGGAATAAAATGTTTGTGTGCATATATGTATGTCCAAACGAGAACATTTATATGATATTTCAATTGCAACTATGGACACACAGAACCAAGAATATCTAGAGGTCACTTATAAGTGCAAGAGGTTGCAAATATTGTAAAATGCTATGGAGAGCTGACCTCTATTAGGGGTATAGGACTTGTCGTGGTTAGATAGTATGAATGTGTGCATAGTGTGTCTTCAGTATGGCGATTGACTTCGTGTGTTTACGGTACTCTCTGGGTTTAAATCTGATGTCGCCAGTGGCGTAACTAGGGTTGGTAGCGCCCGGGGCAAGAAACAACATTGGCGCCCTACCCCTCCCCCACCCGCAAATATCTTAGACGCGGACATTGGCGTAGCTAGGGGTTGTGGCGCCCGGGCTAAGGATATGCCCCTCCCCCCTTTTCTTGAAACAATTGCGCGCGGACCTCGTGAAATTTTGGACAAATAAGGCCTACCACTGATTAATTTTGGCTACTGAATGTTGAATATTGGTCTTAAATGTTCTCTCAATTGATTTTGTGCTGAAAATGTTGACTTTCATCGCTTGGAGGGGCGCAGAATCGATGCTGAATTGGTCAATTTTATGCCCCCCTAAGGATGGCGCTCGGGGCACGTTGCCCCCCTCTGCCCCCCGGTAGTTACGCCACTGGATGTCGTCTTATGATGGTGCACAACTGCACATGAGTAGGGGCCTATATAGGGGTGTATGTGCTTGTAAACACTATAATAGGAAATTATTAAATTCATGTTCATCGTAGAACTTTCCCACCACGTACACGCAGACGCAAACGTGTGTTATTGCACAAACGTGATTGGTCAGTTTGGTCATATGCTCTCCTGTACTGTTGCTACCTGTGAAGTTGCTGCGTACCAAGAGTTTCACACTGAACACACAATTAACACTTTTCCTAAAGCAGACGAAGAAATACACAACAGTAACATAGGCCTCACACATATGAATAGCAGGCCTGACTATGGACAGCATGTGATTGATAAAATTGTCAGATTTTATATTTGTCAGTAGTTTGCAGAGGAAATACATTGTACATATGATACAACATTGGACACACAGGAACCGTGGATGTCCAGGTTTCCTGGACAGTGTTTCTAGATGTAAAATGCCTTCAGAAAGCATTATAGCTAATGACCAATGATGACAGCAGGTGTCGATGTAGGTTGAGTCTGCACTTGGACAGTAAAAACACGTGTGTGTCCATGATTGGATAGTAAAGTTTTCACATCCTCGTTTTCCGGTGCTTTGTGGAGATAAAAAATAATTATATTTCCGTTTTTCAATTACTTACTGGTATACTATTAATAAATAATAATATTCATTGAATCCTGACAACACATCTGTTACAATTCTATTTACTGCAACCAATCACAGACCGTGAAACTAAGCAAATATGGGCCATTCCAGTTGAAATCCATACACCCATATGGAAGACATGGCCTTAATTTCCCGCACAGGGGTTATAGATTTCAAATGGAGTCAACCATTCAGATAACTCCATTTGTAATTCACATCCCATCTGTGGGGGTGTGTGGATTTCAACTGGAATAACCCAATCACAAACACTTTGTATTGCTTCGATGTATTCACTGAGCCAATCGTTTTAAGTTTACAACCATTTTCTGGAGGGACACCAACTAGACTACGTACCTCGACTACAGCAACTCTTCTCGGTAAGTACTTATTTTGTACAGATTTCAACCAAATCTAAGCGCTTGATTGGTATTGGTATATACAGGGTGTCCCAAAAAAGAGGCTTGATCAAGTATATGTTGGTATGTAAAGGAGCCTTTACCCGTTAGCTTTAATAAACCGAAACAATTATTTCAATCGACTCGTAACCTTCGAAGATATGTCCTTTTAAAGAAATTTATCCATTTTTCACTCTGTCCACGGAGGAGGTTTGGCTATTCAAAGATTGAAAAGTGCATATACCATGCATGAATATAAAACATTCCTCGATGATAACTTTATAAAATAACAACTTTATTTTAGGGAATGGGCTTTAGTGGGCTTATGGATTATGGATTTTGTTAAGTGTCATTAATTTGGGCGAAATTGATTTGGGATGGGACTTCTTTTGCTATACTTGCAATTACTTATGTTTTTCTTGGTTTATACCTTTTTGTTTTATTATGTTTCTTACTTTCTTACTTTGCTTTCTTTTTATTGACAACATAAGTCATTTCTCTTTTGGGAATAAAAGGTAGCCCTTAAAAGGGCTGTTTTGTTTGTCTTTGGTTCTTTTGAAGTGAGTTTACTGTGCTGCTCTGCCCTCTACCTGGTTGCCTCCTTGACGAATATTACGTTTAATACGTTTGCAAAGATCTTGGATTTTGCCACAAATGAAGAAATCAAGTGGTGTGAGGTCTGGTGATCTTGCAGGCCATTCCACAGCATGACCCATCCCAACCACTCTGTTTGCTATATCCGTGGACAGAGTGAAAACGGGTACTTGTCTTTAAAAGGGCATATCTTCAAAAGTTGTGAGCCGATTGAAAATTGTTTTGGTTTATTAAAGCTAATAATTAAAACTTTCTTTACATTCCAAAATATATTTGATCAATTTTTCAGAAATAGGCGAAAAAGAGGGCGCAATGAGGGGCCTCATTTTTGGGGGGACACCCTGTAATTAATTTCTGTACATAGTTTTTTTTAGCTTTCATTACACTTCCATGACTTCTTTGGAACTTCTATTTTTGTCGCGTCACTGCCCCGGCGATTTTTTTTTTGCAACCATAATAGGCTGCAATACCCCTTAGGGTTAGGGTATAGTGTTAAGGTTAGCGTTAGCGTTAAGGTTAGGGTTAGGATTAGCGTTACGGCCCATTATGGTTGCTAATATAGATACGCGTCTTGGTCACTGTACTTAATTACATTACATCCAACACACTTCTGGGCACAAGTTATTCCTCCAGGTTCTTGATGGAACACGATTCTTCAAATAGTTAGTAATGCACGATGGCTTCAAGACGAATATATCAGGGATAAGGCCGTTAAATTTTGCCAAAAATATTGTACGTTTGTCTCACCGAACTATTATTTAACCACAAATAATATACCAGATGGAAAATCATCTTAAATGCTGGAATTAATCTTAATGGGTAGTCAAGCATCTGGTCGATAAAAAGCTATAGAATTTGCAAATCACAGTTACAAACAACTTCAATCCGGTGTATTTAATTTAATGTAAAGTTATGCTTATTATGCTTATAATAAAATTGTCAATTTTCGTTGCAAAAGCCCTTACATCCACATTTTGACTTTTTGAGAAAAACAGCTTTTTTTAATTGTGTAATTATTACTTGTTCGTTTTTATTCATTTTGGTTTTCAATAAAGTGTTGATGAATAGAAACTAAAAGAAAAGGTTTGGTACAATTTTAAAGCCTTCCTATTTATTTTCTTATTTATTTTATATCGTGCCTTTTGTGGATGTAAGGGCATTTGCAACTAAATAAATTTACCCCTTTTCTAGAAACCACTTTTCCAAATTGATTATCAAATTCGAGCCTATTTTTGCACTACTTTACTTGACTCTCTCTATCTCTCTCTCTCTCTCTCTCTCTCTCTCTCTCTCTCTCTCTCTCCTCCCCCCTTTCACGATGGCCTTCCACGGCTCCCTGAAGAATCTGCTTCTCAACTCCATCATCCTTTCTTACAATGTGGCCAAAGTAGCGCAATTTCCTCTCAATGATGGACTTTCTGATGTTTAAGTCTGTGCCAATCTTATTCAGGACCCAGATATTTGTCTTTCCAAGACACTCTCAACAGCCTCCTATAGCACCACATCTCAAATGCATCTATCGTCTTCCTGTCATTCTTTGTCATTGCCCAGGATTCGCAATTGTGAAGACTGTTGCACGAGGTAACCGTATTTTGAGGTTGATTGAGTTGTTGTTGTTGCCATAGCTAATCTTCTTTTAATCTCAGATGTGCTAGATCACCTTTGTTGTCTATCATTGAACCCAGGTATTCAAATTGTTTAACCTCTTTTTTACCATCTATCAAAAAGTCCTCTCCAGTTCCATTTCTATCAATAACCATTACTAATAACTTGACTAATGCTCTCAAAATTGAATTGAAAATTGAAATATCTCAGCTACTTTTTTAATTACATTTTTAATTAACTTCAGCAAAAAGCAATTTCTTGATCGCATCACACATGGATCTCTAACTATTATTTATGATACGGTGCTTATGAATAATTGCAACTTAATTAGAACATTTAATATACATGTAATTATATACACTTACTAGTTGTTTGGTGGCCGTATGTGGTATTTCCACTGAACTTTGGATCTCTGGTACTTTTTCAGATACATCATCGGCGAGTTTGACTAGAAGCAGCATCTTTTCATTATGGGGCTTTTGCTGATCTTAGCAATCGCTGCTTTGACATGTTTGGGTAGCGGATACGCACAAGATGGTTCGTAATAATATATAATCCCCTTGGTCTTTGAAGCCATGATGACACTTTGAATGAAAAAAATGCAGAATCAAAAGTTGCACTAAAAAGATGCTCAAGGCAGAAACATTACATTTGCTATCTACATGACTGGTCACGGATGACCCACCAAAAGCTGCATTTTAGTGGTTTTATGTGCAACTTGTAAACCTGCATTGTTTTTATTCAAAGGGTCACCAATTGCAAAACATGACAAATGAGGTATCAACATTTGCAAAATAAAACTGGAATTCTTTTGAGTAATTCAGTTTTAAAATTGGAAGCATAGATGAGTTATAACCTCATAAATAAAGGGGGTAATTATACTTTTTGGGATGTGTTTAGCATAGATGCGCTCACATAGCCTGCTATGCGGCTTGTGGTTAAGCCGAAGGCCGTGTATTAACGACAAAATAGGACAATTTCATGAAACAGTACAGAAATTAGCTATGTGTATTTGTATTAGCTACATTGTCAATGTTGCTCTTTTCCCCGTTTTTTGCCAAATGTCTTTTATTTCAAAAATACCTAATGACAATCCTGAACAACACCCCTATTATTTCTGGCAGTGGTCTGTTCCTCATCATTTCGTATAGGTCATTTTGCCATACATATATTTATGAGTCCGGTTATGGTTATTTTTAGTACGAAGTAAAACAATCTAACTTCCTAAAAACGGTTATTATTTCCAAATTACTCAACCGAATCAACAAACATTTTGCCTATTTTTGCAAATAACAGGATTTTTATATTTGCTAAGATATTAAATTTATTTAACGTCAACCTTGTTCAAACTTTAAAACTCCTTTTTCGAAACAGTGATGTTTAAATTTAGGAGAGTGTGTACAGGATCTTTAATAAATACAGGGGTCCACAAAACAGAGGCTCCTTAATGCGCCATCTTTTTTTGGAAAGTTGATCAAATATATTTGGGTATGTTAAGAAACCTTCAGTCGTTAGGTTTAATAAACCAAAACAATTATATCAACTTTTGAAGATATGCTCTTTTGAAGAAATGTACCCGTTTTTCTCTCTATTCACGAAGAAGGGTTGGCTACTTCAGAGATTAAAAAGGAGTAAACAAGATAAGGATATGACGGAGTGTTAGGGCCAAATCCTGTTTTTTTTTCTCGTATTTCTTCACGGGTTTTAATAAAATAAAATATTTTTTAGCCTTGTATAAGTACTTAAGGGTATGCTAGGTAGCCTAACTCCTGTTAATTCTTGATAGAAGTAAGTTGTATGTTTGTAGTAGCCCGCCATTATCTTCGCCCTGACTTCAAATCAATACAAAGAGCTGCAACGATTATATTAAGTGCTGGTATTGATTATAAGTCTTTACAATACTGAGAATATCCATGCCTATTGACTAACAATCTAAAAGATTTTAATGATTTATTCTAATCTTACTTTATATCGCCAAAACAAGCATTGACGTCACTACCAAACTTTAGGTGAACTACTACGGTAATACCATTCAAGAATATCAAACATTCATCAATGATATCTTTATAAAATAACTTTTTTATGGAATGGGCTTTACCGGTGGGTTTATGGGCAATGGATTTTGTTAATAGTGTCATTAATTTATTAATTTGTGGGTAAAATGGATGCCGAATGGGACTTCTTTTGCTTTACTTGCAATTACTTATTTTTTATTGGTTATTTATGCCTTTTTGTTTTATTATGTTTCGTACTTTCTTACTTTGTTGTTTCTTGCTTTCTTTTTTATTTACAACATAAGTCATTTCTCTTTTTAGGATAAAAGGTAGACCTAAAAGGCTGTTTGGGTTGTCTTTGGCTTTTCTGAAGTGAGTTTACTGTGCTGCTCTGCCCTCTACCTTGTTGCCTCCTTGGCGAATACAGGTTCCAGTCCTGGTCATCATTGCATCAACTGCGTTGCGTACCATCCTTGTGCGCCGGATACTTGCAAATGCATTCAATAATACGTTTGCGAAGATCTTAGATTTTGCCACAAAGGAAATAAATCAAGTGGTGTGAGGTCTGGCGATCGTGTAGGCCACTCCACTGCATGAGCCATCCCAACCACTCTGTTTGCTATCCGTGGATAGAGTGAAAAACGGGTACTTTCATTCAAAAGGGCATATCTTCAAAAATTGTGAGCTGATTGAAATAATTATTTTGGTTTATTAAAGCTAACAATTGAAGGTTCTTTACATACCAAAATATATTTAATCAACTTTTCAGAAATAGTAGAAAAAGAGTGCTCAATGAGGATCTTCATTTTGGGGGGACACCCTGTATGATAAAAATTTAATTTCCTTTATTTGTGACCCGGCAGCACAAACGAGCCGTAAATTCCCTAAATTGTATTCTGAGTTATGGTGTAAAATGTGTTCGAAGGTCGTATTCATCGGTCACTTAAGCTGGCGCGACATCTGTCTGATTTGGATAGTCACAACACCAATCAATAATCCTATTATTGAAGTGGATAATAAGCTTCTACCTTAGATGGCTATAGAACTTTTAATAGCTCTGGTCTTTGTTTGCTTTTGCTAAATCCTTTTCAAGTGGTGGGTTATTTGTATAGGTATGCATAACCAACAATTAACAATGAGAGAACCTTCTTAAACCTCGTTGACTTGGGGATGATTTGAAATGACCGCCAATTATGACTGTTTGATATTTATTGCCAGCCATGTGGAAAAAGAGACACACATAGAAACCAAAAAAGCTATAATTTTGTTGAAGGAGCAAAGTTTAACTAACCATAACTCCGCTTCTGGATATCGTTTGAAGTCAAATGATATACCATTTTTAAGTTTATGATGTTTATTTTTAAACACGAAATAAAACAAAATTGACCGGGGAGGAATTTACGGCTCATTCGCCGTGGACGGTCACATTTATCCTGTTTTTATTTGTTCACTTTTTCTAGCTTGTGTTTTAATATACCCGTTTTAGTTATTTTTGTATGTCTTTGTAATTTCTTTTACATTCAACGATGATCGTAACAGTTTTCGTCAGTTGTTCCAGCAGCAGCAATCCCGGAATTTACTCGGCACCCGCAGATACTCTTGATTTCACCAAAGTGTACAGTGTAGCCGGAGATGCACTAATGGCATTCGATGATTCGGGGAGATATGTTTACAGTTATTATTATGAGAATATACAGAAGTACGATTTAACACAGTCTGCGGTAGTAACCGACATTGACGCCCGTAAGAATAACATTAATTATAGAGGCCGTCAGCGTAACGTCATATGCCGCCATCTTGTGGGTACACGCTGTGATGGTCGTTCGATCTCCATGCGTGAACAGCAAAATCACCGCGTTGATGCGCGATAACAAATGCGTTGAAAGCCGCGCCCTGCGAGTAGTGTCCGACGCATGAACACACAGATCATTTGTACCCACAAGATGGCGAAAGGCTGACGGCCTATATTGGTTCCAAATATATAAAACCAGACGAGTCAAAAATAATAAAGCCACATATAGTAATCGTTTATTTTACCAAAATGTCACGCGAAAATCAAAATAACGTGGTGCCCTATGCTGCCCTTGCAAATTCCCTCACGACATTTACAGTAATAAATATTTTAGGGTGAAAAAAACAAGAAGAAATTCAGTATTGAGCGCCTGGTGTGAGTGAAAAACAATCACATTTCCACATGGCAGGCAAAAAGCTTACTACAATTCTAGCAAAAAACTTACTTGAAACAAATTTATCAAACCTTCTGCCTCCGACCGGACATGTCGACGCACTGTTTCAATGTCAGTCTTCAGAATGCAAAAAAGCTTCCTGAAATTCGGCAATTGATCATCAAACTAAATACAGTACCCTCACTTATGTATGCAAATTATATTTCATGACGTGTTGTTAACCATTGATCCCCTCATACTTCCATGTATTGAAATTACGTGCATAGAAGTAGAACTGTTTATATGGGTGTCATAGTGCACTTATGTCCACGGCAAATTCACCGTGACCTTTCCAGCCATAAACCCGCTTAGTGAAGATTAACCCGAGATATACAGTACTAAAGCATTATAGTAATCGATTGTCCAACGCAAATTATTACCACGTGATAATATTAATCCAATGAGCGATCGAATTGTCCGCTACGGTCGACTAATCCAATCGATAATGACGCGATTGACATGTACGGGCGGAGTTCCACTGACTGAGTTTGGGGGTATTTTTCACTGGTTTGCTGTCATTTACTCATCAAGGCGGTCCACCGTTATTATAAGGACTATGCTAATGATTTAAAAATTGACATGTAGAGAATAAACCATACTTGATTGACAGAAAGTACTAAATTTGTACCTATTACGGTTTTGTGACACCCCTCTTGCAAATGCGACCAAGCCAGGGCGGCCCGGTAAAGCAAAATGTGGATTGGAATAACGCGGGAGTTTGGATGCAGATGGTATTTTTCTTTCTCATACAAATGTATGGTCCCCGTTATTAAAGCTTGTACCGGGTTGAAAATTCAGATATTTTGAAACGAATAAGTAATTAAAACATAGAGAAAGTACTAAAATCATAGCTTTTATACTTTTTCATATATGATACTAACTAGTTCATCTCCTATAGCTACAACACAGCGCTACCAGTAGGGTTCAATTGCCTATTGTGAGTGCCCCTGTGCTGTGTGTATACATGTAATTAACAATAACTGCATGGTGTATAGTTCAGTGGTGAGACGGAAATATCGTGTGTCCTGGGTGACAATCTTCCACAATTACACAAGATTGTCAGGATTTCAAAGAGTCACATTATTTTAATGCTCCAGCTACTTTAGCTTGTAAATTTGTGAGTTTCCTCTTGATTACTGAAGGAAAATTTGAGTTAGAAAGGGCACATGATAAGTGTAGCTCCTGGTTGTGTCAAAATAGCTCCTGGTTCCTTGGTAAAATGGAATGACCAAGAGCTAATTTTTTTATAAATTAGCTCTTGGTTTGCGCTCGCTTATTTGGAAGCCTGCGTGTTATGATATTTGAGACTTTGTTAGATAGTAAAATATTATGTTATTTTGATCAACAGCAAGGGGCCGTACCTGGATGCTCTTGGATGGTGATACACTTTATTTCAATGGCTATCCCGGTGGTTTGTACAGCATAGACTTGAGTGCCGCGGATCCAGCTGAAACCGAAACACTTGTTGCCCCAATAGGCCTGGCCGTAGAGGCATCCTTAGTTGGAAGGTGAGGCCTTCACCCTAACTGCACTGCCATTACAGTTTGTCCGCTCTGAAGTATTTAAGTGATAACGCGCATGTATACAGCGCGTTAACAGTGCGTAGTGCTGCGTCTCTGCTGCATGTATGTGTGCTTTCGAAGTCGGCACAATGTGTCGGTACTTTGTTCTTCAGAGTAGACTGACTCTACCACTGCTGTGACAGTTACTTGTTTTCCTCGGTAAAATGAAGAGACATTCATTAACAAAACATTTATGTGACATTATTCCAAATCTAATTTGATACCGAAAAGTAATATTGTTCATCTATGAAATTCCTCGTTTAAATTTCTCCACTAAAGTCAAAAGCACGCCAAATTTGCATAACTTGGTTAAATTTTTATCAAAAAGGTCTTCTTTTTGGTAGATACTTTAGCTGGAGTTATTGCTAAATAAACAGACATGCTAGAATTTGGTCACAAGATTTTGCATTCTTCCTCTACTAACTGCTGGCCGGCACTGCTGTAGTCACAAAATATAATCATTGAAATGAAATAAAAGGTTGCAAATGAAATGTACCATAATAATGACTGTATCAGTCAAGAGTGATACAGTCATTATTATGATACATCTCATTTGCAACCTTTTATTGTTTCCATACATAGAAACATAGGTCCATAAACTGGACTCAAAAAGAAACTTATAATTTTTCACAAGGTCATAAAAATGAATACAAAATGCACACAGGATTACTTCAATACTCTACTCTAAACATTTGTCAGTTACCAAACAGTTGTCCAACTGAAAGTTCATTTCCACTCATGTCTGCAAAAACACTGTTATAAAAAGATCGCACTGCCCATTACGATGCAACCCCCTCCCCAACATTAAAAACCACCAGCCAGGGTCGTTACGACCATTAGGCCAGGTAAGGCGGTCGCCTAGGGCGGCAAACGCAGAGGGGCGCAAAAACGGGAATGGAAAAAATAAAAAAATGAGGGCGGATAAAAAGAAAAAATGGGAGGATTAAAATAAAAAGGGGCGAAAAGAGAAACAGGGCGGAAAAAGAAAAGGTGGACCTGAGAAAAAGAAAAGAAACCGGGCAGAGAAAAGGAAAAATTAAGACACGGGGCGGAGAAAAAGAAAGAAGAAACGGGCGGAGAAAAGGAAAATGAAAATGGGCGGTGAAAAAACAGAAAGAAAAAAGAAAAACAGAAGAAAAAATAGTAGAGAGGAGAAAAGAAACAGAAAACACAAAGTGTCGAAAAAGAACAAAAGGTGGGATAAAAAATACAGAAAAGAAGGAAAACCATAGGCGTAGATCCCCCCAGTATTTTGCCAGGGGTGGTCAAAACAATCATCCCCCTCCCCACAATGTTGACGCCTGTATGTGGGTTTCTGACAAATTAAGCTCATATTTGGCCATTTTAGTCCCAAAAGTGAAATGTTTTCGCGCTTCGCTAGCTCGAATTTATTCCATTTTGGCACCACATTTCAACAGTTTAGCTTCAAATGGCAAATTTTTTTCTCGCGCTTCGCGCGCATTTGTAAGCTATACCACGAACTTATTATGTCGCCAAAAAGTGCTGAATTCACTATACTTCGAGAATTGTTTTTCCAACCCCATGCCTCCAGTGTCAAAAACAAAATCTATGCCACTGAGGAAAACCGTCGTGGGCAGTATAAAAATAGATCAAAACTGATGAGTTTTCAAGGGGGTATACCCCTTAACACTTTTTTGGTATGCTTTGCTGGGCGGCAGGGAGAGACTTGCCTAGGGCGGCAAAATCCTTGTAGAAGAGCCCTGCCACCAGCTACAGACCATCGACTTTTACAAACTGCATAAAAGTCAAAGTAGCAAAAATTAACCTTCCGACTGCTTAATGTCCAATTCTGTGTGAGATAAGCATTCCAAGTGTGAACACAGTAGCAAATAGGTGCATAGGCCAGGCATCGAATTCAAACTCTCCAAATGGTACATTATAATTGACTAAATAAATTATGACAATGAGAGATTGCCTTTCTCGAGTTGGTTGTTATGCGCGCGCTTGTGCAAAGGGGACGGAGGGACAAAGTTCCTGGATGTCCGACCGAGTGATTGATTACTGTCCTCTATAAAGATATCATTAATTTATTCAATTATTTATTGTCCGTCACTAAAAAAAGTAGATACAAGTGATAAAGTCATGATAATTACCATATATTTCGTTGGCAACCTTTTATTATTTCTATAGAGACATATACATGACAATGTGGGAAGGAGGTATAGCAACAGCCGAAATCAGGCGTTTTAATCTAGACACATTACAGACGACTGTTCTCACCTCTTCCTTTTTTCCGTGGGGATTGGTCGTTGACCAAGCAGGTAAAGATTATAAAATAATTAGCCATGTGTGTAGGCCGGGGGCACTCGACTTTGGAATAGCAGTTCGAAACTCGGTAAGAGCCTAGACACCAAAATAAAAAAGGGGGGTCTTTCAACGAGAAGGTTCCAAAAAGGGGGTCTTTCCGTGAGACTGAGGAAAATCTGACTAATAAAGAGGGTCATTCATTGAGACTGGGAAATTTTTTGGGACGGACAAGATATGAAAGTTGATACAATTTTTTTTTAATTTGAATAAATGTTCCCAAAATTTTTGAAAAAATGGTGACATGAAAACAAATAAGGGGGTCATGAGGTGAGAGGGGTCAATGTGACCGCACATCCCCGTCATCCATTTTAGTGAGTGAGTCCTCCCTCCCCCCCCCCCCGTGTGTAGGAGTGTATACTGAAATGGGTTTTAATTTTATTATGACTAAACTGAGGCTGAACTAAGCAACTATAGGCTAGTCAAATTAAGAAAAAAAGGGGTTAAGTGTGATGTGCCCTCAGTAATTTTATTTATTTATTTAACTTTGTTTATTTACCAGCTGAAAGTATGTCATGAGAAATGTAAGATAAGAGGAAACCCCTTGGAAGTAATCATTACAACATATTTTAGGGGAAATGCCATGTGCTACAGTAAACAAACTCAATCAGAGTTATTAATAATCTGGCAAACACCACTATTCCAGAATGTTCTCTGTCTTGCATCAAATTGGGAAATCCCTGATAATAGATTGTGAAATGGACATCATTTTTGGAAATTCCCTGTCTTATTCTTATGCTGGGGTTCGGAGGCAAATAAGTGATTCATAACACTTGCAATCTACGTAGCAATAATCAACATTTATTCACACAGGGCGCTGCCATCTTGGAACGGGTTGCCAGCCCGAACGACGTGAGTCAGTTGCCAAACGTAATAGCCTAAATCAGATATCACCACATCTTTCCCCTTTTGGGAAGATTGAGCAATCTTGTTGCTGCAACTAATATTGATTAAGTTGTATTGGCAGCAATATGTCCATTCATTAGAGTTTTTGTTATTCTATGAGAGTCTTTTTTTCTCTTTAATCAAGTTTCAGTGCCTTTTCATTCCTTTAACTTTCAAACAAAGAAATTAGATTTTAAACAAAGAGAACTGGATGGATTATCCAAAACTCTGTGCTGGGTTACAGGGTGTTATTTTTTCCCTATTGCTTGAACTCCAACACCGTCAGGCACTTTCATTTGAACAATTATCAAGAGTTCCTCTTCTTTCTTCCATGGAACGCTAGAACCGAGATCACATGTTGTATATATGAGGATTTGTTACTGTATTGCATGTAGGTTAACCTGGATGTTGATTCTTTGAATAAACACAAATTCCAAAACTTGCAAAACATATTTACATAAATTCACTGAAGTTTGTGAAAGTTCATAAAGTCAGTTCAGACATCACATGAGTCTGTTTAAGCAGGCAAATTGTTTTCACTAAATTTGACTCTGTGCAAAGTATAGACATGTGAAACACATATTATTGTTGGTAGTCCTGCAAATATGCTGGTGGTTTCACCATCCTGTCAGATCTGGTTCTCACCGCTGGTGCTGTTGCTCTGGTGCTGTCTTGTTGACATGTAGCTGGTTGAACTGGTTGGTTCACTGGTGCTGGTGCTGGTGCTGCTGCTGCTGGTTGACCTAGTGGTTCATCATCATCATCATCATCAATTGGATCAACATGCTGGTAAGTCTTCTTCAAATGCTTTCTGTTTCTTTTCAGATTTCTGCCATTTGACAGCTTTACCACATACGATCGGTAAGGTAATCTTTTGACAATCATACCCTTAGTTGACCACTGCTTGTTTTGAAAATCATAAATGAGAACGTGATCTCCTAACTGAAGTGGTTTGAGATCTTTAGCGTTTTGATTGTAGTAATCAGCTTGCTTCTGCTTGTTTTCATTGATCTTTCTTGAGACTCCTTTTGCCACTCTTGGAGATAGTAGCTTTTTAGTAGTTGGTAGGCGAGTCTTCGTTCTCCTACTCATTAGTTTCTGCACTGGACTAAATCCATCTTGGCCTGGTGTGTTTCTGAAGTCCAACATGGCTAGATACGGATCTTTATTATCTGCTTTTGCTTTCTTCAACAGTCTTTTTGCTGTTCTGACTGCGTTTTCTGACTTCCCATTGCTCTGGGGATATCCTGGAGATGACGTTGTATGCTGAAAATTCTTGGAATTGTTCACTGGTAAATTGTGTGCCATTATCAGATATTACAGTATCAGGTATCCCTTGTCTTGAGAAGTGCATCTTGACTTTGGAAATTACTGTCTCTGATCTCATGTCAGGTAGATAATCTATCTCCCAGTAGTTGGAAAAAAAGTCTACTGTGATCAAATAGTTGCGATCATCAAGGTGGAAAATGTCCATTCCGACTTTTGCCCATGGTCTACCTGGGACATCATGTGGATGTAGTATTTCCTTCTGTTGCTGATCAGAGTATCTTCTCCACACATCACATTTTTCAACATAGTCTTTGATCTGTGCTGTCATCCCTGGCCAATACAGGCTTTCGCGTGCTCTTGACAGGCATGCTTGTATGCCTTGATGGGTAGCATGAATATTCTCAACCATTCTCCTGCGTGCTGCTGGAGGTACTACAAGTCTTTCTCCCTTGTAGATTAGATCTTTCTGCACAGTTAGTTCTTCTCGGATGCCCCAGTAAGTCTTTAATTGCTGTGGAACATGTTGCTTGTCTTCTGGCCACCCACGAACTATCATGTTGTGTAACTGCTGCATGATTTGGTCTGCTATTGTCTCTCTTTGGATAACATCTATCAGACTCTCTTCAAGGTCTACCTCTTCAAATAGATTAACTGCTTCCAATTCTAGTTCTTGCTGTATTATTGGTATCATACTCTGGAAGGTATGCTCTGCTTAAGGTGTCTGCTAATACTAGTTTGCTTCCAGGTGTGTATTGAATTTCATAGTCATAGGTTCCCATCTTCAAAAACATACACTGTTGACGTTTAGGTGCTTTGTGAAGCAGTTTCTTCTGTATGATCTCGAGAGGTTTGTGGTCACTCTGGATCCATACCTTTCTGCCATAGGTGTAAGCATGAAATCTTTTCAATCCATACCATGCTGCTAGAAGCTCCTTTTCAATTTGAGCGTTTCTTGTCTCAGTGTCAGTCAGAGCTCTGCTAGCATATGCTATTGGCTGGCCTTCTTGAAGCAAGGCTGCACCTAGACCTGTCTCCGAGGCGTCAACTTGCAAAGTTACGTCTTTCTTACTGTCAAAGTAGCGTAGAACTGGATGGGCTGTCACAGCTTTCTTGATCTGGTCTACAGCTTTGGTGTGGTGATCTGTCCACTCCCATAGTACATTCTTCACAGTGAGTTTTCTTAATGGCTCACAGAGATCACTCAAGTGTGGCAGGAACTTACTGAGATAGTTTACAAATCCCAGTAGACGCTGTATTCCTTTAACATCAGTTGGTAGAGGCATCTCTCCAACTGCTCTAATCTTCTCAGGATCAGGTTTCAATCCTTCTTTGGATATTATATGGCCAATGAATGGTACTTCTTCCATTCCAAGCTTGGCCTTATCTTTGTTGATCTTCAAGCCAACTTCTTGGCATCGCTTCATGAGTTCCCTGAGATTCTCATTGTGATTTTGTACTGATTCTTCTTTTGTCTCTCCAACTCCAAATATCAACATATCATCTGCTATGGACTCTACTCCTTTCAGCCCTGCAAGTGCTTGCTGTTGGCGTCTTGTGTACTCTTCTGGTGCGCTTTTCAGCCCAAATGGCATGCGCAGCCAGCGATATCTGCCATAAGGAGTATTGAAACATGTTAACTTTGAACTAGCTTCATCTAGTTCAACATGCCAAAACCCATTTCTTGTGTCAAGTACGCTGAATACTTTTGCTTTCAATCAATATTTATTCACACAGGGCGCTGCCATCTTAGAACGGGTTGCCAGCCCGAACGACGTGAGTCAGTTGCCAAACGTAATAGCCTAAATCAGATATCACCACATTCCCCCAGGAAGTAAGTGTGGCAGAATGGTCTATCAATAGATTGGGAGTATAAAAATGTTAGAGCATGAGCTTGTTGATGGCAGAATCACATGAGAGATTGTAGACTCTACATGTATGTGTTGGTCTTCGTGCTT
Source organism: Amphiura filiformis (assembly GCF_039555335.1). NCBI lineage: Eukaryota > Metazoa > Echinodermata > Ophiuroidea > Amphilepidida > Amphiuridae > Amphiura > Amphiura filiformis. The sequence continues at coordinate 75,510,456 of NC_092629.1, forward strand.
CAAAAAAGAATTACATTTTCACCAGTTTACGTTGCCAATAATGTGCTATTTTTAATACAGCAACGAAAGAGATTGATGAGTACATAAGCTTCTCCTCATCAAATTGCTGGAGTCTGGCCAAAAATATATTAAAATGAGAACAGTTACATTGTTTTGGATGTTGTTCACAAAATTAGAGTTCTTTCATGAGTGATGACATTTTTGGGGAATTCCCTCTCATTCATCAAGTTAAGGAAAACAAATTGAATCATACTATGGTGCAATTTTATCAGTTTCGCCGTCGAAATTTCCTCCTTTAATCATTGCTCGACTGCGAAACTGATAAAATTGCATCATAGTTTTCTTATTCCCGTCGAAAAAAGCCACTTTTTTTTCAAATTGAATCATATCTAACTTTGGATATTGGGAAAACCCCTGAGATTGTGAAGTCAAAGTGACATTATCATTATGTTGGGAAAAAACCCGTAGAACAAGGTTTCTGGCAAAATAGAGGTTATCGTATCCGTGTTTTATAAGCTGCAAATCCTATCAGCGACTGCTATACCTTGTTTCTATCTATCTTGCGGACGCATCCGAGAAAGAGTTTACGATTCTTTTCCAGGAATCTCTATCAGCCATCAGATTTGGGAGGTCATTAATTAACCTTGTTTAGGACTTTCAAAAAGAAGTACCTGAATGTGCAACCATAACTGTTTCAAAATAGCCCGCCAAAGTCATGCAGGTAACTCCGAGGTCATGCATTGAATTGGTTTGAATGAGGAATACTACGGGAACCAGCGCTTTTTGTTAGAAGTCACACATGAGTGAAGTGGATAACCTCTATTGTCAGCAGACGAACATAAGCTTTTCATTTGTTCTTGACAAATGAACTTAAAAATAGCTATTTAATTTACACGCCTGATGAACCACTTTAAACAAAGTATACATCATTGTATTGCAATTGTATATTATTACCTCAATGTGATATTAATCACGTAACATTGTTTTTTAATTAATAGCCCGTCTGATCGATGTTTGTCTTTTTAAAGACTGAACAGTGGCGATGGCGGCACCTGGAGTTGTTGTTTTTGGGGGGTCCGAATTTGGCATTTTGGCCTAAAACATTGATTTTTTTCTTTAAATTTCATATTTTGGAAGTGTGGGGCGGGGGGTGGGGGTTGGGGTAATGTCCACCCCACACCTGTATTATAGCCACAACTGAAATTGTGTCTTGTTTTCTTTCACCCAGAAAATGCACTTTATTACGGATTGCTTAGTGATGATATGACTATTGGGAAGATAACACGCTACGACCTTGGATCTGGTGCAGAAACGATTGTGATCAGTCAGTCTCCAATCTTGGTAACGGCCATAGCCCTTTATGACGGAGGTCTATTGTATATTGCACACAACAATTTATATAAAGTTGCCAAAACTGGCGGTGAGTCCACAGCTGTTGGAAAATTTCATTCTTCATTGGCATATATTGGATCAGGCCTTGATCATTGTTTAGCGCTTCATGATGTTAAGGTGGTTCATGATACGTACACAAAAACAAAATATTACGTGTTTACACAAAACTTTAAGTAGCAGGTTGTCAGTCCAAGGGCAATTTCTGTCGGGACCAATTGCTCGACCTAAGATACACTATTCTGCCATTTTGTAATTAATAACGCATGGTCCTTGCTTGTTAATGTTTCCACCGGATAGTTTGAGGCTAGTCTAAGAGCACCTTTGACCATGCGCAAAGAATAATTGACTTCTAAAATCATGTAAGATGTTTAAATGTGATGTGTATAGATATCTCACCGTTACCTTCATATTTGATAGGTTTACCAATGAACAGTTTATTAAAGCACATATTTTCACCTACCGGTATTACAACACGTGAATAATATTAGTGAGAGTGCCTAGCTGACCTATCTACCCTAAACATGCTAAACCTTAAACGTTTGCCCTATGAACTCTAACCCAATGGCGCCTATTGTCTAGACCATTGGCGTACGCAGGGGGGGTGTTACGTGTGTGAAACACCCCCCTTGGATTTGTCCAAAAATGGGGGGAAAGAAAAGACAAAGAAAGAGAGAGAGGAGAGGGAAGGAGGGAGAGAAAGAGAGAGAGAGAGAGGGGGAAGAGGGGGAGATGAGCAAGGCATAGGGGACATATTATCACAATCATAGGCCTATAGATGCCTTAACAACTCCCACACAAATTATCTCACCCCTATATCCGGTATTGACCAGCAACATACGTAATTGTGTTCTTTTGTTAATACATGTCAACACCCCACACCCTCCCCACATCATCACACCCCTGGCAACATACGTACATAAATGTTTTAATTGTTAATTGACATAGATATACATGTTTACACCAATACCCCCCCCCCCCCACATCATCACACCCCACACCCTTACCCCAGCAACGTATATACCAGTGAAATTCAACCGCATCATCACGCTTAAAAAACTGCATCTCTTACACCGCATTGTGCCATGTTATCAGCTGAAAACCGTTTGCAATTTTTTCTGTCAAAACACGGTGCAAGTACGCAAGCATAATGATTTTTACTTTGTAATCCAAATCTAATCGCTCTTCAAAAGAATATGTTAAAATAAAGCATAATTAGACAGTATTTTGCATTGAAATAGCGTAAAAATTATACACCAAATGGCTTCAATTGGACCTTCATTTTGCAAAATTTCTGAGGAGGGAAAACTTGTACACGATAGGCTTCATAGACCGTCATTTCATAAGTTTTCGGCTTTTTGAAACTAAACTTTTTCACACTAATAGTGCCAAAATGGTCCACCAAATCGCTTCAATTAGGTCTTCATTTTGCAAAAGTTTCTTACTTCTAAGGGGCCACATCCCCCTCAGACACCCCTGGCGTCAGCATAAGCGTCATTGTAGACGCGATATGTCGCTCGCCGCCATTTTAAAAAAAAATTTTCATCACACCCCCCTTGAAAAATTCCTGCGTACGCTACTGGTCTAGACCTTAGATACATGTTCCGCAATAAAAGTTCCCTGGTATTTAAGCTTTTTTGTGCAGAGTCCGGGGGCACTTAACCAGTGTTCGAAATATGCCTCAAGAAGTTACGGGCCAGCCGGGCTTGACCTTAAAAAGTTACCGGCCAGCCGGGCCGGCAACTAGATGCCAGCAACTAGATGCCAGTCAGAAAAGTCACCGGCCAAAAAGTTACAGGCCAATGGCCAGCTGACCGGCCCTATTTCGAACGCTGCACTTAACACAAATGACTACATTGGTATGTTTCCCCGGATAGAACCCTGTTTTGGGGACGTGTCAAAGTAAGTTTCAAAAGTGTGACCAAAATTTATCCGGCTTTAATATGGTAAAGCCGTAAACGGGAACAGCCCATTTGTTCGAATGGTCATTAGTCCGAGGTTTAGGGCATTTGAGGTAAGGATATAGGTTAGGTTTATCATTAGAATAAGGGTTATTTTAGGGATATGGTTAGTGTTAGAATTCATGTCAGGGTTAGGTTTAGGATTATAGTTTAATATGATTATGTTTATGTTTATGGTTATGATTAGGGGTCTTCAATTATATTTGCTTGCGTGTCACGGAGGGCAAAAATTATTTGGTTTGCTATGATTGCTGTCAACATCGGAGCTTTTTCAAAGGCCGACCACAATTGGTCGGCGGGCCTGATCTGGCCCGCGGGCCGCCTATTGAAAAGTTTGTTATAGGTTAGGGTTAGTGTAAAGGCTAAGGTTTTGGGTTTTGGTAAGGATTTGGGTTTATAGCGACCCTTATTGGATGTTCGGACTAATGATCCTCTGACTATTGACCTGTAACCATACAAACTTATCAAACTAATGCTGCTTTCATACTTTCTGCCGCTTTCCGCTGAGCGGCGTGACGCTTAATCATGCCGCTTTCACTTTTCTACGAGCGGAGCGGCACGCCGCTGAGCGGCAGCAGCATGACTCTGAAAGCCAATGTTGCCGCCCAGCACCGCTCTGTGTTCATTGGTCAAAATTTGTATGCTGTTCTTATACATCACATCTGCACATCGGCACCGTTTTGGGCAAAGCGGTGGAGTGATCGATATATCAGCTTGTCGCTGGTCACCGCCAGCGTGTCTGGTGTGACTGCGCAGTGAAGCAAAATCGTCGTCAAAGCGACAAGCGGCAGGGAAGTATAGAGCCTGCATTCAGTCTCTATTCAGTGCATACAATGTACATTTGATTCGAATTCTGCAGTTGTCGTAAATATTATTAAATAGGATAGGCCTACTTGATAAAGTGTTTATTTGGGGAGGGGTCTTCCTGGTTGATGGTGTACGGGGATGTGCCACGGTTTTGGGGAAGGCCCTTCCTTTTCTGCGATTTGGTATATGGATGGAGGTTTTCAGTGAAGACCAATCGGCGCCAACACATATATTTTGCATTTAATCATCTTCCCCTAGAAAAAAAATCATTCTAATACCAAATCTTAACACCATGGAATTCACCACATCACGACCAGGCTCACATTGGGCACCCCATTCCTTTTTTAAAGAAATTTTTATTATGATCCTTATGATGAGACCAATACATTGGTATGGATTTTTCAATATTTTGAACTTCTTTTAAATTTACCCCCCCCCCCCTCCCGCACAATTTAATATGCTTTTATGAAATGAATGGTGATTAAAAATGAAATAGGTCCCGGACAGAACCTGCCTCCAGTCGGAAAATGTCATAGGCGATGAGAATTATATTAAAAATAAAAATAAAATCCCAAAACTATGGGATATTTTTAATATATTAATTATATAGCAATATAGAAACATACTCAGTATTACTAGTGAACGCGAAAGTCCATTGAGCGCTGAGTTGATTTTAATGCTATCTCTGCCTCTTCTAAATCCGACTCACTTTCTGGGATGACTATTTTTTCCACGTCATCTCTCAGTAATTTGATATAAGCCAAGTACTGTGCCTTGTCCATGGCTTCGATTTTAATTCTCGCTTTGGCCGAAAATGTGCACCCAGGTGCGAGGCCGGTGCTGCGTGCAAAACCACATACCTTTGCAAAATATGATATTTTGCATATGCAAAATTACATACTTTCCAAAAGTATGTAGTTTTGCATATGCAAAATTACATACTTTCCAAAAGTATGTAGTTTTGCATATGCAAAACTACATACTTAGGCAAAATATGTAGTTTTGCATATGCAAAATATCATACTTTACGGTCACTATGAAAAAATACAAGTTTTGCTGGGAAACCCCGTGCAGTTCGTGTTTGTGAATAAGGGCGCATGTCACAATGATTGGTAACTTATATTTTAAATATAATATAAATCCATTCTGCTCCTAAAGCGGCCGATACCGAACAACACATAGGGCGAGATGGCCGAGTGGTTAAGGCGTTAAGCTGCGCTGCCGGCCGGGAGATACGATCGACGAGGGTTCGAGCCTTGGGCTTGCCTTAGGTGAAAATTCTCTTCCCTCCCAAAAAGTTCCTATATGGTCAGAAATCCTTCAATTCAGTTCAGAAATTTAATTTCAGAATTTAATTGAAGAATTTCTTCTCGCTCCCATACACTGCTTATCACGTGCAGATATAGGTAGTGTATGTGCTTCGTCCGTGATTCGAAGTCACGTAAAGCCGTTGGTCCCGTGTACAGGAAGAGTCAAACCCTGTGCACGTTAAGTGTCAGAGCTATTCGAAAAGAGAAGGGGACCATCCCCGGTTCTGATATCTGCAATCAATCCTAGGATCCAGGATCGTGCATAGGTAATCTGTGCACGTAAAGCCCGTGCGTTGATACTCAACCATTTGAGGTAAGCACGTATAAGGAAGGAAGGAATGAAGGCCTACACGGCCTTGACCTGCAGTTGTCTAAATTCTGAGGGTGGTGCAATAATTATGTGTACCCCGGGGTGAATTCTCAAAATGGTCTGCCAAAATCGCTTGTTCCCCCCTCTGGCCGTGCCAAAAAAATCTTTGCCCCCCCCCCCCTTTCGACGTGCCAAAAAAACCTTTGCCCCCCCCTTTTGATGTGCCAAAAAATCTTTGCCCCCCCTTACACATGCAAGATTTTGGGGAACCCGAATTTAACCCCTTAAATTGTCTTATCATATAGTGCGAAAGCAGCGAGCAGGAAATTTTGCATATTTGAACGTGTTCCTAACGTTTTCCTACACCTTTTTAGGGCGTAATATAGAAACGGTGCCCAAAATATATGTGCCAAAAATTGCTTGCCCCCCCCTTTTGACCTGCCAAAATCGCTTGACCCCCCTTTTGACCTGCCAAAAATCTTGCCCCCCCTTTTGGCCTGCCAAAAAATCTTTGCCCCCCCCTATAATTCACCCCCCGGGGGGTACACATAATTATTGCACCACCCCTGAGGGATTTGCATGCTGGTCAGGTAGAAGATAAATAACAGAGTAGGCCGAGTGACCTTCAGCTTCTCCGTGTTTAGGCGTAGGCTGCATGGGGTGTATTCTGCATAAATTAGTATTCTTGGTCAAACCTGAGAGTAGTATACCGCAGGTTCAAACACATGTTTCACACTTAAGTGTACGCTGCATGACTGTATGTTTCTGTTTTCAGGGATGATTATCCTATAAATGTCTAATAAATGATGAGGGACATTAATTTGGTGGTATGCACCCTTACCACACACATCGCGCGGTGTTTCTTTATGCAAAACAAAAGTTATGCAAAACATCATACTTTGTTAGTATGTAGATATGAATGCTATACCGGGGAGTTTTCTCGCGACATGGTACTCCGCCGGAATTTTTGAAGGGTCCAAAATCCAACTTTCAAATTTTGCCAATTTCTCTTCGTTAAGGGCTGGGGTAGCGACGTTGGTCAGGGTAGCCCCTGTCGAAAAGTAAAGATGACCTACACTCATTATCATGTGTGATAACTACCATGGGTCAATACATGCCATGTATACTCTTTTTTTACTAACTTTTATATCTGGTCAGATTTTTGGGGCAAATTAGTGAAAAAGCGGTTTTTTGCACATTTTTCATTAAAGAGAAATGTCAGAAACAATCGCTGTTGGAAAGTTGTTATACATACATACACACAAAATTTCAGTATGGTTTTAGCATCTGCGAATTTTCCATTTAAATATTACAGTTGAATTTGTCTTCCCATTTTAGTGTTTTCTGTCGGTTTTATGTATGTACTCAAGATTAAGAATCATTTTTCACAATGGCATGCTCAAAATTTTGTTTTCACTGTCGGCATTTCGTGCAAACATTATGCACATTACAACCGAATTTTATTCAAGTCACTCTCCGTGTATATTTTGGTTGCTACCGAAGTTTGCAAGTGATAAAAACAACTGGTACAAGGGACAACTTGGACTTATTTAGTTCTTCAGTAAATCTTCTTCGTAATTATTTGGGTGACAAATGTCGGTTTTGGGGGTCCATTTGGTAATTCACATTTTCTTACTCACCGTGCTGCACCTATGAAACTTGACGACATTTCTTCTTCTTTAGCATACTGCCATAACGTCCCATTTTGGAACTAATCTTTATTGAAAATTACCAAACATTTCCTTTGAATTTGCACGATTTCGGCACACCATCCATTTTAATAGCTGACTAGCCTGAGTCCCTCGGCCCGACCTCGAAACAATTCAAAAACACCTGCAAGCACAACCCGATGACCATGCGTAAGCAGTTGAAGGACTGGTGGATCAAATCTGGAAGTGATGTTATGGTTCATCAAAGGTCAAATTCCTACTATATTTTACATAGAAATCCATATACTGTTTTTGATTGTATCTCAAAATGGAAAATGCTGACTTTACGACCAGTTTGTGGTGGATGGGCACATATATCCCCTTTTATTTTTGATCCGAACAACTCACGACAAAGCAAAGAAAATTTAAATTTACTTCCAGCGCATATGTCACCAATATGTTCCACTCGTTCGGTCATGTTATGGTACGACCCTTTGTGTAGATCACCATCCCGAACACCGTGTACGTTACTATGTGTAAGGGTGGTGCAATAATTATGTGTACCCCGGGGTGAATTCTCAAAATGGTCTGCCAAAATCGCTGTTCCCCCTTTGGCCGTGCCAAAAACCTTTGCCCCCCCTTTCGACGTGCCAAAAACCTTTGCCCCCCTTTTGACGTGCCAAAAATCTTTGCCCCCCCTTACACATGCAAGATTTTGGGGAACCCGAATTTAAAACCTTAAATTGTCTTAACATATAATGCGAGCGTAGCGAGCAGGAAATTTTGCATATTTGAACGTGTTCGTAACGCTTTTCCAATACGCCTTTTTAGGGCGTAATATAGAAACGGTGCCCAAAATATCTGTGCCAAAATTGCTTGCCCCCCCTTTCGACCTGCCAAAAATCGCTTGACCCCCCTTTCGACCTGCCAAAAATGCTTGCCCCCCCCTTTTGGCCTGCCAAAAATCTTTGCCCCCCTATAATTCACCCCGGGATACACATAATTATTGTAACGAAAATGGATTTTCGCTCATTCTCTAAAATTGGTTATTTGAGCTCGTGTGAGGCTTATGGTCTTATTTTTGTATTGTTACACGTACCTATCTCTCTTGGACTAGTTATCATGATTTTTATAACCAAATTTGATCAATTTTGATGAGTCCTCGATTTCGATGTTCTGGTCATGCATTTTTATAAGCTTACTGAATGAAGAGTATTGTATTACTCACCAGTCACTGATTTTGTCGCCAGATTTTTATGATCCAAATTCTTATATTGTGCAAATTAATCAAAGTTTATAGCAAAGCACAGGTGGAAATACTACCTAAATTACTTTTATTGAAATCTGAAATGAATTTCAGCTCAAATTAATTGATTTAAAATGATGTGTTTCGTGCATATTTTCGATCTGGGAAAGTTTTGATTTGTTTACTAGTTGCCAGTTCTTTGTCGATTTGGGCTTAATTCTCTGAATCTAGTAAAGATTCTGTCAAATTTGCGGCCCTGGCAACTCGCTTTTAATTCTGGAGATCGACCCCGTCTGGGGATGTCTATGGTCGGATTCTCGCTTGTCTGGGTTTGCGCCGCGTTCGTTTTTCATGTTTTTCAGTCAATCAGAAACCTTTTCGGTGAGTGAGTTCTCGTGAGCAGAATGTGCTGTTTATTGCTCACGAGAAAAGACGATAAATTGCTCGCGAGCAAGGAAAGTAATTTTTCTGCTCACTCAACTCTCGTTTTGTGCGTGTTTTCGCGATAAATTGCTCACTATAAAAGCGGCTGCTCGCCAAAATTGCTCACTTTTTGGTTTGACGCTGCCAGGGGCAGTCACGCCCCTGGTCAGCTCTGTCACAGCAGATTTGAAATGAGACTCATCGGGCATTGGAAGTGATTACCACTCACTGCCGTAGCCTCGCTTTCCTTGACATTAGTTCACTAAATTTCAGCTTCGATGTGGAAGACATTTAATGCAATTTATGGGAACTTTCAGCCAAAAATGATGGTCAAAATGTAGCAGACGACATGCAACCATGTCAGCAGTGTAAAGTGGGTTGTCATCTTCGAGCCTTTTTCAAGGCTAGCCTAGCTTTCTCCACTTCGTAGTTTAATAATTTTTGGTTCCCATCAATGCTTAATTGTCTCCCTCGAAGATAGGCCTATAGAACTGCACCATTTTTAGCATCTTTACAGTCACAAATCGTCATAAATCGGTAAGCTTAGGTGGCCTAGGCTGCTGCCTTGCGACTTTTAGCGCCTGTAGGTGGCCTGGAAAGTTTAAGCTTACTTAGGCTCTTGGGCCTTCTGCTTCTCTTGGACATCTTGGTTCATCGTGACTGTTAAACAATGGTTTAATCATCTTAATTTAATTACGATAGAATATAAAAGGGGAAGTTCCTAGTCTTCAAGAAAGGCTAAGCTTAGCCTTGCATTATGATGTGCATGCATGCCATGCAGATGGTGGCTCTGAATTTAGGTGTTATGGTTTAAAGGCACACTCGTCGTTTATGAATTAAAAAGGAACTTCCTGTTTATTCTATCAATTGTGCAGTTCTATACTTCAGAATCAAGGAAAGTACGTGGAAAATCTGCCAGTGACTTCAAAATTAATCAAATAGGCTGAACTTGCCTATTATTTTCTGAATTTATTTATGGATTTTTATATCACAAAGAAATTTGACTTCTGATTGGCCTAAATTGCTCAATTGCCAAACTGATAGACAAGCTGGCATCAGTCGAAAGCTCCCGCCATGAGTAATATTTTTAAGAACCAGTGAAATTTGCTCAATAAGAATAGTTCACCATTTTAGATGGCATTTCGTACAGTTGTCTTTTTGTCCAGTCGTTCCAGGTTCCGGATTCTCAGTATTCACCACTGCGGCCCAGCCGCGTTACAAATTTTGGTGGCAGCTTGTGTGGATGAACTTTGCTTCTTAGGAGAGTTGACCTTCTTCATCGATGATAGACCTACGAGTACTGAGAGCGTCCGGAACAGACTGGACATGAATTTCGACATTCCATGGTAAGCTTACCTGTGGCGTCGCAGCTCTATTTAGCCTATGGTGGACGTGTGTATACTGTTTCTTCGCCGCTACGGTTCTACGCTACCCATGCCGTGTCTACGCTACCAATGCCAGCCTATGGTGATGTCAGAACTGAGTCTGAAATGCTTCAAAGCCTTTTGAGCATGTGAGTGCCTGTATTCCTTAATGTAATTATGGCCTACAAATGCAGCTTCAGTACCAAATGATCAGTCTATCATCTTTAATATGCAATGATGTAATTGCAAGTATTTACAACTGCATAAATGTTCTACATGTTAACTTTTTATCAAAGTTTTTATACTTTTAGTGTTGCCAGATGGCCTACAGTCACAACCACAGCCTCATCTTACATTATCTGGTGGTATAGCAATCCTAAGGTTGGTAGACAACCCAACTCCGAAATTAGATAGAAAATACTGTGGATGGTGATCCAGGCGCTGTAGCAGGGACTACAGGCGCAGCAGCAGGGGCTCAAGGCGCTGTAGCAGGGGCTGCAGGCGCAGTAGCAGGGGCTGCAGATGCTGTAGCAGGGGTTGCAGCAATGGATACATACAGTAGTAGGCGCCACTGCCCATTGAACTGGAAGTAGTCGCAAGGCCACGTAGTAACCACCCGCCGTTCCCAGAGAAGGTGCTCGATTAAAGGAGTGAGGAAGAGGGAGATATATAGCGCCATGCCTGGAAGATGTATTTTTACATGTGAATTTGTTGGAATTGGAAAGGACCGGTCCGCTTTTGTTGATACCTCCGTTGTAGCCAGGACGAGCAGGGTAAGCTCAGCAGCTAACGGAGATGTGTTTTTTTTGATCGCAATGGTTGAGTAAGGCCCATTGTTTTGTTCTGGTACTACGCCTTGAGACGACTACTACAAAATGGGTGGAACCTTAGGATGATTGCAAGGAGACAGTGAGAGTGTGTGAGACTCTTATCATTCTACTTAATTTACATAAACTGAGAGAGGTAAGATGTGGCTGTATATATCAGCTGTGCTGTACTAATTGTACAGTGCTGCTGACTGGAAATTTTAAAAGTGAGTGGCTACCAACCAACAACTGTTTACACCAATCTTGATAGTTAGCAATCTTTATTAATTTCTTCAAATAGATCTCACCTGGGGTGATGAAACATACCTACCTTTCACATGTATGACGTACTGGTGTTGCTGGTGCACCACAGTATCAGGGGTCCTACATTGTGTTCTGGAATGCTGACATTGATGCTTGCAGTACTGATCACACTGTAAAATTCATTACCAATATTTCTACCTACCTTTCAGAGAGAGATGGTTTGGCTGCTATCAACCTTGTCTACCTTGACAGGCAAACTTTATTTGATGGAGAAGAAAAGTCTAACATGTACCTTCAATTTTACAAAATAACTGCAAAATGTCATGTTTTATGGTATTTAATTGTTCAACCAACTTTAATAATTCTGATGATTTGGTACTACACATTGTACATGTACAACAATACATGTATGATGCTATCAACTTGACTGTGTTGATGTGAATTAAAGAATGGTACCATTGCTTTGCTTGTGTAAACAACCATCTTTACTAGTTGTATCTTTTCAGCAATGGTTCATCAGTCAGCATGTGGTGACGGTGGTTCTTCAGTCTTCGATGGTATTCAACCTGGAGATGGCACGCACCTGGGACATGTTGCAATGAGAAGTTTGACACTGGTATTATTTATTCTCTACCTTGGGCTCTATGTGGGATGTCATGTGAGTGATGGTCTGAACCTGTTCTGATGAGAGCCCTGTGCTAGCTACATGGTGTGATGGGATGACTGCACTACCGAGTGTGTATGGTGAAACTTTGATGGTTCTTCAACAATACCAGTGTTAAATCTTTTCAAAGCAACATTTCCAAACTTGAGTCTTGACAAGGTGACTCTCACTGCCATCTGGAACCTGGTTCAGCATGATGTCAGATGACAGGCTACCTGTGTGATGGTGTACAAGCTGATGATCATCTGAGAGACTGATAACCTGCAGAAGAAGACTATACAAAGATTCAGTTAATTCAGCATGTAAAATTTGTAAATTCACACAAAACTAAACTCTTGCACAAATTTTGAATGCAGAAATTAGTTGAGAAATAATTTATTTATCTTGAATTTTGAAAATTGGATTTTTGGAAAATGAAATTTATATGAATTTTGGTTATTTTGAAAAGCTCAGAAAGTGAAATACTATTATTTCTGATATTAAAGTTTTGTGATGATTGGAAACATTTAAAAATTTGGAGTTTTGGATAATTGGAAATTTGAATATTGATTGAAACTTGAAATTTTGGAGGATAAAAATAACCTTTGTTTACATTTTGATGATTTTGAAATAGATTTCTGATAATAGTTTTGAATTTGATATATTTTGAAAACTTTTGATTATATTTCTGCAATAACTTTTTATACTCAACTTCAGTTAAATTTAAAATAAATTTGCAAAATTTAATTAATAATAATAAAATTTTATTGAAAATTCAAAACAAAATTAAACTAAATTGAAATTGTAGACTGTAGAGTAAGATTTTATAATATGTATTGTGTGCTCAATGTTGACAGGGATTGTCTTGCAAAGGTCTTCCTGGCATGCCTGGTGCATGGTGCTAAGTTTTCTTTAAAATGCTTCTTAAAGCAAGGTGCTGGAGACCTGGTGGATATGTTCACGTGTCACAAGACTAATAATTTTTGGCAATGATGAGTGCACTAAAATGACTAGGTATGGCATTGGTTGATCTAACCAGTTTAAATCCTGTGCATTTTTTTAAATGAAATTTTGGCTTTTATTAAAATTTTTGCAAATTTGATTCTCTTTTGAATGTTTTAAATTTTAATAATAGTTCACAATTTAGATTGTTCACTTAATTCAGAAATTAAATTAAATTTCGAGGACGAAATTCTTTTCAGAGGTGGGGTAGTGTAACTAAAATGGATTTTCGCTCATTCTCTAAAATTGGTTATTTGAGCTCGTGTGAGGCTTATGGTCTTATTTTTGTATTGTTACACGTACCTATCTCTCTTGGACTAGTTATCATGATTTTTATAACCAAATTTGATCAATTTTGATGAGTCCTCGATTTCGATGTTCTGGTCATGCATTTTTATAAGCTTACTGAATGAAGAGTATTGTATTACTCACCAGTCACTGATTTTGTCGCCAGATTTTTATGATCCAAATTCTTATATTGTGCAAATTAATCAAAGTTTATAGCAAAGCACAGGTGGAAATACTACCTAAATTACTTTTATTGAAATCTGAAATGAATTTCAGCTCAAATTAATTGATTTAAAATGATGTGTTTCGTGCATATTTTCGATCTGGGAAAGTTTTGATTTGTTTACTAGTTGCCAGTTCTTTGTCGATTTGGGCTTAATTCTCTGAATCTAGTAAAGATTCTGTCAAATTTGCGGCCCTGGCAACTCGCTTTTAATTCTGGAGATCGACCCCGTCTGGGGATGTCTATGGTCGGATTCTCGCTTGTCTGGGTTTGCGCCGCGTTCGTTTTTCATGTTTTTCAGTCAATCAGAAACCTTTTTCGGTGAGTGAGTTCTCGTGAGCAGAATGTGCTGTTTATTGCTCACGAGAAAAGACGATAAATTGCTCGCGAGCAAGGAAAGTAATTTTTCTGCTCACTCAACTCTCGTTTTGTGCGTGTTTTCGCGATAAATTGCTCACTATAAAAGCGGCTGCTCGCCAAAATTGCTCACTTTTTGGTTTGACGCTGCCAGGGCAGTCACGCCCTGGTCAGCTCTGTCACAGCAGATTTGAAATGAGACTCATCGGGCATTGGAAGTGATTGCCACTCACTGCCGTAGCCTCGCTTTCCTTGACATTAGTTCACTAAATTTCAGCTTCGATGTGGAAGACATTTAATGCAATTTATGGGAACTTTCAGCCAAAAATGATGGTCAAAATGTAGCAGACGACATGCAACCATGTCAGCAGTGTAAAGTGGGTTGTCATCTTCGAGCCTTTTTCAAGGCTAGCCTAGCTTTCTCCACTTCGTAGTTTAATAATTTTTGGTTCCCATCAATGCTTAATTGTCTCCCTCGAAGATAGGCCTATAGAACTGCACCATTTTTAGCATCTTTACAGTCACAAATCGTCATAAATCGGTAAGCTTAGGTGGCCTAGGCTGCTGCCTTGCGACTTTTAGCGCCTGTAGGTGGCCTGGAAAGTTTAAGCTTACTTAGGCTCTTGGGCCTTCTGCTTCTCTTGGACATCTTGGTTCATCGTGACTGTTAAACAATGGTTTAATCATCTTAATTTAATTACGATAGAATATAAAAGGGGAAGTTCCTAGTCTTCAAGAAAGGCTAAGCTTAGCCTTGCATTATGATGTGCATGCATGCCATGCAGATGGTGGCTCTGAATTTAGGTGTTATGGTTTAAAGGCACACTCGTCGTTTATGAATTAAAAAAAGGAACTTCCTGTTTATTCTATCAATTGTGCAGTTCTATACTTCAGAATCAAGGAAAGTACGGAAAATCTGCCAGTGACTTCAAAATTAATCAAATAGGCTGAACTTGCCTATTATTTTCTGAATTTATTTATGGATTTTTATATCACAAAGAAATTTGACTTCTGATTGGCCTAAATTGCTCAATTGCCAAACTGATAGACAAGCTGGCATCAGTCGAAAGCTCCCGCCATGAGTAATATTTTTAAGAACCAGTGAAATTTGCTCAATAAGAATAGTTCACCATTTTAGATGGCATTTCGTACAGTTGTCTTTTTTGTCCAGTCGCTCCAGGTTCCGGATTCTCAGTATTCACCACCGCGGCCCAGCCGCGTTACATTATTGCACCTCCCCTAATGACCATCGTGTATGCGTTCGACTAATAATTCCATCGTAATAATAAAAAACGCCGGTTCCATCGTTTTATTCAAAATCTTGGATTTTTGACAAAACTACACAGCACCTAGAGTCTTGATTTTTGCAGGGTATATTGGTTTAAGGGGTACTACACCCTGGCCAATTTTGTGCCTATTTTTGCATTTTTCTCAAAAATAATAGCGCATTGGTGAGAAGTAAGATGTATATTATAGGGGCAAGGACTACAACTACTGCACTGAAAATTCAGCAACTCAAGACAAGTAGTTATTGATTTATTGATCAAATATTGGTTTCCCTCATTTTTGACTGTAACTCCACAACTGTTGTCTGTGCAGAAATAAAATTTACAGTGCAATAGTTGTACTCCTTGCCCCTATAATATACATATCTTACTTGTCACCAATGCGCTATAATTTTTGAGAAAAATGCAAAAATAGGCACAAAATTGGGCAGGGTGTAATACCCCTTAAAGTACAATATAATCGTAAAAAACAAATTTTAAAAAAATCAGCGAGGCGCTATTCTCAGTAAATGTTATAATATGTCTTTAAAGGAGGATTTCGTGATCCTAGCATTTGACATTTTTCAGTATATATCCACGAAAAAAAAATTCAGTTGATTCGGATTTATTTGCGAGTTATGCATGATTATGTGAATTACACTGTTCCATAGGCCACTGTTGTAATTTCGTTCTGGTATACCAGATGGAAAATCAAATGTGACGATATTTTTGTTAAACGAATTAATCTGCCAGAAATTTTTGGTACATAAACATTTATGTAGCCAGAGGTTTCCAGTGGTATAAAAATCTCAACTTTTTTTGGAAACAAGTGGGGGGATGAGGCTGTGGATCACGACATGCCCTTAAACAATTAGATACACCATCTGCATTGGTCATCCACCATTCATGTCCGCAATATCAATATAGGCCTATAGGACACATGGATGTGGGACGGGGATCTCAGCATGTTGTCATTGGCAACTCCATGTCTGAGCCATG
Source organism: Amphiura filiformis (assembly GCF_039555335.1). Taxonomy (NCBI): domain Eukaryota; kingdom Metazoa; phylum Echinodermata; class Ophiuroidea; order Amphilepidida; family Amphiuridae; genus Amphiura; species Amphiura filiformis. The sequence continues at coordinate 75,526,762 of NC_092629.1, forward strand.
CGCACTTCAATTCGGCCTACCACAGGGATCGGTGTTGGGGCCGCAGTGGTTTATGATCTTTGCTCATCCATTTGCTGACATAGTCAGAAGGCACTATCTGCAATTTTATCTTTACGCAGATAACACTCAAGATTTATTTTGCCTAAAAACCATGTGATTCTTCTAAAAGTATTTCTCAATTTTTAAGCTGGCATTGAGGAAATCAGACTGTGGATGTGTGAAAACTTTCTTAAACTTAATGACACCAAAATAACATTTCTCATTATCAGCTCAAAGCATCAGAAATCTAAATTTCCATCATTAATAATAATATCATCGGTGATTCACAAATTCCACCTTCTTGTGATGCACGCAATCTGCATGGGTGCTGGGATCTGGGTGTCATCTTTGACTCTGACATGTCTCATAAATTGCAAGTTTTGTCGTCTCTCAAAGTTGATTATTACAAGACACTGAAGCCAATGCTTGAATAGCCCATGGGATACCAGTACCACTAGCCAAGCCAGAATGAAACAAATCCTATCATAGTACTTTTGCTCCAACAAGGAAACCTCTTCACAAATGTGCTATGTACAAGTAGACATGGGATCGGGCATGGGATACCATTCCTGGCGCACCTGTAAAAAATTGGTGGTGTGTATTTCTCTAAACTTTGAACACTTTGACGAAGGCTTCATCAATCATTCACAACTTTATTCGAATGCCTTTTTAAGATTACAAAGGGTGAATGGTCCCTGTAGAAAATTCTTATCTATAAGGCACTGCTTATTGCTTTTAGACACTCAAATATTGGGCACACAGTATTGGGCATAATCACATACATATGTATTCAGATACTCTACACCTCCATAGTTTTATTTTCAAGTAAGAGAGTTAATTCCAAGTGCCCAATAATAATCTCATGAATGTTCACATGCAGATTTTTAAAGGTCTGCAGCTGCTATCTGCAAATATAATTTTATAATTTGAAATGTTTGAGCATGAGTTTTGTTTGCTTAGTAAGAGTTAAACATGACCTAAACAAAAATGTCTGAAATTATTGTATTGCTATATGTGCTATCTCCTTTTCATAGCCCAGCTATAGAACACCAACAGGGTATTTTATAACCACTCCTAAGAAAACACATGCACATGCTGCAGAAATGATGCTCCTTTATATTATCAATCATTGGGATTGCCTTTTAACCCATACTACTCTATTTGTCTCAATATTTGAGTGCAAATTGTGAGTGCAAACACCACTCTGACCCTCCTTAAATGTATTGTTTGAGTTCATTTTATCACGTCAATGAATTAACATCATTGTTATCAGGCGTGTAGCTGTAGGTTATCGGAACAGTGGGGGCACAGCCTTTGCAATGCAACCCGGCTATGGGAGGGGATACCAAATTTTCCCCCAGGAAATTTACCTTTCTAACCAGGATATGAGTTACAAACATGCCACTAGCAACATGCATTTAACACTAGGTCTTAGGTAAAGTTTGGGTGTGTAAAATTCAAAAACCTGGGTGTGTAAATTTAAGATTTGTGTACAAAGTATAGACCACGCGAGGGCAAAAACTGGGTGTGTATTTTCAAATTTAAACACAGTCTTCCTACATGGCTGGCTGCATAGTTCATACATGTAAGCCCTTGATTTGATGTAACATTTATATATCAATAGTCCATCACCACACTAGGTACACACAAAATTGTGATTTTTTTTTGACTTAAAATAATTTTGACTTGGACACTCGAGTCACTCGTGTACCGACGATCTGTGATGTACGTACTGATGGTCCATGCTAGATTGTATTTGTACTATAATCAGGCCTGGAAACAATGGGGAATTCAGGAATCGCATTCCTAAGGAATTTGGTAATCTAGAGGGAAACTGTGCTTTTTTTTGGATAAAAAAAATACATATATAATGGTGGGAAATCCTGATATTTTGGAGGGAAATAATTTTTTCCAGGCCTGTGTATAATGCCGCTAACCTCTTGGTCATTTGGGTACATAGCATAAACTGGGAATAATACAATGAAGACACTTGATCACAACCTTGAACTTATCATAATCTTTTAATATAATTCATCACCATTTGTAATAAATATACATTTGTTGAACATGATTACTGATATTATTAAAATTACTGACATTATTTCTGTACATATCATATCCTTATGAACATGGCAGAGTGCCAAATGACAGTTCATCATAATATAAATTGTCCAATTACAATTGGAAACAGATTCCTGTAAGGCCAAAAAAAATTATGGGCCCGAACGACCCAGATTTTCCATTTTGGGAGGATATTTTTTTATTTGGGCGCCAAAATTTATTGATTTTCACTGACAATTTTTGAAAGTATTCAGAACATTTTCAAAATATGTTTGCCAAAGAAATAGAACAAATTAATTCTTGCCAAATGTTCCAAGCTTTTGGTGATATTTGGGTCATTTTAGCCTCTTGGAAAAGCAGTGCTAGACACTGAATGTTGTATGAAATAAATAAAGCTTTAAAAAAATATAGGCCTAATTAATGAATTAATTAACAAAAATAAAAATCCTGACCAAACCTTTCATACTTGAGAAGTCCATCCACCAGTAAAACATGAGGTTTTTTTCATCCCTAATGGTTACATGTTTGTAAGGGACACACCATTTGATACTCAGGGGGGGGGGGTAGGAAGTTGGAGTCGGGGGAAGAAAAACTTCCTACCCCCACCCTGAGAATCTAATGGTGCGTCCCTAATGTACATATCCCATGAGTAGGGGTTCTCAGATAATGCTTGGTACACATGCCCTTTCCAGAAACCTATTCAAGATTATAAGACAGTTTGATTCTGATAACCCTTAGGAGTCATCACGGGACTAGCATGGATACCAAAACAAAATCCAATTTGCCAGCAAAGTGGTTACATTTTTGGTAACTGGATCACACACCTTTTGGAATTGGTAGTACATGCCATAGACTTTGTGTTTTGATAATTTCGATCGTGGTGCAGAACTCAAAAGTGTGATCCAGTTGGCATAGTGATAGTCGGATTACACATCACTTCGCTTGACACCATTTTGAAGAGACTGTTTCCTTATATATCGGGGGAAAATATCATTTTATGTCTCAAAGCTTGCACAGATCTAGAAATCAAGTGAAGAGTGCTATTTCCCCCCCCCCCCAACTCAAACTAATCAGAATAAGTTACATGAATTCTTATAATGCGCAAAATATTTTCGATAATTGAAAGTGTCATTTTAGAAGTTCACAACATATTTTCCAACAAATGCTTCAAACATTTTGACCTACGTTTTGTGAAAAGAAATGCGACTGCAAGATGAATGTGGCAGCTTTGAGTGTGTGGCAGCTTTGAGACATACTTCTTTTAAGCCTTAACTTACATCACATGTAGGTAATTTACTCTACTTCAAAAGGGATATTTGATGGCTACAAAACATAAAAGTTTGATCTTAAAAGTGGATGGTCTATGGAAACTGAACATCCCTTGGTGAACAAGACTCATATTCAATAAGGAGTCTTGTCAAGAACCACTGCAGTCCCACCCGAACCTTTTCTAACTGACAGCCTAATGTTAATAACCCCAATAGAAACTCTCTCTGATTAATACCCAGGGGGCCACTCAAGTTCCACAGTGTACACATCCATTACCAAAGATTTTCAAAACATACCCTTTAAAAACAGGATTTGTCCTTTTGAGCAAAATACACCCCTTAACAGGAATTTAACTCGGTTGTGCAAACAAATTTTCCCCTAAACCAGTGAGATTGTACCTGAAAGATACCCTTAGGAGTATTTATTCAGTAAAGATATCACCCTTACAGGTTTATGATAAAATAAACCCTAGTACATGTTTTTGTTTATAATTTTCTAATATTTATGTTAGGGTTATGTTCCTTATGCAAAACATGCCATGGAAACTCGCTTTGTGAATAGCGGGATCACTAAAATTCGCATCTTTCTGGGCACTTGTGTATATTTTGAAACTACAGTTGCTCCCTGTGAATTAATATAAGAGCTAAAACTGTTTGTTTGTATTATTTCTTCTTTAAACTGGGACACAATTACATGTAATCAGTTAAATACCACAATAAATCATCTGTTCATCCTTGAGGTCACCTAAAATACTGTAAAATACATGTATGGGCTTCTCACTGATACTAGTACCAAAATCTCCAATCTGAATGAAGAAAAAGAGGGCCTTTAAACTGATTACAGACACATTATCTCAATTATCAGTTATCACTTGCTTGTTCATGTAATATGAAAAACTATCAACATTTGGTTTAAATTGGATTTGCAGAGACCAAAGGCTGTGAATGTGATACATACCCAATACCATACACCTGTGAGCATTGCTATATTGTTTCATACTGCATACAGGAACAAACAAGGGATATACTCATTTTTATAGTAGATAGCTTTACTGATCATCATTGATAAAATATGCTAACATTACAAAACAGCAAAGTTGGAATTAAACTTACTGTCAATCAAACTCAGAAACAGTTTATGATTTGTCATCATATAGTTTAGTGTTTCACTTTCACACATATAAGTTCATCTTCAAAGTTAGGTTTTATGCACAAATCAATTGTAGTCCCGGGGCCGGGATAGCAGGGACCTACCCGGGATGTAATTTTGGAAACTGTTACAAACATGTTACAGTCCTGCTTAGTCCCATGAGGGCGGGCACTATTTCTGTGTACATCCTGGGGTACATCCCTGGCCAAGTCCCCGCCCCTAGCCCCGGGCACCATGTTCGAAGTCCCCACGAGTGTTTCCCCCGCATACGACCCGCACGGTTGTGAGTACTCTTCTATTACGTCCCGGGTACACTCCCGGTGTAGATCCCGGCCTGTTTCAGAGGCATTACATCCCGTACACTCCCCACTATGTCCTCGCACTGCGGGACACATTGAGCTGTTACGTCCCCGGCCAAGGCCCGGCTCGGACCCGCTATTGCCAGGCCCCTGGAGGGCCAGGACTACAATTGATTTGTGCATTAGTAACTAGAATCTTCTTTTGCTTGGGTGAAGTGTCTGTAATTCCATTTCTCCAGGCACCAGATGAATCAACCTCACTTTGGTCTGTTTTTAAACCTTATCAAAGGCTGTGGTGAGTTTAATGATCGTCACATGCCAAATAGTTGATTAATTTCTGACTTCTATTATAAATACATGTTTGTTGAAGCTCCTAAAATAAAATGGTTAATTCAAACCACGCAATACACACAAAATGCCCTTGTCAGCATGCTACACGCACAGAGGAGCATGCACTGTGCTGAGTATGCTCTGTGCAATACAAAATACACTCATTAATATGGCAATTACTTGACTATCAACAATAGCATTGATATAACTACTAATGATAATACAGAATGCCTACAAAAGGGATATATACAAGGTATAACAAAATAAGTTTACCATTAACTTTTGGTTGTTAAGTTGACCAGGTGTGTAGCCAGATATATGTGGCTGCTAAGGGGCTGTTATTTTCTTCGGGCAGGAGGGGTCATGATTATGTTGGTGACCAGAGTCAATTTTATGAACCCCCTCCATCGTGGGCTGAACATTTTGTGGCACCCCCTCCCCAATTTTAGGCAGAATATTTTTATGACCACCCTTCTCCACGCATACCAGAAACAAATTTTCCCAAAAAAGTCAAGAAATGTGTGCTTGATGGAAAGGTGACCACAGTACGGAAACATTTGTCGTTGTAACTAAAGATGGTGCAAAATGTGTGGTGGAGAGTGTAAATATGCATGTAGGGCAGTCCGGCACCCAAAATGTTTAATAGTCACATGCCCTTACACTCGGTTTCAGAGAAGTATGGCAGCTTGCTCAGATTGATGCGAGCACCGGTACCCGTTAATGAGGGACATAATGCAGAGCTTTGTTTGTGCCAACCAACGTTTTGATGCGTAATTGGCCAATCAGATTACCGCATCTGTTGTTATGATTGTCAGATGATTGAATCAGCTAATCAGAACCCTACTTCTGTGTTTACACCGTGCACACTCTCAAAATGTAAACAAGTGCTGTTCTTCTTTCACAGAAACTGTAGTAATTTTATAACCTTCCTATTTTTGGTATCTCCCTATTTTTTTTTTTTTTTTATTTGACCCTCACTATTCTTTGGTATACAATTTTTATGACCCCAAGTATATTCATGAACCTTTCTGAAGAAAATGACAGCCCATAAATTCACAAAACAGTCGCCTTTAATGTAAAGGTCATTCAGCATGTTTAAGCCAACCTGAAGCATTCAACCTTGTTCACCTCAACCACTTATATTGTCATTATTGGAGGTTACTTTCACCTTTTGCTCACAAATGTAAAGCATGCATCAAAAAGGTTTTCCATTGTCTCACTATTCATGCGTTCAATTTGTCACCACCATCAGTTCACAATGATGCCTGATGAAAGCAAAAGCCAAGTTTAACCTTGATCATATGAATGCTTTTAATAGTTCAAGCTGCTCCTAGTAGCTCATTTGACAAATCCAAACTTAATCATTGTAAAGCGGTATCCAAGAAGAAGAAGAAGAAAGTGGTGAAGCTTGGTGTGGCTTTAGGAAAGTAGCTCCAAGTTTTGTGGGATAGCAACCCCTGTAAATGTATTCCTTATTTTTAAGATGCCGGCTTTTGTAACAGTATCCACATCCAGTTTTGAAGCAAGTGTGAAGTGTGCGTGCTGTGGACAGAACAAAAATACAATTATTATTGACATATACCTCTGTGAAATTCCTAAAACACTATTTCCAAATCAATGTGTAAATTGTCAACAAGAAATCAAGGGCTCAGCAACACAACATCTTAACTCAAAATAGCATACCTGCCAATCCTAAGACCTCACAAATAGGGACAAATGTGAGAAAAAAATCTGAAAATAGGGACATTCCTGAATTTTCTATACCTTACTGCAGTCATATTTTTGCAAAAATAGGGACACATGGTAAAATTGCTCTCTTTTATGCTATTTGTTTCTGTAAAAATAGGGACAGTCCCTATTAAATACGGACAGTTGACAGGTATGAAATAACTAGTTTGAGTGTACTGTGTAAATACAAACCATGATGTACATATGATTTTGTGTCCATTAAAAGTAGGCACTGACAGCTTAATTTTCATATCATTATCAAAATCTCATTTTCACCACAAATGGAGTTAAGATACTGTGGCGCTTTTAATTGGGGGGGGGTGCCACCCCAGCCCCACCTTTCCCTGGTTCCGGAAAACTGATTTTGCTTCTAGTTATTTGTATTAACTGCAATCCACAAAATTAACCAAGTGTTAATTATGGTATTTACCTATATAATTCCACGTTTTACCCCTGTCCGTATGTACACCATGCTTGCACTCATCGTGAACTTGGGATGTAATATTTTGCACACAAGAGAAAAAAGCCATATCCCAGTAAGGGCCAAAATTTATCTCAGTTTTGATAAGCAACCATGGCAATCAGAGACATGCAGTGGCATAGCTAGGGGCAGGGTGACACATGCCCTGGGCGCCAGGTTTTGAAATGATGATAGATTAAAAAGGTGTTGATGAAAATATAAACTTTCTCAAATTACATAAACCAAATGAAATACCGGTACCTGTTATTAATGTTTCTTTTTGTATTGTTTCTATTGAGGTACAAGCTGTGAAAAGTTTGTATCCTTGCCCTGGGCACCACAACCCCATACATGTAGCTACGCCCACTGGACATGCAACATAAAAAGAAATATAGGGCCTATACTGGAATAACTGTTCTTACCTACAATGGCTTTCTAGTGTCAGTGGTGTGTGCAATTCATGGTCTTGTTTGATCACATCTAAACCTGTTCTGCCCCACTGTAAAAATCATCCATTCTACATAGTTTTGCAAACTATTTATGTCTTCTCCATATCCAGTATACTTGAAACACATTGACCACTGCCATATGCCTGGAGTAAGCTCTGGCATCTGGAAGTAGTAAAACAGTAAAACAATTCTGTATAATTATAACACTTACTGCCAAAATTGTGGGCTGTCATTTTCTTCGGAAGGGGGACTCAAATATCTGGGGTCAAAAATTTTAGCCTTTTAGGGGGTAAGGTGTATTGGTAGTGGTGGTCATAAAATTTTGTTGCCGAGATAGAGGGGTCATAATTGTATTGATGCCGACTTTTTTGTAAATGTGGGGCCCCATTTCCAAAGAAAATGACAGGCCCCTAAAAGATTGAATGGAAGTTTAAAATGTTCCTCAAATTTATTTAGCTGCCAAGGTCATACAAGTAGCCCACTGTATTCACCATAATTAGTTCCCCTCCCTAATAACCACACCTAAAGAAACTTTTGAATGACAACCGTACAACTAAATTGATCAAATGTGTGAATAAAATCACCTTCTAAACAGTGGTGGCACTAGGGGGGACATAGGGCACTTTCCCAAAATATATTTTTCTTGCCCCTCCCTCCACTTTTAACTCCAATATTCCAAACATTTTCCACTTTTTGTGGTAATTCTGTGCAAACTTTGTTGATTTTGATTTAATAGTGATTTGATTTGGATGAATTGTATATTTTAGAGCAAATTGCCTAGTTTGAAATAGTTGAAGTGCAATTTTAACAACATTTTTTATGTGATCGCCTGTCGTGAACAGCTGTGTTTACTTCTGAACATCCATTGCTTTACACTGTGTCATGCTTCATCATTTGATTGCCTTGAGTAACTTGCAATGGATCGCTATTATCACAATGGTAATTTTTTCCCAGGATTTCATTTGGCTGTTCCATCCCCAAGGTTCTAATTGTGTAAAGGCTCATCCCTCAGAGGTTCCCTCCTTTCCTCAAGCACTGTTGGAAAAGACCGAAAACTACTAACAATGCTAATTTTACATTCCCCCCCATCAATTCATGAAAATGTTTTCTCTCAGTCGATGTTGTTCCATCCAGTGCTCTACCCCATTTCTCAGTCTGTCAAAAGGGACACCTTGTGAAATCCCTATTGGTTTGTACAGGGCCTTTCAGTTCAATTTTCTGCATGTAAAAAGCTCCAATTTGCTCAAATTGTAAATATTAGGAATTTATTCCCCTGATATTAGAAATCAAACTGTTTGAATTGTTTTACCAAGAGGTACTACATGTAGTTATTTTGTGACATGTTTTGTGATTCCCCCATTGGGTACAACATAGTTATCCATGTCCAACTTAGTTTCATTCAGCACAGACTGTATTATCATACTGACATTTTTTAATAGAATACCGATACTCTACTAGTCTTCACTAAATCACTAGTTGGACTATAAGCAGTCATGAAACACGTGGCGGAAGAGCATCGGACAAAGTGTCATAACAATGCAAAAACTGTCCCACAATGCATTGCAAACTTCCAATGCTGATTGGGCTTATTGTAAAATGTACACAATAAATTCCCACTGTAGCACGATAGACACCCATATGATAAAGGCCCGGATCAAGGCCTGACGGTGGGATATTTCTCACTTAGATCCATTCTTCCCATTGGTTGCTTAATTGGCGATATTTAGCTGTTCCATCTCACCCCTCGGACACGAAGGGACGATGACCTTAGTCTTTCAGCTTACATGAATGGGAATTAAACCAGATTTTCCCTTGTTTTCCCGAATTTCTCCATTCAGTGATTTGCTCATCCGACGATCGTAAAAAATCTTAATTCAGATTTTGGTACCTTTGTTAATTGTCATAGATAAAAATGTAAACATAGCCTGCGAGTGGTTCAGCCGAAAGCCATGTATTTTAAGACAATAGGCCGTGTAAAATTAATATTTTGGTTCTCGCCCCTCCTCCTCAATTTCTGGGATTTGTCAGATTTTTTTTTTTTAGATTTTTCAATTTTTTAGACTTTGGAATGATTTATGAAATCTTCATACAAATAAGTTTATTAGAGAACAAGCATCACTTCCAAGTCTTTTTGTGGTACTCTAGGGTTTATCCTCAGAATCTCACATTTGAAAAAAAAAAAAAAGGGCCTCATCGCTTCCTCGAGCACTGTTGGAGAAGACCGAAAACTACTGACAATGCTAATTTTACATTGAAAAAAAAAAAAAAAAAAAAAAACACCTCCCTCCCTCATCAATTCATGAAAATCCTCTGGACGAGAACCAAAACATTAATTTTATACGGCCATATATACATTTTACACGGATCTGTAATTCTAAATTATAACGACATGTATTTGAATGGGGCTTCCACAGCCTTCCAGCAATGCCGTTTTCTTCATTTTTTGCCAAATTTGTCATTTCAAAATACCACATGATAAGGGGCTGGCATTTTCTTCGAAGGGGGGTCCCAAATATGTCGGTGACCAGAGTCAATTTTTTTATGACCCCCTTATCGCGGGCAAATTTTTTTTATGACCCCCTATCGCGGGTCAAAATTTTTTATGACCCCCACCTTCCAACTACACAGACTCAAGAAAAATTATTTGTCGCTGGAACTATGACACAGAGAAAGTGTGCGGAGCCCGTTCCGAAGAAAATGCCAGTCCCCTAATTTGAATGACTTATCCTTGACTTTTAAGCAATTTATAAATCATTTTCATTTTTGTAAACGCCGGATCACTGAATGGGTCTTTAACAACATTTCCCTCTCCTGGTTCAAAAAAAAAAAAATGTGTTCCCCCCTCAAGATCCCAAAAAATTTTGGGTACCTCGATCCTCAAAATGACCATCCCCCCTGTCGTAAATAACGATCGCTCCCTATAAGTAGGTATGAGAGGCAAACCTTAGTTAACACATTTGCTTGTCAGCCAAATTCGCCTAGACCAGGGCCCAAACACAATAGATATTTACTTAGAAATGTAAAAGAACAGCTAGGTCAAGGAAACCTACATAAATATGTTGTCTATACTTCACTTGACCCAAATGATTTTTTATGGTGATGAGACACTCACATGTAATTTTAGAGGGATTTTGATAGCAGTTCCATATATATAGAAAAGCTGCTATCATCATGAGACTAAGATCTAGAAACACCACAGAAATGCTGTTTTGTTAGCTGAATCCCCGGCTGAATCTTTTTGATGAAAGTCAATCTTTGACAATATGTAACTTTGCTACGGAAAGTGCACGGTTCGATTTAGAGAGGTTTTACATGCAAAAATGCATACAACTTTGGCTCTGTGCATGTAGAATTTTGCCTGTGCATGCAAAATTTTGTGTTACCGTATTTGGCCCATTTTGAGGAAAAAATCGGAGTTGTGCATGTACATTTTATTTTCTAAATCGAACCCCTGGGAAAGTGCTATGACAAAAAGGTTTCAGTTTTGGCTTTCTTTACTCAATGGCTTTAATTTGATATATAAAAATGATGCAGTTTGATAACAAATTATACCTACTACATCATACATGTATAATTAGCATGCTATGATGCCCATAAATACATGTACTATAAGTTATAGGTATGCTAGGTGAATTCAAATTTGCCATCAAACTGCATCATTTTATATATCAAATTAAAGCCCTTGAGTAAACAAAGCCAAAACTGAAACCCTTTTTTCATAGTACTTTCCGTAGCAAAATTACATCTTGTCAAAGATTGACTTTCATCAAAAAGATTCAGTTAGCAAAATTCCCCAAAACGGCATTTCGGGGTGTTTCTAGATCTTAGTCTTAATGGAAGTCTTATGCTGGTTTCATACTACCTGCCGCTTGTCAGCTGAGCGGGCGCATGGCGCCGCGCATTGCAGACAAACGGACACAATAAAGGCTTGTCATTGGTTGAACTTGAAACGTCCTGCGGCAAGCGGCAGGAAAGTATGCTGGAGGCTTTAGTCTCATTTATAGCAGCTTTTTTTAATGGAACTGATATCACAATCCCTCTAAAATTCCATGTGCGATTGTCTTATCACCATAAGTATAGAAAACATATTTATGTAGGTTTCCTCCTCGGCCAGTTGTTTTAAATTTCTATGTAAATTTGCATTGACATTTTCGGCGAATTTGGCTGACTAGCAATGTGTTAACTAAGGTTTGCCTGGGATACCTACTAGTACTATAAGGCCACGCGTTTTGAACTCGCCACCCAAAAATGGTGGTTTTGTTACGCTTTTCCAAATCGAGACTCGTTCAAATTGTTATATCTCTGCTTAAACAAAAGGTATTGTAGTGTGTTTGGTGTCATTTTGTAGCTAAATGAGTGCCCTAACAGACCTCCAAAGGAGAATTGTTTATCAGCTAAGATAGTGGAGGTACAGTTGTTTGAGTTCAGAATGGCCGAGGTGGTTGTTGAGGCGGTGGCGGTTGAGGCGGTGGCGGTATGTGCAAAGTCTATGGGAAATAAAGATTTTGTGTGTGCGCGTTGAATCAAATGATCATATCTTTGCATCCATATGGGATACAGACATGGTTAATAGCTCTTTTGAAAGATTATTAATTCTGCTAATTGTTTTTAATCATTTTAAACACTTTATGATTGGTTTAGTCTATAAAATACAAACTTTTACATACAAAACTACCCGTTTTCATATTAAACACTGTAGTAAGTGATGCGGATGTCTTCAAAATCTAAAAGTTGCTGTAAATTTTTAACTACTTACCCTATCATAGTCAAAATATACATTTTCTGAGAGGAAATTTGACGAGGAATCTAAATATGGACTTACTTTTTCTGTATGGGTTAGGGGTAAAATGTTTCAGTTCAAAATATGTTTAATTGTAAAAAAAAATGAACATATTTTGGGAGACCCTGTATTCCGAGATTACCAAACAGCTGTGATTTTTTTTTTTCTTCCAAAGTCAGTAGGCTCCCCCTAACCTCTAACCAAATCAATGTTGTTTACTTTCAGTTTATAACTGCAAGTTAGTAATAAGCAATGCATTAACTGACCCATTTTTTATTTGGAATTTTTTTATTCCACCCTGTATAACTTCAAGGTCACCCTGTACAATGAGTTGAAATGTGTATATTTAAATTGCTTTTGCCTTCAGCTTTCCAAAAATGTATACTTTTGCTAGTTTAGGGTTGATAGTTGTGGAGATATTCTAATTTGAAACTTGATTGGTGTAAAAATTCATAATATTTGTGATGTAACGCTAAGGGTGGCGAGTTCAAAACACACGGCCATAAGCTTAACTGAAAACACGTCACACTTTGATATTTGTAGAAGTACTTACTTCAAAAGGATATAGGCCTAGCTGCTAAAGACGCCTCTTTCTTTCTCCGTGATCGAAAAGTAATATTGGTGGATGAATTTCACTAGAATTTAGACAGAATAGCCGAGTACGTGTGTTGAGCCGTAAGTATCTTCGCGACGAAAGTATCGATGCGCATGTGTAGTGTAGGAAAGTGTAGGAATATTCAAAGTGAGTCGGTCTGTAAAGGGAATTCCCATATTTATATTTCCGGTTATTCTGTGCAGCAGTACTCGTGGCAGAGGCTCGATACTGCACAGATAAACAATGCTAACTTCGTTTTCTCGTCCAAAATTGTTTGTTTGTCTGTTAGTATATTAAACTATTACTAAGGAGCCGATGTGTAAGGTCTTCAGTACCAGCACATTCAGACCCGAAAGACAAGTATATGATGGAATTGCAGTACACATGACATGGGGTCATGGTCACTGACATGCTGATGCAGTGACACCACCACTGTGTCACTGAGGTAAGCTTAAATTTATATTTAAACTAGCATATAAATACTACTAGCCCAAATGCATGACCTTTTCTTTCCTATCCTCGCACAACGGAGATGTCACTGGTAGCCGTAGAGAAGACGACTGAGGGTTTCGGGCTATATATAAACTAGCTAATTAACTACATGGATCGAATCCATGGGTTCCTACAGTCACCGATCTGAGAGGGCCAATCTGGGGGCTGATGACACACATTCGATGGGTGTACTAATAAGCTAGCATGTATATTTTCCTAGACTGCGGAACTCAGTCCTCAATGATAGTCACTTATCTTTGCAGTTGCAGACATTAGGCTATTGAAACTTGATGTTGAGTTTAGCGTCCCATTTTTTCAGCTCATAATGAGGCAACTATTTCATTATTCATTATTTTCAAAGGTTTCATTATCAGAGGCCTTTTACCAATGTTTATGCGCTTTTGTTCATTCTAATTGGGTATCGCCAGTCGCAATATAATGTCACAAACACACATATAAACATTTATAAAAGTATAATTATCTTACTTTTTGTTTTTCAAGTTTTAAAACAAACTAAATGTATTCCAAAGTATACCATGCCAGTCTTCTTCACTCCAATTTGTACTAACCTCTCCGTATACATTTGAGGATGGGGGAAATGGGGGGTCAAATCATACAAAAATAACAATCATGCAGAACATTATGAGATAAATTTTTGGCACCAATTTGTCAAAACTAGGTCTTTCCTAGTTAAATTATTTACAACATCAACAATGTCCATCTGGTAAAAACATTTTGGCTAGGTTGAAATTTCTTCCAGTCTACCCTGGTATCCCAAAGGTATACGGGGTAATTGAAATAATTGGATAGAGCAAGGATCAAAAACCTGTATATTTTTAATGATAATTAATATTTAGATGGATTCATCTAATAGTTCTTAAGGCTTTCTATAGTTGTTGAAGGGGTTTAAAAATTTTGCAGAACAAATCAAGGACACTCGGCGTGAATTGAAAGAGCATGTAACTCGCCACAAAGGAATGTCAAAGGTCATAAGACACCAATTTGGTATACTTCTGCGCCACAGAATATGATGTTTAAGGTTTAGGACTACCATAGTATTTTCCCTTGATTGAGAAATCTATCCACGAGTCCACAATGACACGATAGTTACTGTGTGGATAGAAGATAGTGAGTGCTAGTATAACACAGTCAGTCATTATATCATCTTAAGTTTTAAAACACGTCCATTAAAACAATTTTTTAAATTGTCCAATTTGGCTTCAATTTAGCTTGGTTAACATTTATGTATCTTAGCTGAAGTGTTTGCTTACTTTTATCCGAAAACACAGGCGCTGAAGTACAAATTCAGACCATGATTCTGCAACCTTGCTTGATCAAAGTTGTTTTGACAACTGTCAACTGTGTCGGTGATTAAAGATTTGAGAACATCCAGTGCTGGGCAAATCAATCCATCTCCTGATTTGCAAATGTTGACTTGTCATTGCAAACTGATGTTGATACCCTTCCGGTTCTTGAACATGTGAGCCCAGCACTACACGTGTTGATCATCTCTAACAATGGGGACTGTGTGTCTGGCGATCACTCGAGAAAAATTGACACAAAATGATGTTTTTCTTCGTTCCGACGGCTATACTGTATATGTGAATGCATTAAACCATAGGCCTTCAAACACTGAAGGCCTATGATTAAACACATAAACACAGCACCTGTTGGAACTGATCCAGAGTACACATAAAATACAAAAAATTTTAGGATCAGGCCTTTTTTTCAAATAATGTGAGATTCTTAGGGATAAAACCCTAGAGTACATGTACTACAAAAAGACTCTGAAGTGTTCTCTAATAAACTTATTTATGGTCGTGCGTCATGAATTGGGGTATAGGAAAATCTTGCGGTGTTACAGTTTTACATTTTTTTCAGGACGTTCTATACCAGATCTCCATCATATACTTGTCTTTCGGGTCTGAACTAGTTCTGGTCTCATTTTGTTGCTAATTAATTTATCTAGCTAACATTTTGGAAAGTAACAACTTCACACTACATTTCCTTCTTGAGATATTGCAATGGTGGTGGTGGTGAATACGCTTGAGGTGAATACGGTTGAGGCATGTAAAGTATAGAGAATATTGATTTTTGGTGCCTCTCAAATTGATTTTTTACTGTAACTTCATAACCCAGCAAGGTATTGGCATGTATTATGTGCCATTGTTTCTGAATGTCACATTTCTTGAATAAGTTACCCTACTTCAGCTCAGGTAAAAGGAAATTTGATGAGAAATTCAAATATGCCATTGGTTTTTGTGTAGAGCATGGAGGAAAAAATATTTGATTGATAATGTACCGTAATAAAAATCATAAAAATTATGTACGACTTTTGAACACCCTGTATCTCAGTTAGGCAACATAACTCATCATTACAAGTGTGCTTTTTTTGAAAGCCTACAATGTTAAATGTATTAGCACATCTAAAAAGGTTTTAGCAGAACAGGTGTTTGTTTATGTTAATAAATAAGAGAGGAACAAAATTGTGTACTTTTTGAACCAATATTTAACTTTTCCACCCTATATGACATTTGTAGCACCCTGTATTGACCATTGACTTCATTGTTTTATGTTGTCCAACTGACACAACAGCAAAATGCACTGACATGCAACACCTTCCTGGAACACATTCACAGCGCAACAGATTTCTTTGGCTGGGTTCCAATTATTTGCCAGTGTATGTGATCCCGGAAGCTGTTCCGTGTCAGGGTATTTTACTGTTGTGTCGGTTGGACAACTGCTTGGTTACTGACATGTGTTTAGAGTAGAGTATTGAAGTAATCCTGTGTGTAATTTTTGTTCATGTACAGGCGAATAATTGGAACCCAGCCAAAGAAATCTGTTGCGCTGTGAATGTGGTCCAGGAAGGTGTTGCATGTCAGTGCATTTTGCTGTTGTGTCAGTTGGACAACTGTTTGGTTACTGACCAGTGTTTAGAGTAGAGTATTGAAGTAATCCTGTGTGCAATTTTTGTTCATTTTTATGTTGAGGATTTTAAGATATGACCTTGTGAAAAATTATAAGTTTCTTTTTGAGGCCAGTTTAGTTTTATAGGGCTTTGATGAATCAACTTCATTATTATGTCTTCAGAATCTTGCATGCTATACTTTGTGCATAACCCCAGCTGTCCAATAAATTTGTGTCGGTCGCCGGGAGCTACAGGGTTTTTCCATATCTGTAACCTCTTCATAGAGTGCACAAGTTGCCATGTATGTCTCTTTTGGTATGATTTTTTTGTAAATTGTGACATGCCATTGTAACAAAAAATCAACATTTTTGACCAAAAATCACTTCTTTGACCAAAAATCACTTCTTTGATTTTATCGGACAGCCAGGTTATGTACAAAGTATAGCATGCAAGATTCTGAAGACATAATAATGAAGTTGATCGGTGATTGCGTTTAAGTTGCAGAGTGGATTAATGGAAATGTAGGCAAAATATGCAAATGAGCTCATTAAAGGAATATTTCGTGATCCTAGCATCCTCTTTTTATGACATTTTTCAGTAGATATCCACAAAAAAAACTTATTCCCAAAATTTCAGTTGATTCTGATTTTATGCGTCATGATTTATGATTATGTGTATTACACTTCTCCATTGACAATGCGTATACTAGAACGAAATTCAAATTTCACGATATCTTTGCTAAACGAATTAGTCTGCAAGAAATATTTTGTACATAAACATGTAGCCAGAGGTTTCCAATGATATAAAAATCTCAACTTTTTTGAGAAAAGTGGGGGATGAGGCTGTGGATCACAAAATCAGGGGCGAGCCAGCTTTCTTAATCGGGGGGGCAAAATAAAATTTTGGGGCACAGATGAAAAAAATTGCAGTTGCATCATACAATACATAGACTGTAGTCTTCGAGCTTCCCGAAAAGGGCCTTATTGGTTATTTACACTATTTTTGCCCATTATCCGGTTTAAAAAGGGCTTTATTGTTACAATGTGCGTGCGGCCGTGCGTAGTGCAGAAAAATTGTGTATTTTACACTATTTTGGCCCTGAATTTTGCCCTTTTTCTTTTCCTTTGCCCTCCTGATTTTCTCTTTCATTTTTGGGCACTTTTTCTTTCATTTTTTTGTCAGGGGTGGCATGGCACTCTGCCCCCCGCTGGCTGCGCTTACTGCACGAAATGCCCTTTTAATATTCATAAATATGCAAATAATGTGACACATTGATCACTTCTTAACTTCCATTGCTTTACGTAGTGTCATGCTTCATCCGTATTGATAACTCTGAACTATATATAGCACATGAGGTCACCATACCCTATCACTGTACCAAATTTGATATAAAATTGGACGGATTGAGCGTGATACCTGAATTTATCATATTCAAATCATATTTTTGACCAAAAATCACATTTTTGACCAAAAATCACTTTTTTGACAAAAAAACCCACATTTTTGACCAAAAATCACATTTTTGACCAAAAATCACATTTTTGACCAAAAATCACATTATTGACCAAAAATCATTTTGACCAAAAATCACATTTTAAATAAAATCACATTTTCCATCAGAATTTTTTTTTTTTTAAAGCAAAATCACATTTTTGAGCAAAAATCTTGTTTTTTACTAAAATTCATGTTTTGACCAAAAAAGATTCTGAAGACATATTAATGATAAAATTGATTTATACTTTTAGATGATACCTGAATTTATCGATCTCACTAGAGTTTTCAAATATCACACTCAACTACGTCTCGCATGATATTTGAAAACTTGAGCTCAACCGATAAATTCAGGTATCACGCTCAATCCGTCCAATTTTATATCAAACTTGGTACAGTGATAGTATATTGTGGCCTCATGTGCTGTATACTTTTGTGTAACAGTATTTGCATAATGCATATCTATGAATATTAATGAGCTCATTAGCATATTTTGCCTATTGTCATTAATCAACTCTGCAGCTTAGACGCAATCACAGATTACCTTCAAACTTGGTACGGTGATATGGTGGCCTCATGTGCTGTATACTTTTGTGTAACAGTATTTGCATAATGCATATCTATGAATATTAATGAGTTCATTTGCATATTTGGCCCTCATTGTCATTAATCCGGCTCTGCAGCTTTTGGACAAAAGGTATTTTGATCTTTTAGAGCAAAGGTTGCCTGCTTGAACAGTCTATTGAGTTGCAGTGCAATTTGAGCAACATTTTGATACAATCACCCATCTTGATGATCACTTCTTAACTTCCATTGCTTTACGTAGTGTCATACTTCATCAATATTGATAACTCTGAACTATAGCCTTAAATGCAAAGCTATCTGTGAGCATTAAAGTCAAAGCTAGACTTTTTGAGCAAGCAAATGTATGTCACCATTTTTTGTCAAATTCTGCAGCCTATCATTGACAATGGAAATCGATGTATAAAAAGTGGTGTCTCATTTTCCACCATGTCCACAGAGATCCATTGTTCACAAAAGTGATTATTCAGGATGAAATCTAGATATCACTGCATGAATAACTTCCCGTGTAAAATTACCTAATAGTGAAGACAAATGTTGACTTTGGTGTCAATTTTCAGTATTGAAAGGATCGAGCCCGAAGTTGTAGAAGCAATATGGTCATGCCTATCAAGAGCACCACAGCATCAAATTTAATTACAGATAGGCCTACGTAATACGTATGAGGCTAAAAAATGATATGTCTCAAAGCAGGAAATATATGGCAAATCACATCCTTCTTAGCGCGTCATGTCAGCTGAAACGGCAAATTCATGCATTTTTGCCATAAAATCATGAAATTCTGAGTCAAATTTGGAAGAAAAGTTACTTGATTCGATACTCGCATTTAGGTATAAAACAATTGATATTTGTACTTAAATTGTGTGAGTCAACCACATGTATGCTGTGTACTAAAAAATCTCAATAAAAAAAACCCATTCCACATTTGTTTTTGAAACTGACATGGGCTTTGAGACATAACATTAGCAATTATTTTTAGCCTGAGATTGAGAACCCATACCTGTCCTCTTTTTTTTTTTTTTAAATACAGGCATCGGTCGTGGAACGGTATGGAGTAATGTACTATACAGTGCCAGAGCCGAGCATTTCAATGGACACTTGTGTAAAAAGTTGGGACTGGAAGGATGTGATTTGCCATATATTTCCTACTCCAGCGCTGTGTACAATGAAGGGCTTCATCTTCTTTGGTATACTTATCAACATCCTGCATGAGACCTGACGAAAAGGGTGAGACATTTTTGTATATTGGTAAAACAACATGATCAGTTCTGTTGTTTTGAAATTTTGGAACACAGATTGATTAGTTATACAAGAGCAGCTTTTTGTTGCTACCTTTCATCATCTTGCTGAGAATACAGCCATAAATGAAATTTACGGCCAAAAATATTTCTATGTATGTAGGCCCGGAGGGGGTTCTCCCTGGTTGAAGATATACGGGGATGTGCCACGGTTTTGGGGTACCTTTTCAGCAATTTTGGTATATCAATGGGTGGGTTTTCAGTGGAGACCAATGCGCATTTAGTGAAAGTGCCCTAAAAGCACCCAATTAGGGCAAATTTGGGTGCTTTTTGGGTGTTTTTGTGGAAAATTGGTATACTGATGGGTGGCAAAATCAGCAAAAAGTAGGTATGGAGAAAGTCAGCATCCGAAAGTCTGCGTGGCACATCATAAGGCATGCAGTTTGTCTCGACATTTGAAAGGGGCGTGAATTCATTTTTGGATACGCCCCTATTATAATTAGGTAATACATGTACCACATGTAGTAAATCTGTCTGCTTTATCTGTATTGTGCCGTTATTAAGCAAATAGTTAAACACGATTTCATCAAACATTATAACAATAGCTCTTTTACAGTGTGCAAGCATCCCGGCAATAATTGGGCAATAATATTGTGCGTGAAATTATTGATTGGCTCCATACAAAGGATTTGAACCGTGTCCTTCACCGTAATCATGGCGCAATGCAGTGCATTCAATCAAACGTTGTCGTCAACCTATTTGATCGTATAGTGCATTTGTTATGTGTGTGAGACGAGCTGTCGCGGTAGATTGCAATAGCTTGTAATCATGCTTTTGTTGAATGAATTTGAGTACTCCGCCATATTTACGGTATGATACGTCATAATCTAGGTGATTATTTGCATTGGATGACTTGAATACGCTGGCGAAGTTGTGTAATAATCGGATTAATACTATAACAGTAGGTGAATAAGAGTTTTGAATATATCGCGTTGCGAAGCCCCATTCAGTGATCCCAGCGAAAGTGAAACAAAAATCAAATTGTTACTTTTATAAATTTTTTTAATGAAAAAAATGGGCAAAACCCCAAGAAAACGGCAGTATCGACGAAGTTGAAGCCCCATTCAAATACATCTTTCTATAAATAGGGGAATGTTGTATGTTTCTATCTATGTATCTATGTATCTATCTATGTATGCCTATAAAGGCTCCGTCAGTTTCGATCCAAATGTCGCCAAATTCATACGGAGATCGATGAATATACGCAACGTGTTTAAACTTTATTTGGTTGAAAACGGTCAAGAATTGGCTGCAAAAACAGTGAAAATATGGGTAAAACGGGTTTTTGTTATGAAAATCGGTTACCAGCCTACGCGTCACTGCAGCTGGCCGGCAGCGCCGGGCGCCATCGCGTAATGCGCATTACGCAAATGCGCTGGCAGAACGGCGCAGAGCCACACGACTTTATGCGAGCCAGAGACCAGTGGACATGATAATACGGAAAGAAGGAAAGGACAAAAAGGTACATGGACGGGTCACTCACGGGATTATGATAAGGTGAAAGTAACTAAATGAAACGGAACGAAACAAAGAAGGAAAGAAACTAATCAGGAAATGTAAGAAAAAAGGAAGCCAAAATAATGAGAACAGAATTAAATAAAAAACATGGAAACAGGAAATCACAAGCAGCAAATAAAAAAAGAAGCTAAAAGTGAAATGTAAGAAAGAATAGATTTAGAAAATAATGGGAACGGGGTTAAATGGGTTAAATAAATAAAGCTGAGCAGAAGAAACTAAAAAGAAAATGTAAGAAGAGACAGATTTAGATAAATAAAATGTACCTTTTCAATGATTCTACCTGTTCAGAAATTCTTCCTGTTATAGTGAACACCCCCATTTACTGATTACTCATCTAGCGGGGACCCGCGCGAAGCGCGGGTATCCCGCTAGTGTAGCTAATTTATATATACTGTCAGTATATAAATTACAGATTCACGTAAATGCATTATTTTTGTCTTAAAGGAGGGTAACCCTATTGGTTTTGGATATGGATTGTCTTTAAAATTACACATAATATCAAATATTGTCCCCTTTATGCAACTTTGTGAAAAAAACGAGAGCATTTTCTGCGTAAATGTGAATAAATAGCAAAATTTGCAACCCAATTCTTGGCAAGCAATAACATGTGCCGTAATTCCCGGCATTCAGTCATGTGCCATGCGTGCGTGGTTGCACTGACATAATAACCAAGCTCCGATGTACTAGGTACACATTCCAATACTAGCTACGGTGACATTTCCCCACAACCAGTCTTTTCGTGTTCGTCTGTATATCGATCATGATGATTTTTGTATATAAGCTTATATAAATTATGGCAAATGGCAATAGAGCTCAATAACAAAGCAAAACAGAAATGCCCCGACGACAATGCTGGAAATGGCTGTATTGAACGGAAATTTAGATTTTTAAAAACTCTTTTTCGTACCGAAAAAAAAAAAAAAACCAAATATATTTCCCCTTGCAATATGTACATTTCAAATGAATGTAAATAATTTTGGGTTTAAAAAATGGAGCAGAAAAAAAACCTGTCACTACCGGGATTTGAACCGCGGACCTCTGGGTCAACAATACGACGTTCTAACCAACTGAATTTTCAAAGCTTTAAAGTAACGTTGTTGATCTGAAGTCTCGTCTGCAGTTATTGCAGTTCGCTCTTTTCATACAATGTGAATGACGCGAAACCAAACTAGCTGTTGAGGAGACTATAATTATCTACGATAAGCCTATCCAGAATTCCAGAAATTGGTAGCCACCCAGAAATACATCGACTTGGAGTGTCAAATTTCAGAATAGGAATAAGAAAAATACGATCTATTTTGTGATACCAAAAACTCATTAACAATGACAAAAATCGGGGGGATGATGTTGTCGATCGGGTTACGGACCTTTAAATAGGCCTACACGGCTTTCGGCTGAACCACTAGCAGAAGACACCAAATTGATGTTTTATGACCTTTGACATTCTTTTGTGGCTAGTGACATGGTCAGTTCAATTCACGCCGAGTGTCCTTGACAGGTGTGACTCTGCTTCAGTGGTCATGAAAGAATTCAAAAGATAACCTCTGCCCCAATAATCCCAAGCAAACTGCTCTTCGGATGATGTATCATAAGAACTCAGTCGTCAAATGATGATAGTCATATAATGACCAAAAGATTATTACTGACTATATCATTGAAGACTGAGTTCCGCAGTCTAGTACAAAATCTAAATTTTGATGATTTTTACGATCGTCCAGATGAAAAAATCACTGAATGGGCCGTTTGTTCCCTCCTCTCCTTAACCTGGCAATATGAATCAAAGAAAAATAAAGAAAAAATTAAATAAAACAAGAAAAAAAAAAAGACAAAAAAAAGAAACAATAAAAGAAAAACAAATATGAAAAGTTCAAACAATATTTGGTTTATAAAATTAATGTGACCGTGATGAAGCTCGAACTCACCACCTTCCGATTTAAAGTTCGAAGCGCTCGTGTACCAAATTCTGATGCCTTACCAAGTGAGCTGTGCAATACGAAATAAAAATACAATAATACACTGTATACCTGCTTGTGTCTGTAATTATTTGCTCAAATTCCATAATGGTACAGTGCAACAGAGCAAAATGCCCAAAATTTAAAAGCTATATAATTTATGAACAATATACACTACACATAAAAATACTAATACAAGGGAATTTCAACATAAGAATCCAAACAATTAAGTACCAACATGCACAGCTTTGTCCTTATATCACATTTGGGTTTTTACAAAATGTTATCAAACCTGTACTGTGATTGGCAGCTGCACAAGGCATCTCTTTGATAGCTGATATGGCCATCCATTCAGCAAGTGGCTACTAACTGACCTTGACAGGCTTGAATGAGCACTGTCATCTGCTACAAAACCATCACTCCATAATGCTACAGGGAGCACAGTACTTTGACAATGGAGTGAAAGACTATTATTATTGATTAGGCTCGGATTTTAAAAGTACAGCTCCTATGTGTGTATAGCAAAAAATTGGAATAGAATGTTTGGAATCATGTTACTAAAATACTAAATGCATTCTGCAAAATGTGCTCTGACCAATTTATAAAGCATTTCATTAGCTTTAATTTGACATATTGTTTGACATGTTTGGAATTATGGTAAATCATTAAATAAAATATTTATTAATTAATCACTTATGTCAATTAATTAAAAATGTAATGCAAATATGCATATTTTTTCTGACAGAATTGTAGGATTTGACAAGAGCCATCTTTCTTGTAAGTTTGATTCTTATAACATACCGGTATCGTATTGCGTCCCGTTATAGTTGCAGAAAAAAATACGCGTGCAGGACACACATACGCACACACCCCCCCACCCCCACAACCCCACACACACAGGATCGTACCGTTTTACATTTGTATAACATTCATTGGCGCTAGTAGTAGTAAATTCCAATTTTCTTTGCTTTACCTCACTTGTTCTGCTCAAAATTAAAAGGGGACATATCTGACAGTAAAAGCTTACATTTTATGGAAATTGTTTAACTATTTGCTTAAGGTTACACGAAGAAACGTATAAAAAACGTATAAAAGACGTATAAAGTTGTTCTCTAAAACCGCGTTTTCTCAGCAATCAAATATCGCAGTGAGTCAAATGTTGGTGCATGGACGTATCTTAACATTATTTTTGTGTCTTTATACAAATTTTAGAATCCGTTTGAAAATCCTTCGTTTAAATCATTTTTACGCACCGTGTTCACAAGATCAAAAACACGCTCCATGCAGTTTTTTTCAAATATTCGCTCCGTATAAAACTACGCGGAGTGATTGTTTTCTCCTTTTTTGTATTGAACAACAAATCGACCAAAGAAATAATGTTGCCATGGGGAAGAACCAAAAACAGTACCGATTAAATTTTATTAGCCCGTTTTTGGGAACAATTTTCGAGAATCTTGTACCGCAAAACACTGTTATGTTACATTATCGATATCTGGATTGTGGAACATTAATTTTGATTTCTAACTGCCTACATTATTTCTCAAAAGTATGTCGATTCCTTTCCCATTTGAATTTCACTCCAAATGTAAGCTACTTTTGCAAAAATCGAGGTTTTTCGCCATCGATACCTCCGACATTTACAGCGGTGATGAGATTGTTTATCAGAAGAGCCTGGTATGCACTATTCCGTAATAGTCAGTTTGAGATCAATCGATTTCACAGATCACTCAGTAGCTCAATCGGTTAGCGCGCCGGCTCACGTTCGACTATATAATACTATAGTTTTGAGCTGGAAAACTTTGGTACGTGTTCGAGTCCCTATGTGGTCCATTCCATCTATTTTATTTTATTTTTCTCTCACTTTTTTCTTTTTTCTTGTTCGTTTCTTTCATTCTGACTGCAGCGATTGATTGTTTTTGCCCGTTTTTTTTCATTATATAATTCAGGAATTTTTAGGCTATACTAGTCTAGGCGCTGCCTATGAATATATTTTTACAAATTAGATTAACAAAATATTGGTTGTTGGTTTTGTTACTGTTGTTGTAGTTATTGTTGTAGGCCTATATATTGCATAATCAGGGTATAAATAGGCATACCAGGGTTATTATAGCCTATAGAAGCATTGATTTATTTCACGACAGATATCATCCAGGATAATTTTAAAAATTGAAAATTTAGAAAATCCAAAGGAAAATTGCCAGATTGATACACTATTGTACGCGTGAGTTCATTCTTTTCTGCATGGCTGTTTCCATTATTAACTTCCGCCCCTCTGGAATCAAGCCTTGAAAATCAATTGCATTTAACCTTAAACAGCACAAAACAGATAAAGCAGACAAATTTACTATACATAGGCCTATACATGTATGGTATGTCAGGGACTGTTTAAGAATATATCATTAGATTTATGATATTTACTTGAGGACTGTTATATATCAAAAATGTGAAAAATATCAAATTTTAATAATTTGTCATAAAATTTGTATTATATCGTGAATTTCAAACAATGAAATTTATTTGATATCAGAAAGACATTCTTCGTATTCAGAATGTAATTCGATATGTCTGATGTGCTCTCATGTCCCACAAAAATACTATCGAAACGCTTAAAACGCTCATTCCAGATCCCTTAACTTGGTCAATTTTCTTTGTCTTTTCTTTTCTTGTTTTATTTATTTTTTCTTTATTTTTCTTTGATTTATATTGCCAGGGTAAGGAGAGGAGGAACTAAAGACCCATTCAGTGATTTTTTAATTTTTATTTTCAGCCCGACGATCGTAAAAATCATCAAAATTCAGATTTTGGATACTAGATCTGGAACTCAGTCTTCAATGATAGTCAGTAATTTTATATTTTGGACATTATTATGACTGTCATTTGAGGACTGAGTTCTTATGATCCGAGGAGCAGTTTCAGACAATTGCTTGAGATTATTGGGGCAGAGGTTATCTTTTGAATTCTTTCATGACCAATGAAGCATAGTCAAACCTGTCAAGGACACTCGGCGTGAATTGAAAGACCATGTCACTCGCCACAAAAGAATGTCAAAGGTCAAAAAAACACCAATTTGGTGTCGTCTGCTATCTAAAGGCCTATGGCTGATTTTGTACCTTCGTCATTGTCATAGATGTGCTAACATAGCTTGCTAGTACAGTGGTTCAGCCGAAAGCCGTGTTTCAAAGACAAAAATAATGCATTTATTGAGTCTGTAATTTATATACCGGTACTGACAGTATATAAATTAGCTACATGTATTTGAATGGGGCTTCAACTTCGTCAATACTGTTGTTTTCCTGTTTTGTTTTTTTGCCATTTGTTTTTCATTAAAAAAATTTATAAACGTAACAATTTGATTTTTTTTTTTTTCACTTTCGCTGGGATCACTGAATGGGACTCTCTGGCGCGGATTATTCAAAACTTGTTTTTACCTACTGCTATATAATATTAATCCGATTATTACATAACTTAGCCAGCGTATTCAAGACATAGGTTATGTAAGGGATAAACTGTACATGGGTATAGAGGCCCTGCATGCTTTTATCGATTGGCTCCAAACAAAGGATTTGAACCGGTGTCCTACAGTCCATTCAATCAAATGTTGTCAGTGTGCGAGACGAACGATGTATAAATCTGGAGGTCACATCATCACTTATCATGCTTATTGTAAAAAGTTTGTCCAATGCATATACTGTGTGTATTGTTCCCGGGTTTGTCAATGCAGTCAAGCAAACAGGTATTATATTTTGAAAAGGCCGCTATAGTATATTCACAGGGGTGTCTTGAATGGCCAATCATATGGGACATAATCAAATTGCAGTGACTGCTTCCTTTGTTACCACATGTCAGTCATCTTGTGATTATTGGACCATGTAAACCTGCAAAAAAGCGAGACAAAGTGAAGGCCCTATGCCCCGTAAATTTTTTTTTCAAGAACGACCCCCCTTATGTAGGATTTTATTGCATCAATTTGTGTTTGACAGCCTTTTCACTTTAAGGTTATTACATGTGTTTTTCATGTGCTTATTTTCAGAAAGTTTTACAGAAACAGCATGCAGAGATGACCTCAAGTCAAGCCTATGATAGAATATTGATCCACATGAACAAGATCCTGACATTTGGCGAGCTGGTGAGTCATCCTGGGGAACGAGGTGGAGGGAAACGGCACCATTTTTCTAGCAATTTGTAGTGTTAAAGGGTCATTATGATTCACAGCCTCATCCCCCACGTTTCTCAAAAAAAATGTAATGTAATAATGTCTATACAAAAATTTCTTGCAAATTAATTTGTTTAGCAAAAATATCACCAAATGTTAATAACATCCAAAACATAATTTAACACAGTGCTCTACATGTATGGAGCAGTGCAATACACATACGTAATCATGCATAACTCACAAAGACAATTTTTGGAATCAACTGGGCAAAATCGGAGCTTTTTTCACAGATACCTACTGGAAAAATGTCATAAAAAAAAGATGCTTGGATCACAAAATACTTCTTTTAACTATTTGGCCTAATTATAAGGCAAAAACAGACAAAAACAACACCTATGTACATGTAGACTTATGTTGTGAGTGTGCAGTGGTAGCCAAAATGTGGCGGCTGCCTGCCCCTGTTTTTCAGGGGAATTAAAGATTTGGTCAGTTGAGGAAAATATCTGGGAAAATTATTGGTTGGGCAAAATAGGAAAAGTTCTGCTTTCATTTCGTAAGAAATCTGAAAATAACCTTTAATCTACAAAATATGACTGAATTAAAAATTAAGTTGGACTATTTTTACCCCTCAAAATTGCTTTCTTTTAAAAGAGTTTGAAAAGCTAAATTGCAACAGTTGTACCTAGACAGGAGCTATGTACCTGTCCCGCAGGCACCGTATTAAGGGGCTGTGAAATAATTATGTGTACCCCTGGGGTGGTCAATTCTCAAAGTGGTCCGCCAAAAATTGCTTGCCCCCCTCCCTTCGGTCATGCCCAAAAATCTTTGCCCCCCCCCCCTTTTGACACCCTAAGATTTTGTGATGCCACATTAAGCTTCATCTGATTTGGCTAAAGCTTGGTGAAAGTAATTCTCCATATCAAGGGAGCATGAACAAAATCATACTGAGGTCACTCGAGGTCGAAGGTCATATGGGGGTCAAATGTTAGAGTATGCCCAATTGGGCTTAAAAGTGGTAAAAAGAATCCTCAATATGACAGAAACATGTCAAAAAGTCATCAGGGGTCAAATAGCATTGCTACTTTCCGAACACGCTGTCAATTTGAGAGCACACTTGTATGCCTATGGCATAAATTGCTTGGGCCGGGAGGCGGCAAGTATGACGTTTGAGAATTTTTGAGCAGTTAGGTACTAGTTGTATACCGTTCAGGAGCGGACTCAGGGGGCGGTGGCCCAGCCCCCCAAAAAAAAAAAAAAGAAGAGAAGAGAAAGAGGAAAAAGGAGAAAAAAGTAGAGAAAAGGGAGAAAAGGAGAAGGGAAAAGGTTAGATTGCACGTATAAGTAGGCCCATGCTTAGACCGTAGTTTTATAAATATATAGGTCTGTGATTATTTTAGGCATTGCTTGAAGGCGGGTCCTCTGCCCAAAAGCATGTGAAAATTACGGCGGGCCCGCCGATAGGGCCCGTCACATTACAGTCACCAAAGTCAGTAGGCTAAGACGGACTCCATGCTGACTTCAATTCAATATCGATCCCTGCATGCTTTAATTGCGAATCTCAAGTCTTAGGCCTAAACATTTAAAATTTTAAAAATTGAGTTCGGGCCCTTTTTTGTTTTAAAAAGCAATGATATATAGTGTAAAAATGATGCACCAAATGGCTTCAATTGGACCTTCATTTTGCAAAATTTCAAAACTTCTCAGGGGAACATCCCCCTCAGACACCCCGTGCATATATAAACAACTGCCCGCTTTCGCTTCTGTATTTAACACCCAGCACTACCCAAAGTAATCACAAAAGCAGGCGGGCACGAAAGCAGGCGAGACTCGTGGTTCGAGAACCGCCTTGTACAATAATGGTTCAAATTTGTCCACGAATGATTTCAATTGGGCCGTCATTTGGCAAATTTTCGGCCTTTTCAAACTTTAACTTTACACAATAATAGTGCAAAAATAGTCCACCAAATGGCTTCAATTAGGTCTTCATTTTGCAAAATTTTTCACTTCTGAGGGGCACATCCCCTCAGACACCCACTGCATGCACAACTTCATCATGGGTTCATTATTATAAAGCAATACCGAAATACAATAAATGTCAAAATTTGTCCACGAATGGCTTCAATTGGGCCGTCATTTGGCAAATTTTCGTCCTTTTCAAACTTAAACTTTACACAATAATAGTGCAAAAATAGTCCACCAAATGGTTTCAATTAGGTCTTCATTTTTCAAAATTTTCTCACTTCTGCATGCGCAACTTCATGGGTTCATAATTATAAAGCAATAATTCACAAGTCAAAACTTGTCCACAAATGGCTTAAATTGGGCCATCTTTTCACCAATTTTAAGCTTTTTCAAACTAAAATTTTACACAAAAGTTTCTACTTCTAAGGGGCACATCCCCTCAGACACCCCTTAAGGTCGTGTAAGCGCTTGCTGCCACATTGTATTTCACAACAAAAACATAGTTTAAGCCCCGGTCTACAAATTCCTGGATACGCCACTGTACTTAATTTCAAAACATGGCAAAATATATTATAACAGCTGCACCAGACTTTAAAAAAGGCATTCATGGCACTGAAGAACAATCTCAAGAGGAAATTACCCGGTTTAAAAGATCAACAAAATATGGAATAGGACTCAGCAGAAAGTGTTTGGTCCTGTGTTCGCTCAGTTTTAGGCAACCCTTCAGGAAACCTACGACAGTGCTATCCACCCTCCTATCAAACAGAGAGTCAAGTTTACAGCTAAGCAACAGATCATAATATAAACTGTAATCTCCTCCCAGGATTGAAATCCCTGAAGCTTTGTTCAACAAGCTGAAAGTAAGAATAATTTAAGAAACAAACTCCGAACAAGAAAGGCTTTTAACAAAGAATACTGGGTGTGGGCTGGCACCTTCAAAAATTATAAGACCAAGTATCATAATGGTATTGAGTATGTGAAAATAGGTCCAGATAGGATGACAGTCCATGCCCACCAAACAATGATTTGTAGGCTATATAGTACATTGCTATTTCAATGTTGCTATCTTCAGTAGATAGCAGGTAGCAATGCATATGCTAATGATTTGAATCAGCATGATGTCATACTTGAACCACATAACTTTTAATGGTCAAGATCATTTATGTTCATATGTTAAGAAAGCCTGCAGATCATGTAAAATGATGTTTTAAAACTTGTTTTGCCCCCATTAAGAGATCACACTACTAAATCAGGTCCAACCCTATCTGACTGAAGAAAAAACAACCAGTGTTTCTATTCGCTGACCATACCTGTTAAAATGAAAAAAAAAAAAAAAAAAAAAAAAAGTTTGGAATGAAGGCTGATGTTCCCATTGGTTTGTAATAGTTGTGCTCTGTGGATGTTTTTCTCAGTATCTAAATATAAAAATATTCAAAATATTACAATTCTGAAATTTTAGGAAGGTTTTTGGTTCCATTCATGATGTCACAACATGGAGGGCTGGAGGCACTGTACTGTAGTGTTTGGTATGGTTTACATCATGTTCGATGCACCACTGCGAAAAATCAAGCCAACTAATCGAACTCAACTACCAAAAAATTGGTGGTTTTAGGGTAGAATATATCATAAACCTTTACAAAAATTGTGTTTTGAATGATCAATGATGATGATGTTGTAACCATGACAAAATGATTAATTCTTTAGGTACCTTTCAACACATAAAAGAATAGTAACTTGATTTAGTGGTGTGTATTGGGCTATTCCAGTTGAAATCCATACAGGCGCCGCGCTATGGAAGACATGATCTTAATCTTCCATACATTGATTGTGAATTTCAACAGGGTTACCTGAATGGGCTCTGGTCAAGAGTAATACATATTACCCAAGTATTTTACTGAGTTGGTTGTTTTATGATCTTACCAAAACAAAATCATGTTGAATCAGTTTATTTTTATTTTTATTGTTAGGAATATTTCTGTTCAGAAGTGACTTTGCAGCCAGCATGGACTAAAGGATGTCGGAACAGCAACAATATCCAATAAAGAGATATTGACGAAAAGGTAAGATGTTATCTAATATCTACTCCTACTCAGTGTGTTCTTTGTAAAAATCCTTTGGAGGGGGCCAAGCCACCTTCAGAACATTTAAAATGTAAATTGTAAATGCAAATTAGATATAAAATCACATTTCTACAGTTTCGCTGTCCAAGTTGTGGCTGTCTGTATGTCTAGCACAAGAGGGGCGGGGTTCAAAACCACATCCGAGCATTACTTTGGGGCTTTAGGTTATTTGTCTTACACACGTTAAAAAGACCAAAAACAGGGTAGACCACAGGAGACTTTTAATTTATTGCTGCAATCAATTAACAGTATTCAATTTTAAATTTCTATTGTCGTGTGTTAATCTTATCATTATGGAGCATTGTTTTGCATCTCCACACAGAAAATGATCTCCATGAGGTTGTTCCAGACATAGGCGTAGATCCTGGGGGATTTATCCCCAATATTTTGCCAGGGGATGCTCCATACAATCATCCCCCCAATGTTGACGCCTGAATATAAGTTTCTGACCAAATTAACCTCATATTTGCCCATTTTAGCCCCAAAAGTACAAATTTTCGCGTGCTTCGCGCGCATTTATTCCACTTTTGCACCATATTTCATCAGTTTAGCTTAAAAATAGCAAAACTTTTTAAAGGCTTCAAGCGCATTTGTACCATTAACTTATTCTGTCGCCAAAAGGTGCTGCTTTCACTATACTTCAAGAATTTTTTCCAACCCCATCCCCCCCCAATGTCAAAAAGAAATCTACGCCGCTGGTTCCAGAACCCATAATTGGCTGTAAAGGGCATTAGGTTTAAGACCACCACCACCCTCACCCATTCACCCCGAGACCACCCCTTCATAAAGGTTTGTGTAAAGACATTTAATAAATGCTTGGATCAAAATAATTAAGGTGCAAAATATAAGGGCTTTTGTAGTTCATGATGATTAACCTTTTTCAAACATGCTTATAAAAGAAGAATGTCATTGGGCTCAATTACTTACTGCTTGCATTTCCCCACTCTTTCCATTTTAATAGGAGAGGACAGATGTAGAAGCAGCCATCAAAACCAGAGGGAGAAGGGTTAACAGACAGCTACTCATTTTGGCACTGCGGACTGAGAAGAAAACACAGCAGCTCTTTCTGATCGCAGAAGTTTTTCAAAGCCATTTTTTTGTCTTTGGTGGTGTTTTAAACTATCCACAGGTCTTGATGAACTGGGAGAGAACATGGACCTTTTTGAGCATCATTATTTCTGACTTGTATTTCCAAAGTATATAAAACTATACATTTTTGTATAATGATGTATACAGTAAGCCAAAGAATTAAGGTACCAGTTATGTTCACCCCTGTATATCCTAAATAAAAACAAATATGTCAAAATTAAAACAAGCAGTGAATACCTGTAATCTTTAGCTCTGATTTAAGACCTTATGTGTTGAAATTGGTTGAGAATTAAAGAAACGGTGATCTAAAAACCTACTGAAGAAACTAAATCAAAAGTTGCACTTTTGTGTTCTAATCAATGAAAGCACGATGCTAGTTTTAATGTGCTAATCAATGGAAGCCCAGCACTGGTTCTCTTGTTCACGAACGCTCTGTGTACAAATCAATAGGACATTTAACACAGCAAACTGCAACTTTTAAATTGGTATCTTCCTTGGGTTTTGGGATCGCCGTGTCTTTATTTCTTGAACAATTTCAACGAATGAGATCTTAAATTCGAGCTAAAAGATACAGCCATTGACTGCTGGTTCCAATTCTGACATATCTGTCTTTGTTTAGGATATACAGGGGGTGAATATAACTGGTACCTTAATTTTTTGGCTTACTGTATTCATACATAGCGGTAAATGTAAATTGAA
Source organism: Amphiura filiformis (assembly GCF_039555335.1). Classification (NCBI taxonomy): domain Eukaryota; kingdom Metazoa; phylum Echinodermata; class Ophiuroidea; order Amphilepidida; family Amphiuridae; genus Amphiura; species Amphiura filiformis. The sequence continues at coordinate 75,560,188 of NC_092629.1, forward strand.
AGCAAAATTATACTTCTACGCTACTCAAATTTGGCACACTCACCAGAGCGCTTTCACCGGGTCAAGCTAATGTTATTGCTATGAAGATTGTTTTTGCTAGTAATGTAGTACTAGGACACCTCCGATGATGACACAGATGTTGATGACGTCAAATAGGAAGAAGATGTTGTGCCGGGGGTCAGGAGGTTGTCCCAGACAAAAGATGCTGGTTGAACCGGTGAAATGGCTCCGGTGAGTGTACCAAATGTGAAGGTCATTTTGGGGTCATTCAGGGTCAAATTGCCATAGATTGTTACAAGGTCATGAAATTAAGTGGGAAGGACCAGTCGACCACCGTAGCAAGACAAAAAATGTCAAGGTCATTTTGGGGTCATATCAACATAAAAAAATTGTAGGTTCATGAACATCCACTGTAGCAAAACAAAAAATGTCAAGGTCATTTTGGGGTCAATCGAGGTCATCCGGGGTCAAATCGCCATATATATATTATTGTAGGTTCATGAAATTTGATATGAACGACTACTGTAGCATTTTTGGGGGTCATTTGGGGGAAATCGCCATAGATTGTTGCAGGTTCATTTACTTCTGCTACCAAAAGTAATCATGAAAGCAGGCTAGACTTGTGGTTCAAGAAGTAAGTGCCTTGTAATTATGATGTTCTGTTTCAATTTTTTTTTATCACAGTAAGTCAAAACCTTTTATGTTGATATATACCATAACAAATTTACAGAAGGAAAACAAAATACATCAGAGATGTCACATTTCCGGATTTATCCGGTTTCGGATTTTCAAAAAAAATTTTTTTTTTTTTTTTTTTTTTTTTTTTAATTTTTTTTTCGCTTTTGGAGTGGCCCTATTGTCTTATCTTTCTGCTTCACATATATCAACATCAGCCATATTGTCCATGTAATAAAGCCAAAAACTTTTTTAAGAGTGTCTCTTGTACATAAAAGTATAGGAAACTGAAAACTTTAAAGCATGTTTTCTGGAAGAAGGAAGCACTTTTTATTAAAAGTGTAGAACAAGCCAGGAGCTTTGAACTGTTCTTTTTACCATCTGAAATGGCCTTTACTGTGGTGCTAAATGTGCAGAAACCATCTGGCTTGGGCGCTTACCCCCTCGACTCCCTTGAGGGCTTCGCCCTGGACCCCACCGGGGGGCCCTTAAGCGGCCCCGGACCCCCGGCCGTGTTAAGCTGAGAGCTTCGCTCGCTACGCCCCATAAGTTCAGGATTTTTTTGGTCAGCCTGTGACATCTCTGAATAGTAATTATTTCGGTAAATTTTTTTCCAGTAATTTTTTTTGGTAAGGTACAAGTTTTTGATAGTATGCCTACAGAGCCAGTGTTTGGCTGATCAGTGGAATGTCAGTGTAGTTTTTTTTTTGTAAAACACAAGATTTTAATAGTGCAGCGACAGTAGTGTTCTTATGGAAAGTAGAATGTTCGTGTTGTATTTTGACCTAAGAAAATGTAATTATTGGATATGGCTGACTCAATGTTACCATGTGTGTAACTTTATAGTAGAGAAGCCACTTTCTGGCTACATAGAGTTCCGTGCATCATTTTTTATCTGTTTAACCTGGCTGGCATTCTGAAAAGTGGCTTGAACTGAGAAAATGTCAAATCTAAAAGTAGCCATAACTTCTAAAGACATTTGACTGCAACCTTAATTTTGCTCTGAGTAATAGAGGGCTTATAAATATTTTATATCTGTAAAGGCAATTTGGATTTGACCCCTAATGTCCGCCTGAGGTCACGAAAGGTCATACAGGGTAAAAATTAAATATTTCTCAAATCTTGTTAAATGGTACACCAAATTATTCATCTGATCACAAGGATTTAAAAAATGTATAGTTTGTGCTATCTACGACCTATCATTACCAAATTATTATACAAAAATCTCTTTTTTAGGTATAAACAGCACATTAATTTTTTAGTGGTACAGGGCAAAAATTTCACCTTGCTCTGATTTTGGTGAAAATGGTGGCAAAATGTTTGTCTTGACATGCGAATCATAAAAAGGTATAGTACTTGCCATCTAAAATGTACTCTTTACTTGTTATGCAAATACATTATCGATCAACAGTAGCCAATGGCCATGGCCTTTTGACTGTTTTTCCCCTGTACCTTATTAGGTTAACACCGTAGATGTGCAAAACTATTCTTTTTATGATTTGTGTCAGCTAAACACACAACTTGCCACCATTTTCCTCCAAATCAGAGCAATTTTGAATTTCTGTACAACTAAAATGTTCAATTTTGACCAAAATGAGGTATTTGTACAATAACTCGGTAACGATAAGTTGTAGATAGCACAAAATATACATTTTGAAATCCTTATGACAAATAATTGGGATTTATTCAACATGATCGGAGAAATTTTAATTTTTTACCCCTGTATTACCTTTCGTGACCTTTAGGGTAAAATCCAAAATGCCTCCATATCTTAAAATAAAACTTTGGACCATGTACGGCATGTGTACAAATTATGATGCTTGTATCAGAAAGTGCACAATTATTTGGATTAGCAGCTTAACTAAAAGAGTATAATTTTAAGAGTATTGTCTCTGACAATGTAAATCATGTTAACTCAGTAATACAGAAGATACTTTGTTAAATAGGTCTATTGAGACGTCTTAAAACATTTCATGACGTACAAACTCTTAATATTTATTGTAGTGTAGTATTTGTGTATTGTAGTGTGGTTTGGTCGCTTCGCCTTCAGTGAAGATATGCGTAAATTAAATGTTTTACAGAAGGGATGTGCAAGAATATATATTATGCGTGCCAATCACCTTACTTCTTTTTTGAAATAATGTTTCTTATAATAGGGTGGAAATCACTTCCAAATCGGGAATGCATTTCTAATCACTGTTAATGTTTAAATGTCTAAACTAGCTTATAAGCTGAGACAAATTTCTTGGCTCTACCGCCTTGCACAAATGGTTATGATACTGGATACTTTTAATCATCTTTTTTTTACAGTGGGGTTGAAGTTTGGAATAAGCTGAGCAATGAAGTAAGAAGTCCAACAAATGTGCAGACTTTCAAACAATTATTTAAAGACCCATTTAGTGATCCCAGTGCAAGTGTAAAAAATTAAAAACTGTTTATAAATTGCTTAAAAGTGAAGGATAAGTCATTCAAATTGTCATTTGGTATTTTTGAAATGAAAATTTGGCAAAAAACCCGAAAAAAATGGTAGTATTGACAAGTTCAAGCCCCATTCAAATACATGTAGCTAATTTATATACTGACAGTATATAAATTACAAATAACATGTAAATGCTTTACCACGGTACTTGTGCTATTACTTACTCTGAAAATTGTATTTATTTGTGTTTTTTAATTTGTATCTAATATCTGGTGTCCCAGAAAAAAATACCGAGTAATCAAAAAATTCAAAATGTAGCGCATAGCCTATTTTGTTGTGCATCACATACCTAAATTTTATTTGATTCGATTGACTGGTTCCGGAGAAATGAACGATTACATAATGCGCGCATCAACACAGTTCATTCCAAGTTTGATCAACAGGCTCTTTTTTCATACTCGCTCACCGCTTCCTAATTAAATTTAGTCTACATTACCTATTTAAGGGATCTGGCATGAGCGTTTTGAGCGTTTCGACAGTATTTTTCATGGGACATGAGAGCACCTCAGACGTATCGAATTGCATTCTGAATACGATGCATGTCTTTCTGATATCAAATAATTTTCATTTTTGAAAATCACGATATAATACAAATTTTATGACAAATTATAAAATTTGATATTTTTCAAATTTTTGATATATAACAGTCCTCGGTAAATTTTATAAATCTAATGATATATTCTTAAAGTGTATGTAGCTGGGAGGAAAAGCCGACGATCAATTGAAAATTTTGACATTTCATATTCAAGATATGGATTTTTTTCCCAAAAAGACCTAATTTTTTTGGTGTTTTGGGGAAAAAAATCCATATCTTCAATACGAAAGGTCATAATTTTCAATTGATCGTCGGCTTTTTATCCCACCTACATACACTTTAAGTATAAATCATCAGATTTATAAAGTTTACTTCGAGTACTGTTAAATATCAAAAATATCAATTTTTAATGATTTGCCATAAAATGTGTATTACATTGCAATTTCAAAAATCAAAATTATTTGATATCAGAAGGCCATTCTTCGTATTCAGAATGCAATTCGATATGTCTGATGTGCTCTAATGTCCCACAATAAATACTGTCCAAACGTTCATACCCCAGCCCTTAAATCCGACGGTTTTATGTCATTCATGATTTCACTGAAGATAAATAACATCCGAGAAAACTTTGATTTCTTTGATTTCTTTGATCTCTCCAACTTTAATTCTTTAGGTTGTGCAAATATACTTTACAAAGAACATTTGATCCACGCAACATTAATGTTGAAGTTTTAACAGATTTTAGGGAACAAACGAAAAGATCGATGACGTCCTATAAACGAAACTAGTTTTGTTTCTCAGCCGACCCCCTCCCTCCCTGCCAGAAACGTAATAATGAAATGTTGAAATTTTTGATATAATAATAATAATGACACATTCTTCAGACCGATGTTTTTGTACAAACGTAATCGAGTATTTTTACCCCTCCCCCTAAACGAAACTAGTACCCCTAAACGAAACTAGTTTCGTTTATAGGACGTCATCGATCTTTTGATTTGTTCCCTTAACTTTGCATTACAATTTCTTTGAAATATTCCGAAAACATTAATGTGTGTGTGAAATTTTTAAGCCAGCTGGAATTCTTTATGTAGTAATTCTTTATGCAACATTTATATCAACATTTACAAATACCGAGCATCATCTTACATGCAAGCTTTCATTTTCAATATCGTCCAGGTTTTCAAATTTGAACAAAACCTAATTAAACGAAAACTATTTCATAGAACAAATTACAGTTTTTAAACCACTAGTGCTCATTGTGTTGAATGATCTTTCTTGCAAACTTGGCATGAACTGATTTAACACATGCATTATGTAATCGCTCATTTCTTCGCAATTAGTCAACCGATTCCAGTAAAATTGGCATATAAGATGCAGAATAAGATGGACTATACTCTGATGTTTAGATTTTTGGATTCTGATGTCTATTTTATGCACTTACGCTCAAATTCATTTGCCCGGTAATTTTTTTATGGGACACCCTGTACTATATAAATTGCATGGTGATAATTATTGATTTTTAAGGTTTTGTAATGTGTAGCCAGAGAAGATGAGAAGAAACATCTTCTCTGGTGTAGCAGACCAGCTATTTTGGCAGATTGGGCTACCCTGGATAATATGATTGAAATAAATAAATAAAATAAATAATGTTCAATATTTCACAATTGTGGTCCAGGAAGCAGGGATCGGCCTTCAAACTAATGTTTACAATTATTTTTATATATTGAGTATGGTGCTGTTATGGATGTTTGAATCTGATTGAATGCTTGTTATTTATGTTCAATTATACTGACTAAAAGTATTGTCGCTGTACATGTAATGTTCAATAGGAAATAAAGTTTATTAAAAGTTACTCTTTCCTTTTGTTTTATTGTTTCTTGGTATTATGGATGTTGACATTTGTAATATCAAGATGGATTAATCCAATATGTTACTAACCACATTATTTAACTGGAAAAGGTTAAGTATTAATTTATAACGATTTAAAAATGAATCCATGGGATTTGATAATTAATTTTAATCACTCTTAGATTAAGTTTTTAAAATCTTTGTAAAGAATAACTTTAAAACCACTTCCTTTATTTTTCCCTAACAAGTACAGTCCTTCAAAGATTTTAAAATTAAATCCTGTGGATTTATTAACTTTCATCATCATGTATTATAATAATAATATCTGGTCAACAAAATGTTTTTGCAGTATGTGTAATCTGTTAGCAGTGGCTTAACCGTGAGTGACAATGGGTTTAGCTTTGTCCTTCCCTGTGGAACGTTTTGACCCCACTTGTGTGATTCTGGCCGCCCTGGTATTTTGGATTTTTAGGGCGCGCCTTTTGACAATTTTTATGAAATATTTGCTGCCCCGCACAGCAAGACACATTGCCCACCCCTCCCCCTTTACTATTGTGCCACTTTATTTTTCACTTTGGCATTATCAATTAATATTTGCTCAGATGGTACGACAGTTTTTCCAATATGAAGCCCCAAATTCTAACGATGCGTTCCTTACCATGCTTTTGAAGATTCATGCCATAAAATGTTTGTAAAGGTTATAAACATGTTTTTGCTTTGGTCAAATTATTTTAACAACATTTAAATAACATTTTTGTCAAACTAATAGAATAAAAGTAATTTTCCTACCGGGGTGAAACTCCTTGTTAGACCTGGGTTAATATTCATATTGTGAGTCCTTTTCATATCTTGAAATGTCAAGAAGATATGACCCCCGAGTGGGGTCAAATGAAAAAGATACAAAAATACAGAATATAATAAAAATAATTTCACCACCGGGGGTGCTACTCCTTATAAGACTGGTAAATATTCCTATTTAGGGTCTCTATCTCGAAATGCCAAAAAGGTGTGACCCCCGAGTGACAGTGGTATACTACAATATAGTACCGAAGCCACATGGTGCGGTGAATAGTTTATATATACCATAGCCCGATATGTAAATGTTTTCTGTAAAACATTTCACTCGCGTTGCTGAGCATGCTTTTGTTTTTGTTTTTATAAATTAAATATTTTTGAAATTCGAAAACAAGAGACTATGAAAACACATATGGGTCTACTGCCCTGAGGTATTATAGGTGTACGTGTAGGCGTGGCATGTAGGAGAGATGCATAGTGGGGTTGAAAGGGTGGCTTCCCATGCACCTGAATGATGTATTTTCTAGCCTATTTCTTTGTATTTTTACAAAATTTGTTGTTCCCAAAACAAAATAGTGTCCCATGGGTGGGGGACAGGTCATTAAACTTTACATGGGGTCAGATTTCTGGGGGGGGGGCAAAATCGACAAATTTTGTCCAAAATTGCCGCAAAAAGGCCTGGAAATCTACGTAATTTTTTGGGTTTTGCCTCAAAAGTGGGGGGTGGGAGAAAAATATTGGGGGAATGCCTCCTTGCCCCCCCCCAACGCCGTCACTGGTTGGAGCCTCCCTCTGTGGAACATCTTGCTCATGTGGGATGCTGGCAGTGGCACTGAATTTCCCCACCCCACCCGCTAAGTCATCTTGCCCCCCCCCTCCTCCGACCTAGGATGCTGGCCGTTGATATTTAATTTGGGGCCTTTTTTATCGCCCATTTGACAATTTTCGTCAAATTTTGAAAGTTTCTACCCGGGCCCCCTATATAGAACCCCTTGCTACACAACAGCGGCTGATAAATATCAGCCGCCGTTGGTTAGTATCATGGACCCCCGAAGTTCGTACATCATTTGAGCTTGGACAACTATTTGTAGTCCTAAAACAGGGGAAAATGGACATATAAGGGGCTATCATTTTTTCGGAAAGGGGATCCCAATATACGGGTGGGGAAGGGGTGGGGTCATAAATTTCAGGGCTTCTACCAAACTCAGCTTACACTTACAGCTTTAAAAGTAAAACCCCGACCTACCTAGGCCTCAGTACCCTAATTTTTTTATGTTACGCCAATCAAACAATTTTCTTTTTTAATTAGCCTGTTTAGAGGTGTATCGGTGGTGGGGGTCATAAAATATTTGTTGCCGAAATAAGGGGATCACCATTTTATTGACGCCTTTTTGTAAATTTGGGACCCCCCTTCCGAAGAAAATGATAGCCCCTTATAATGCCATTTCCCCCTACTTTAGGCCTATAAATAGTTGTCCAAGCTCTTCCAATAGTATAATGTACTAGTTTTAGGTAGTTAATTAACGTAAACGTTATATCAGAGTAAAGTTATCAACACAATGAGTATTAAGGGACCCATCTTCGCTGATTAGGCCTACTTAAAAAACCAAAATAAGTGAGCTTCAATAAATTGATTTTGGTCGACTAAGCGTACCGTATGAGCTAAAATTCCCCCTCCCATTGTCTCTAGCACTTTTTTATTAGTTTTTCTGATGTATAATGGTAGTAACAAAGAAGTCAAAATTTTCATAAAACAAGAAACAACAATAAAAAGCAAATTATCTTTTTACAGTGTTATCAATGCAGTAACGACAGCCATTGAATTGCGTTTAATATAGAGGGCGCTATTTTTCTTGGTAACTTTTACCCCCCTAAAAAGCTGTTTAAACCTACTGTTCGTCGGGTTTGAAGGTTCAAATGTTCCTCAGAGACCATTTTATAATTTTCTAAATCAATTTGGAATCGATAACCAATCAAATCAAGAAATTTGTAAAATGAGCCAAAATTGCTTAAAAAACTGGTTCTTATCGATTTTTATACAAAACACTACAGCTAAAATATGTCTTGATATATTTGTACACAATCTTCATAGTTTGGTTCTAGATAGATGTGATAATCCGTGGAAGTTAAATTACATGGGTGCAGATGTGAATTGTTACGTAATAAAGCTGTAATATGTCCAAAAACAGTTCGCGCATGCGCAAATGCCCAAAACAGCGTTCAAAATTTAAATTTAAGCACAATGGAAATATAATTTTAAGTACAAAAGGTTGCAGGGTTATCGTCCAATATGCCTAACACCCAAATTCGACGATTGCTGAGGTTTAAATAGCTTTAAAGTGAGATATGGAGCCAAACAAAAAGCCGTTCTGTGGTGTCATTTTAGCCAGTTTAAGTGGTCTTACGGTATATAAAGTTCCTACTCAGATTTTGTGGTAATTTGGTACCTATTTTATCAATTAAGGTTAAGTTAAATTTAGGGTTTAGTGTCCTGAAATGTGAATGGTTACATAGACCATACGCGTGGTCAGCATACCTGGGTATTTTAAAACGTCGAAGTTCAAAGACAAGGTGGGTTGACTTGATTATAACATTTCCATGGCGCGCGTCGCATCTTATAATAGTCACATAGAGTGAACCAAATTAGCATGATCAGGCAGCGGCGTTAATATCTGTCTTGGATAGTGTAGGTAGGGGTGGGGTCATTATCTATAGGTATATTAGTGTCTTATTAAAAAAATAGCTCAGTTTGCCAAAAGTTGTGGGAAAAGGGAATGTCCCCCATGAGTGATGTCCATTCGTGGGTTGTGTGTACACCGTGCACTTCATCCCGTGGAGAGGGGAGGAAATGAGCCCCCGTCTCGTTGAAGGTAGCACGGGGATGTGTCATGGTTTTGGGGTGTACCTTTTCAGCAAGTTTGGTTTGTATTACTATATCGATAGATGGGTTTTCAGTGGAGACCAGGGGGGCCCCACTTTTGTTGGTCATTTGGGGGAAATCAGTCATTTCCCCCACTTTCAATGTGCTGCGCACGCCACTGGGGACATTCCAATGATGGAAGTGACGGGCAGTCATTCGCCGGGCTCACGGCAGTGTCACTTTTTGAGAGCTAGGGGGAGGGAGGCAGTGGCGTGCGCAAAGGGGGGCAGGGGGCACATGCCCCCACTTTTGTTGGTCATTCGGGGGAAATCAGTCATTCCGCCGTTTACACTCCTAATCATACTCCATTCGGGGAACTGAACAACCTGCCCCCCCCCCCCACTTTCAATGTGCTGCGCACGCCACTGGGGAGGAAAAGGAACTTTTATGGGCTAGCGGAATTTGACAATTGATTGGAAAGGCTAAAGAGCACAAAAATGCCAAAAAATCTAAAATATCAGGGCGAGTAGTGTCCCACGGGCAGGCCTATGGGTACTTCAGGGGGAGGCGGGGGGCTCTACGCCACTGGGCTACAGGTAGCTTTCTCCCGGCGACCCCGACCCCAACTGCTAAAAAAAACTGCAACTGAAATAAAGAGTCTTCCCGACTAAAATTGTGAATCGTTAAATTTACTCCTATTTTTTCAGCACAGGGGTATTTTCTTTTTTTGAGTGGGGTGGGGGTGCAGCCCCATTTTTTCAGTCTCAATTTCGTAATAATTTTTGCCGAATTTTATTGCATTATGACATCGCGGTGGGTGAGAGACCTGTACCACTTGTGTGTGTGTGGGTGGAGCTGCACTTTTACTTGCTATCATTTTGTGTAGTCCATGATATCAATAAACATGAGGGGTCGCGCTCATACAGCAATGCACATTTAGGCCTACCACATTTAGGCCTATACGACTAGGGTGCATCATTTTGAACCATTCCTACTAGCATTGGCGTAGTGTCATCGCGTCATATGGGCACCGATTTGAAAGACCCAAAGCTTGTCCCCCCCCCCCTTAGTCCGATACCTCCCCCATCATGATCGGTGACCCCACGATGACGCACGTATAATGCCTCTGCCCACTTGACCCCGACTGCAGACAGGAAAGGACGCCCCACCCCCTGCGTACGCCACTGCTATTATAGGTCTATACCCTGTTCTGGCGAACTTACCCAATAACCCATTATTTTCTACGTTCTACCCGACTGTGACCCCAATTTTTTACCCGCATGACCCTTTTTTCAAAAGTTTACCCACTGACCCCTGTTTTTTCAAACTTTTCTACACTTTTGTTTTTGGTGGACTACAAAACATTAAATTTAACTGATGTGTAAACATTTGTACAAAAATGCAAAAAAAAAAAAAATTAAAGGGGTATAGGTGTAAAGCACATACATGAAATATTGACTTCCCAAAGGGGCTGCATGCATAATGAGCTGGGGGAATTTCCAAATGGTGCGCAAAAGAATGCCCCCCCCCAGCATGCCAAAAATCACTTGCTCCCTCTTGCACCAAAAATCATGTGCACCCCCCTTGCAAATGCCAAATTTTTGGGATCCCAATTTGCAAACCTCTAAATGGCCCAGATAAATACATTTAGGATATTTAAGTGTTTCTGTACTGTTTTCATAAGCCTGTTTAGAGCATTTAATTACCACCCCATGAATGTGTGATAAAACAAAAATCTTCACGGCTTGCAAAAATTTGCTTACGCCCCCTTTCAGCTGGCCAAAAAAGTGTGTGCCCCCTCCAATTTTACCCTCCCCAAGGCTCGTGATGATTATTGCACAGTCCCAAACTTTGTTTTACAGATTTAATAACAAGAGTTAGCAGATTTAAAACAAGTTCACAGAGTTTAACATCATAAAATTGAATTTGATGATTGATTTTATTGACATATCCTGGCCCACATGGCAAATTACATGCAATAATTACAATATCAAAATAGACAAGACTAAAACTATTTAAGCAACCATATTTTACCATATCAAATCATGTGACTGTAATTCTGGCAGTGGTGAGTTATCACAGACTAATAACATGAATAACGTATTGTGCTTTGAAGGTGGATGCCAGCTGCAGGCTACACAGCTCCAACCAAAAGTTGTAAGAAATAGTTCAAACTTTTCTTCTTATATTATACTTGATACAACAAATAGAGGAACAAAAGTATAACAATCAGATTATTGAATTTAATGATAAAAAGGATTGTTGCACATACTACATGTATGAGAAATGCAGAACTCTGGGTACTGTGGGTAGAAAAAAGAAAAATGATATTTTAAACAAAATTAACCCCTTTCCTGGACTGTATGAACATGATGAGAAATTTAAAATTTGTTTCATACACATACATCCATGACACTTCTCTCTGGTAGATTTGTTTCAGCAAGCCCCTGACCATTAGCATCAATCCATCTTGAAAATGTGTGTGTTTGTGGGGGGGGGGGGGTCAATCTACCGAAAGGTGAGGAGACACATTCCCTCTGGGATTGACACCCATGCCTTCAACAAATATTGATCCCTCCTACCAGAAAGGATGTGAAGCAAACACAAAATACTTTCAACATCATTCGCAAAAGATTAGAAAAGTTTGCCAGAAAACTTCAAAATGTCAGGTTATATAAAGGGCATAAAACATTTTCATAACATTCAACCTGTTCAACAACATATTTAAGTTACTCTTACTTGTAACGTAATGGCATTTAGTGCTGAGGTAGACTTCTCCGTAGTCCATTTTGCATAAAGTGGCTAATACATTTAAGCATAAACACTGATTTGTATTAATTTGTGAGCAATTGATAGATTTTCACATCTGATATTTTCAGTCACCGTACTCCCTCAGTTTGTTAGCTTCCCAATTGGACTACTTTGCCTTGCGGTTAAGATTCTTAACACGGGACTCTATGGAGAGTTAGGCCAATTTCTGGCCTAACTAAAATTGGCCATGATGTAATGCATCTTTAAATGGATCTGGCTTGTGATTGGTCGCCCAGATCTTGCTATGGTTTAAATCCTGCGGGCATGTGACATTACCATAAACTAAATCGTACACAGCAATCTATGGAATTTGTGGCACGTTTGATCTGGCGCAAAAGTTAAACTCTCAGAGGTGTGTATGGACGTACATTTAGCGCGTCTTACTACCATGTTTGGTACATGCGATTAAATTGGATTGATAAACAAGTATGATTGACAGTGTGTTTTAGAGAGCAAAGTCCCGGGGTAAAGTTCTGCTTAAAAGTCAAAGTACATAGTCCGGTTTTCGCGATCAATAAACTGGTAGATTCCAAAATCAGAATTGTTCAATATGAAGTGAGCAATCATAATTATCCCAGCAAACACAAAACGTTTTCGAAAAAAAAAAAAAAAGGTTATAAAAGGTTGTCAGAAAACGTTTAAATGTCGGGTTATATAAAGGGTACATTAATGGTATAAAAGTTTAAAACGTTTTCATAACATTAAATAACATTTGTTGGTAATTTACTGCACAACAAACACAAATGTTTTACAGAAAACATTTAAATGTCGGGTTATATAAAGGGTATAAAAATGTTTTAATAACATTCCAAAAACATTTTTGGAAAACTTAGTATAAATCATTCTAAACAAAATGTTATTTTGGGGTTGAAAAAATATTTAGCAAAATATTTTCCCAAAATATTTACAATAACATTTTTAAAATGTTTTCACGACATTTATATAACCCGACATTTAAATGTTATTAAAACATTTTGTAAAAAACATTTTAAGAACATTTCTGTGTTTACTGGGTGCAAATATTTTAACATTATGTTATTTAAGTGTTGACAAACTATTTGGCCAAAAATGTATGCAAAAATGAAATTTCGAATACATTTTAAAAATATTGTTGTAGTGTGTTTTCATACAAAACGTTATGACCTTAATATAACCCGACATTTTTATGTTATTAAAACGTTTTTTATCTAAACCAAAACCCAAAATATAACTTATTTAAAACGTTTTAAAAACGTTTTTGTGTTTGCTGGGATGCAAGATATGTTGCATTCAATATAACTTTTATTGTCACTGATCATCTAATTATATAAACACTTTATGACCATTTTACTATTGAACACTTAAATTCTAATAAACATCAGTATAATTTTGAGTTCAACGGAATGCGTTCGTCATGATTAATATAACATATTTTTTATCAAAATTCGACTATGTCTAGTGCTGAGGAAATATTTTGACATTTCAAAAATGTTGTTGTAGTGTTTTCATACAAAACGTTTTAAATATAAAACGTTTTTATAACATTTAATGTTAAGAAGTTTTTACCAAAACCCAACAGATCTGTGAAAGAAGATACACTGTAGAATCTAATCTATTTGTGCAATGTCTGCAGAGTTTGCAAGTTTCACAAGTGAAGGGGATGCACTATGTTGATGCCTGTTAATCCTATCTTTAGTGAGTGTGTGAACATGCCTAACGTCCAAATAACTTGATCGATAACAGGAAAATACATAGTGACATCATACACATTGTGTCACCACTTCACCCCTTAAAATTTTGTGGTTGTGAAGCGATTCATAGAATTGGGATGGTAGATGTTTATTGCCATCAGTCATTATTTTCCCAAGTCTCCATCACTGTTTTTATTATCTGTACAAGTTCTTGTTCAAGATGCTAAGAAAACTGCAGGTGAGCTTGTTGGCAGTGAGATTTGGACTGCATACATGTACGAAGTCCACAAGTCCTTTGTATCCCAAAGTAATGTATTATGTGTGCACTGTAGGAAAAACAACACAACATTACATAGAAAAGTTAGTTTCAAAATTTTCAAAAGTACATTTCTTTTGGGATTGAAATGCAGGTTTTCACATAATTTCTAAACAATTTTGAGATTGTTATGCAAGATATGTTTTAAACCTGGTGTTGTTGCAAGAAAGTTGTATCTGCACTTTCATTTTACACAAGAAGCATTTTTGTGTTTTACCATGAAAATTACAATGGATGAAATTACAGACATTTGATTCAGTATTTGTTCTGACCATTAAGTTCTGAGTGCAGAATAAAGATAATATGATACAATATAAAATATGCCCATTAACACCTGTTTCTGAATCTATTAATGACTATACCGTACTTCACCAAATATGAGTTCCTTGCACTAACCCGACAATAAAAGTGTGCGAAAAGATTTTAAAAATTCAAATAACTAAAATAACTAAAATGAAAAACACATACATACACCCCTATGTGATCCCCCATATGGGGATACTGTTTAGGACTATGCAAAGGGAAACAGTCGAACATTAATTAACTGGGAGCATTGCACAAATTATTCACAATTTTGATCATTTAGCCTATCAAACAGGGACACATTTTTGATCACCAAAGAGGACATGGGGATGGTCTTCAGTTCCCAAGAGGTCCCCAGTTGGAATTTAAGGTCGGATGAATACTTTCAATGTAAAAATGAAGATAATTAAGTTTGAGTAGTCAGGTTAGCTCAAACGATAAGGCGTTCAACTATGGTGCGAGAGGTTGTGGGTTCGAACCCTGGTGGTGGTTTAGTATGCTCTTGTGGAAAAAGTGAGTTAGTTTTGAATTCCCCTGGACAAGGAACTTACTGCTAATTGTCTCACTGTAACTGGTCCAAAAGTCAGGGAGCTGATCCTGGTTGTGAAGGTCATTTGTGGTATGTCAAGGCTGTGCGTTCTTGAAGTTGCAAATTCCCCGAGTTATTCTATTTAACCTGTAAAGTGTACTGAGTGTTGTGGATCAACGTCTAGGCATTGTGCCAGTACGTGTTTGCAAAATTAATGATAATTTTAAGTACTTTTTCACCACTTACCTAAAGCTGTGTTGTGCCATGCAAAACCTCTTACATAATGCCAAACCAAACAGAAGTCATGAACAAATCCCTGGAAGAAAAACAAATTGCACATGTAAACAGAACAATCCTTTAGTTGAAAGAATACTTTCTTCATACCTTATTTTAGTAAACTAGGTTGCTTTTCTTCCCCATAAAATCTAACTAAACCAGAATACTTTAAAATGTATTCTTCTTCCCCGGTCTTCTTCCTGGCATGACTTTTTCTTGCGACTTACCCAACCCGGCCCAAAACGAGTCCATAGTTGCAGTATGCATTTGTTAGAGACTGGCATTACATGATCAGTGCACAGGTCACTGGTAAAAACCCTATCCATCGCCAGTTATCAGTGCTCTTACTCGAGAACTCTAGCTTGGAATTTACATTTAAAAAAAAATTTGCAACACAAAATCATCTTAAATATTCTGTTGATCTTTAAATCTGGATTAGTTATTTTGATGTGTCAACTGTATAATTAGAGCAAAGGTTGCCTATTTCGGACAGTGTCATTTTTGATCATTCCCAGAGTAGTAAATAACGTAATGTTTCAACAGTAGGGTTTCAACACGAATTAGGCATACTGGCAAATAGTTTGCTGGACAATACTTCGATGCGGATGGTCGAATAAATACTATCTCTGCGCATTGTGACATTGCTCTTAATGGATTGATTCAAAAAAGTTTATGGTACCCGACGTTCTACGGCTTTTTATAAAAACATCGCGGGAAAAGACCAAAATCGAAAAGAAATGGGGTTTTAAATTGAACTTTAGAATTTGAAAAGTATAAATCACGTTAGGTCTAAGGCTGTGCTAACACTTTTCTTTAATGACTTTGACCACAATTTTTTATTTTTTCAAATATCTTAAAAATTCAAGAATCTAAGCTAATTGAACAGACAGTAGTACAGATCCCTGTACATGTATGGATGGGTGAATGTTGTTAATATTATTTATGCCATATTACTATTGCAAACTTAAATCCCGGAGTTACATGCACTGAACGTTCTACAACTTGCGAATAAGTCCTCAAATGTTCGAAACTTACTACTGACTAGTCACATCACAACTCATGAACTGTGTAGGCCTACGTAAAATGTGTGTTGAATTCTGAACCCTTTCCTTTATAATTTAGAATACCATAATTTATACCCAACTCCACACAAAACTCCACTCACAGGCTCAGCACTGACTCATGCCATCCTCACAACCAATCGATGTATGTATTATATACCCAAAACTCTTACCTGGGATGTCACGGGAGAAGAAAATGAAGGAAAATAAGAACCAAATTTGCTCCACACAGCTTATCACCGCTGCTCGATCGACCTTGTGTTTGTTTTGGTTTGGAGAACCAGCACTTCCGGGTATGTTTTACTGATAGGGCCTATATGAAAAAATGTATCACGCCGAGTGAAAAATATAGTCCATATATTTTAAGCAGTAAACCTGTAATATTACCAATTTTAAGTAATTATTTGCCAACCCCGACCAGGAAAGAAGAAAGAAGGGAAGAAAGAGAAAAGAGAGAAAGAAAGAAGAAAAAAAAAAAAGAAGAGGAAAAAGAAAGAATTTTTTTTTTCTTTTCATACTTATCGAGTTGATACTTGCGTTGCGTCGACACATTCGTCGGAACATACGTGGCCCACAGCACAGCTGAATTTTTGCTTATAGTCTCTACATCAGCGACAAGCAGAGGGATCGGGAGCATGAGGGAGCGTAACCAAACTGGTTGCAGAGGAGACTATGTATAGAAAGCCAATGCTGCCATAAATTTCGTTTTTAATTGAAAGAGATGAAATTCCCCTCAAATTCGCATTTCAAAAAGGAAATTTATAATTTTATCTGGCTGACCTGATAGTTTATGATCCACTTAAACAAAATAAGGCAAAACAAATTTTTGGAAAAATTATTGGAGGGGTCTTGGACCTAGCCCATTCTACTTCCCTTAATGGCTAAATGCACTAATTTGGTTTCCACCACCTGAATTAGATCGTTATCCAAAGTATGGGCGATTTTCGAGATCTCCGTATCAATTAACTTAGGTGGTGGAAGGGAGGCATCTTGTCGAGCTATTTGACCTGGGGCAATTAGATCTGGGTCCTGAGTAGGCCCAAAAATGTGCTAATCTTAAATAACATTTTTATTCAAAAAATGTAACACTTGTTTTAGGTTTTACAACTTTGTGTAATTTAGTTTGAATCATACACTTAGACCACATGTTGGTATACATTCTGTGTGTTTTTTGCACTATGTCAGTCAATCATGTGTTAGAAAAATAAAGTGACAATAAATAAGAATACAAATTTAGGTGTTTCTATGTGTTTGTGTTCATGGTTACTGGTGTAAGGGTGATGGAAGATGGAAGAAAACACACATTTATGGCTAAAACAGTTTAAAGCAAAAAATGTTAATGTTTTTGAGCTGCTGCCTCAAAATATTGATCGGTTCCTTTTGTGATGCATTTTTTCTTTCACATTCACCCCTTGCACTGAGAAGAATTCGTCTTTTGCCCAAAATAGTGTGGTTTTCAGTGCATTTTTGTTTTGAGGAGGGAAGGGCAAGTTGTTGAGAAATGTCCAAATCCGTGAATGCCATCAGTGAAATTGTCAATTGTTAAATAAGACACAAGGGGAAGACCAAATTCATGACAAAGTACCAGACAAACAAGTCCATTGAAGTAGAAAATGAGCAGATAGAACATGTAGAAAGTTATAAGTATCTAGGCCAGACAGTAAAGATAAAGATGGAAGACAACACGAGAGAAGAAGTCATGCTAAGAATAAAGGCTGGCTGGAGTTGCTTTGGCAGACACAAACAAATCCTATGTGACAAAAGATTGCCAATGACACTGAGGACGAGGGTCTTCAACCAGTGCGTATTACCTACAATGACCTATGGTTGTGAAACCTGGACAACAACCAAGGTTTTAGAACAAAATCTCAAGGTAGCACAGCATGCTATGGAGAGGAAAATGCTACATATCACCATACGTGACAAAGTAAAAAATATGGAAATCAGGGACAAAACAAATGCCAAAGACATCATTGAAAGGATCAAAGAGGCAAAGTGGAGATGGGCGGGACACATAGCTCGTAGAGACGACAATAGATGGACAAAGAGGTTAACAGAATGGCAGCCAAGAACAGGAAAGAGAAGAAGGGGAAGACAAAAACGAAGATGGCGTGATGATCTCACATCCTATTTGGGTACAACCTGGGCAAGAGAAGCACAGAACAGAAGTAAATGGAAGCTACTTGAGGAGGGCTACATCCGACAGTGGGTGACACAGCCTGTGAGGTGAGGTGAGGTGAGGTCTTAGTTTATACAACTTTCCGCCAAAAATTTGGAAAAACATTTTGGCTACAGTGATGTAAAGTTGGGCTATTTACCAAAAAAAGTGAATATTTTGAAGAAAAAAAAACCCACCCACAATACCAAAATTGGCTTTGAAAAGGAGGGGGGGTAATTGATTGAGACTAAAATGTTACCCATGTTTGTGGCAGCCCCCCATTAGGCTCTCTGGGGCCCAATACCCAATTGCAGGCAAACGTATTTTATTTTTGTCCCCCCCCCCCCCAAAAAAAAAGTCCTGGTGGACACATCAAAATGATTTCTGTGTAGTCGACAATAGGCCCCTAGGTGGGCTGGTATTTTCTTCAGAAATTTACAAAAAGTCGGCGTCAATAAAATTGCGGCCCCCTATTTCGGCTACAAAAAAATTATTACCCCCTGCCACCGATATACCTTACCCCTAAACAGGCTAAAATTCTATAGTCTTTTTGAATAAAATAAGCACTATCTGTGGTCATCTTGTGACTCCCTACATTTTGGTAATCAAAACTTGTTTACCCCCCCCCGCCAGTATATTTGAGACCCACCCCTTCCGAAGAAAGTACCAGCCCCATAATATTTTATTTTTTCCATTTATCTAAATTTCCCAAGGATCATTTAGAAAAACATGCATATTTATTTTAATAGCATGCATTTCATGAGCATTAATAATAGGCATATCCCCACGATACTGAAATGTCCTATGCCGCCTGAAAGATTGTGGGTAAAAAAAAGGCGCCGCAAATTAGAGGCCAGAAGGATTCCGGCTCTATTGCACTAGCCATACGAAAGTCGATCACGCCATGAAGTGTGCCGCATTTACTATGGTTTGTAAATTCAGGTTTTTCGAGGAGCACCTAAAATTCGATTGTCATAGTTTTTTGACAAACTTGGTTTTTCGAATTCGATTGTCATAGTTTTTCAATTCGATTGTCATAGTTTTTTTTGATAAACCTGGTTTTTCTATCAAAAACCAGGTTTTTAAATTCGATTGTCACAGTTTTTGAAAACCAGGTTTATCGACCGAGAAACGTGGTTTGGTTTTTCAATTCGATTGTCATAGTTTTTTTGAAAAACCTGGTTTTTCAATCGAAAAACCAGGTTTTTCGAATTCGATTGTCATAGTTTTTGATAAACCAGCAACCGGGTTTTTCAAAAACTATGACAATCGATTTCGAAAAACCTTTTTTTTTTTATATTGAAAACCAGGTTTATCAGTGAAAAACCAAGTTTATCGGCCGATAAACCTGGCTTTTCGTCGATGAACCGGGTTTTTCGATTGAAAAACCAGGTTTATCGACGATAAACCGGGTTTTTCGATTGAAAAACCAGGTTTATCGACGATAAACCGGGTTTTTCGATTGAAAAACCAGGTTTATCGACGAAAAAGCAGGTTTTCTGTTCTATTGTGCAATATACTTGCCATACACGGCTCACGTTCGAATGAGTTGCCCGCATTGGCGACATAATTATGCGCTAGTATTTAATAAATAAATTCAATTAATAAACACGATTGACACGAATAAACGGGCTACTTAAAGGAGTGTGACCCGATCGACAGCCTTGTGATTTTTGTTCTAATGATAGACCTCAATGTAGGATAGAAGACAGATCATGAAAAAATCGGATCACACCCCCTTTAAGGGCTGTAAAGAGAGCGAAATGTGTTTGGATTCTAGAGGACGGGTGTCTGTAAGAGACACAGCCATGAGAAAATGACTAACTAAGATCACGCGACAAATAAACTTATAGCAGTATTTTCCCAGTCTTGAAAAAAGAAGGCAGAACTGGGAATCTAACCCGGGACCTTTGTCCTTCAAGGGATTTTTCTATCCCTGTTTCACAAACTCATTAAATATGCGAGACAATTGGCAACTCCAAGATCTACGCTGGAACTACTTCTCGCGACGGTTGCCAAAAGCAGTCACTATACCCATATAGGTAGGTATGCGGAAAATAGATGTATTAACAACAACAGCAACAACAACAACGATAATAATAATAATAATAATAATAATAATGATAATAATAATGATAATAATAATAATAATAATAATAATAATAATAATAATAGTAATAACACTAATAATAATAATAATATAATAATAATAATATTAATAATAATAATAATAATAATGTGAATTCATATTGCGCTCATCTCCACCAAATTAATGGCGCTCAATAACAAAGTATGTGCCCAAAAATTTGTCTTTGGCATGTCGCATTCTGGAAATATGTGATGCGGGTCGATCAAGCAAAATCAGTCTGAACTCGGAATAATAAATTTTTAGTTTCTTATAGGATAATAAGAGGCATTTACAAAGCTACATTTTGCAGAAAACCCCATTCAAATTGAACAACCAGTTCCAAAGATAGGAGCAATTAATGAGTTTCCAAAACAATAGGAAACAAAAGGAAATATATCTTTTGTTTGGCTATATCTCAAAATCAATATTTCCGAGTTCCGACTGATTTTGCTTGATCGCATCACATATCACAAAGAATATCAAATTCGGGAAAAACGCCTCAAAATTTTATAACAAACATGAACCTTCCAAAATAGATAAACATTCGCACTTGGTGGCCCGGTCATTACCTGCCGCTTTGATTTGGGTTAACTCGTGGCTTCCACTCTCCAGTTATCTGTACTTCAAGTTTGCGCCTATCAGCGCCCTTAAAGGGGCATTTCGTGATCCACAGCCTCATCCCCCCCACTTTTCTCAAAAAAGTTGAGATTTTTATATCGCTGGAAACCTCTGGCTACATAATGTTTATGTACAAAATATCTCTTGCAGATTAATTCGTTTAGCTAAGATATCGTGAAATTTGATCTGGTGCACCAGAACGAAATTACAACGCATTGTCTATGGAGCAGTGTAATACACATAAATCATGCATAACTCGCAAACGCAAAATCGGAATCAACTGAAATTTTGGGAATAGGCTTTTTTCGTGGATATGTATGAAACATGTCATAAAAAGAGGATGCTAGGATCACGAAATCCCCCTTTAAGATATAAAGAATAATTTGGAAATTCATATGACGCGATGTTTTTCCTCGATTTATTTTACCTAACTACACCTTTATGAAAGTACATACTGGTTCACTGCTCGATGTAGCGCTATTATTTTAATCGGGAAAGATCATGGTACGGGCTGGTACAGTATAATCGACTTTTTAAAATGTAAATCCATTTCATTAAAAGGATTTGAATCCCAAATATGAGCAATGATATCTGTATATTACCGCGTGTGTTAAGAATAGGAATAACTACAAATGGTTATTTCAGTCAAACGATAATCCAACACACGGAGCTGTGGATTATCGTTTGACTGAAATAACCATTATTTTGTAGAATTCAAAATTTCTGTTATATTTTTAAAATCGTGTCATGTGCACTTTAAACCATAGTTATTCCTATTCTTAACACACCAAATACCAAATATATCACTAAACATGCTTAACGTTTTGTGTTTTTACCAAAACCGAAACCCCAAAATATAACTCGCTTAAGGGATCCAAAATGAGCGTTTATTGCGTTTCGACAGTATTTTTTGTGGGACATGAGAGCACCTCAGACCCATCGAATCGCATTCTGAATACGAAGCATGTCTTTCTGATATCAAATAATTTTCATTTTTTAAATCACAATATAATACAAATTTTATGACAAATTATAAAAATTTGATATTTTTCAAATTTTTGATATATAACAGTCCTCGAAGTAAATTATATAAATCTAATGATATATTCTTAAAGTGTATGTAGCAGGAGGAAAAGCCGACGGTCAATTGAAAATGTTGACCTTTCATATTGAAGATATGGATTTTTTACCAAAAAGACCTAATTTTTTTTTTGGTGTTTTGGGAAAAAAATCCATATCTTCAATACGAAAGGTCAAAATTTTCAATTGATCGTCGGCTTTTCATCCCACCTACATACACTTTAAGTATAAATCATCAGATTTATAAAGTTTACTTCAAGTACTGTTAAATATCAAAAATATCAATTTTAATGATTTGCCATAAAATGTGTATTAAATTGCGAATTTCAAAAAATCAAAATTGTTTGATATCAGAATGACATTCTTCATATTCAGAATGCAATTCGATATGTCTGATGTGCTCTAATGTCCCAAAATAAATACTGTCCAAACGTTCATACCCCAGCCCTTAACGTTTTGTGTTTTTACCAAAACCGAAACCCCAAAATATAACTCGTTTATTAAAAACCTATTAAATGATTTGTGTTTGCTGGGCCATTACCATGTTTATTAAGTGTTGCTTGTATAGTGTTTATAAATTGACACGTATTTTTTTTGCAATGAGCTACAACTTACTGTACAACCTACAAATTATTTTCATAAAACTACCAAGCCCCCCTTGATACAGGCTGTATCAAAATGATTGGTACCCATCAGTTTTGATGGTTATTTAAAGGCCTGCTTCTTTGAAATGCAACATATGGTCTTCTTGAAATGACCATAGTTTATAGTTATATGACTGTTTAGGACAGTAATCAACAAATTATGTAGATCCTATGTTGCATTTTGATATGGCAGTCATGTCCATATCACTGGTAACTGATGGGTCCCAATCATTTTGAAACAGCCTGTATCAAATGGTGTGATTATTGTATAATACTTTGTAGCTTGTAGTACAGTAAGTTGTAGCTCACTGCAAAAAACTTTATGTGTCAATGTATATATAAACACTATAAGAGCAACCCTTAATAAACATGATAATGTCCCAGCAAACACAAAACTTTTTAATAGGTTTTTAATAAACGAGTTATATTTTGGGGCTTTGGTTTACATTTACAGCCCTATTCCCTAGTAAAAGTGGCAATGTGTTCCTTTTGTCACAAGGATTCAGAAACAGTATAGTTTGATCTATCTACGATGTACGGTTATGACGTTTTGCGCAAAAATGTAACATTGTGATGTCAGAGGTGTAATTTTCCGATTTTGTTGAAAACGGTCCCAAATTATTGGTCTTTCCATGATAAATAAAAAAATAAATAAATAAAAAATAATAATAGTTTGCGCTATGTATGATGTTATTATTTTTTTTTTATATTTATAATGGATATACCTCCATAGCCTAGATTAGTAGCACTATAAGCATGATAAGTATTATTTTATTTATCTGCTAAATGTGACAACTTTAACATGTTGCAGTGCATGTATAGTGAAATCTATTGCACTAAAAGTGTATGACTTACATTTTCTTGTTTAAAGTTGATGTCTATAATCAAATGCAGTAAACCTTTGACGAGCGCGTATTGTAAGTATACATCGCGTATTTACTGCGTTGGACGCACTTGTCTCTGATTGGCTGCTGAGGCGATCTGCTGTTGCCGAGTGGAAATTTGTGAATGAACTGTGCGCCGTACGCGTTGTTAGCAACATCACGGTAGTCGCGTCGTCAAAGGTTTGCCGCATTTGATTATAACATGTTTAAAGTACACAAATAACCCGGACCTTTTTACTACCTATAGCCAGAGAAGATGTAAAGAAAGGAGGGAGAACGGAATTATATCCTTGAGATAATCCCGTAGGTAATCCTGTCGCACCTATTCATAGTCCTTTATTCTCAAGTAGTTACACATCTACTTGAAAGTAGCCTTTGATGTGATGTGTGTTGCCGACTACGGTTGATTAATTTTCTCCAGAATTGAAACCATATCCAATGTTTCTATAGAGAATTCCTTGAAAGTATGACACGTGTGTGTTAAGTACCTGATGTTGCTCTGAAGGGATACCACACGTGGATACTATAAGAAAGAAATGTAGTTTTGTAAAGATTCCAAAAAAATCCGCCCATTTTGGTACATATATTATAATTTAGGAGAGTGTTTTTGGATTTTGTTAGAAAAGGGATGATTTTTGATCATCTATATTTTATTGTTTTGTGTATTTTCCTGTCATTACCTGCAAACCTAAAAAAGATATTTTGATAATTGAAAATAGTCTGTATCATAAATCGTAGAGGTTGAAAGTGTAACCAAGCGTGCAAAATTATTATTTGCCATGGAACTTCGGTCATATTTTATTTGAAATAAACTGGATGTTAGGATCTGCATGCATGGTATGCATGGTATTGATGGTATACAGACACTGACCTATCCCTAAAACCAGTAAGCAGCAACTTGTGTATCACACATTACGTTTGGGAATTGGAAAGAACCTTCTGTTAAATCATGCATGACTCAATTACAAATCTCTACATCCCTCTCTTCTTGTCTATTGATATTTTGAATAGTGTTTATCTTTCCCTAATAGATAGCGCCCTGATCGATTCTTCCTGCATATCAATATGCTTCATTTACATTACATTACAGAGATCGGACACTAATCCCTACCATAACAAACCATGTATAGACTCTACATGCAAATACAGGTGATATAACAGGTCTATATTACAGGATTAGATTAGTAAACTATGATCTATTTGCAAGTATTATCAGGGCTATGACACTCACCTCATTTGCATGGCAAAATTACCCGTCTCCTCTGCAGCCACGGTCACGGAGGAGACTACCCTCCTTTGTGTTTGTTCATTTGTGTATGGAGAGCCCTTTTTGGAGTCTATAATGACTTAGGCTACGCTCTCAGCTAGAGTCCGACGCTGCATTGTACTAGAAATACCCTTTTTTGTGAAATCGCTATAGAGCCAATCGGGAACACGTATTCGTTTTGAAAATATAGCATTAAAATTAGTATCACCCTTGTGGCCCCCGTGCAGTGGAAAACCTTAATTCTTTCATTAAAAGGAAATGAAAATTAAAAAAACACGGATCTACCTGTGCACCTATAAAATGGGCACAGCAATTTATCTCAAATATGAATGAATTTTAAGAAACATACGGGATATGATGAACATTGACCTGACGCCATGATAGTAGGATCTATTAGTCGTTTTATATACAATGTATATACCGTATTGTCATAATACCAATATTTGTCATTATATATGATGAGTAATATTTAGCAACGTAAATGTGCAGTTCATATGCACAAACGAATACGGATCTTTATGATATTCAGGTTTTTGTACATCACATATAACATGTCACATAGGAGGTCATACGTGTTGACCTTCATCTATTGTATTTGTTCATCTGTGTATGGAGAGGATTAACGCCATTAAAACTCCATCAATATTAGGGCGTAGTTCAGTGAACTCACCGGATTGCTGTTCCAAGTACTTTGATAATACAGATAATATGTATTAATGGGTCGAGGCGATTGCATTGAAAAACCTAATAAATTATTCATAACAGTTACGTAATCAATCGATAGTGCGGACACTTTTCATTTGCAAACCACCAAAATTCGTGATCTTTTAGCGTTGGAAAAGAAACCACGTGAATAGAGTGCCCTCTCAAGAATATCAACTCTCTGGTATTATATTGATTGAGCAGGAAAGATTTGATACTATTTTTTTGTATAGTAGTCTAGTTGCCGGCGTGCGTTATTTCTTTCTGCAACCATAATGGGCCACAATGCGATAACACATAGTACATACATGTAATTAATAGGCCTATGAGGCTAGATATAACACGAGTTTATTACCATTATTATTTCCTCTTAATAAAATAAAAGAAATCGATAGAATTAAAATTCTATAACGGTTTACCTGGGGTTCGAACCCACAACCTTTGTATCCATAGTCTAATGCCTACACGACTGTGCTATGATTCGTTGTGCCAGAAAGGTGTTTGTTTATGATACTTATTGATTACGGAATAAACTGCATACACACAATATACTATTACTAGTATAATAAATACGAATATAATCCTAACCCTAACCCTAATCCCTAACCCTAACCCTTACCCTAACCCTAACCCTAACCCTAACCCTAACCCTAACCCTAACCCTAACCCTAACCCTAACCCTAACCCTAACCATAAGACCCTAACCATAAGACCCTAACCCTAAGACCCTAACCCTGACAATAATGAACCTTGCCTCGGACTATGCGGTTAGTGATATATTGCGGCCCATTATGGTTGCAGAAAGAAATTATTTATGTCCTCTTTTGCACAATTACTGTATTTTTGTGGGACCTGAATTTTAAATTTTTATGATGATGACATAGACTCGCTTGCCAGTCCTATATACGCCGTACCTATGTATATTGAGGACTGGCTTACGCCATTTTGAATGTCAATGGGAAATACACACTTAACGATTTGCGCCGGTTAGAAAAAAAAAAAAAAATCTTTAAAATTTCATCAATGTATATAAATGTGGTACCAACTGTATTGTGCTTGATAATTTAAGACTCGGTTGAAACAAAATTAAGGATCGAAAGCATTTAAGTGTCCAAAAGGCAAAATTATCGTCAAAGTTCTGCCGAAATCGGCACCCTTGCGAAGGGTTCAGAATTCGAATCGGGAACGAAAATATCCGATCTTTGCGATCAAAAACACAAAATTACAACTTTAAACATACTATTGGCAAAAGACATTATTACCAAACAATATAGAATAGAAAATTTGACATCATTTTCTCAAAATAATGAAAAATTTGCTCACTAGACATCGAAAAGTACGCAATCCAATTCCCGTTCAAACGCGTGGGAAACTGAAAGTGCATAATCGTGACTAATGATGACATGTATGATGCAAACTCATAGGTGTTGTGCGTTTGGCAAGTTGAGAGGGGTGGGGGTTCAAAATGACCCCATAGGATTATAAAATTGCTCAAATACCTCTTTCAAATATATCAAATTATTTACATAAATAAACAAAAACAAATAAATAAATAAATAAATAAATAAATAAATAAATAAATAAATAAATAAATAAATAAATAAATAAAAAAATAAAAAAATAAATAAATAAATATAGTAAAAAATTATAGTAAAAAATTATAGTGAAATTTGTATAATAATAATATAAATAAATAAATAAATAAATAAATAAATAAATAAATAAATAAATAAATAAATAAATAAATAAACGAAAAAAATTGAACAAATTTTAGCGTAGCATTAAAATCATAAATATAACCATTGCTGGCAGGAGGACTCGAACCTTGTTGTGCGTTTGGCAAGTTGAGAGGGGTGGGGGTTCAAAATGACCCCATAGGATTATAAAATTGCTCAAATACCTCTTTCAAATATATCAAATTATTTACATAAATAAACAAAAACAAATAAATAAATAAATAAATAAATAAATAAATAAATAAATAAATAAATAAATAAATAAATAAATAAATAAATATAGTAAAAAATTATAGTAAAAAATTATAGTGAAATTTGTATAATAATAATATAAATAAATAAATAAATAAATAAATAAATAAATAAATAAATAAATAAATAAACGAAAAAAATTGAACAAATTTTAGCGTAGCATTAAAATCATAAATATAACCATTGCTGGCAGGAGGACTCGAACCAACGATATTGATATCAGCAGTCTGATGCTCTACCATTGAGCTAAATGACAGCATCTAGTGATGAGAGTCGAGTTTTAGCTTATACAGTGTTTGTCTGTGATAATGTCGCCTCGTGAAAGAAAGAAATATAAAATCTCAATTTGTAATTTAAATTTATTTGATAATTTTCTAACCTATATTTTCTTTCGAGCAGGGACAAATATTTCCCTTTTATCTAATTTGACCGCTATATAAGAATCTATTTCTTTTATTACTGATTTAATTCCGCGATTTGTTCCATTAAGCAATATCAAAGATTAATGTCACACATCTCACAACAGATATTTAGTTGGTCTAGTGGTCTTGCACAGTGCTGTTTAACCGGGAGGTACCGAGATCGATTCCCACCTCTGCCTGCAATTTTTTTAAAGACTGGGAAATAATAACCTGACATTCGCCGCTGACATTCGTACTTCAGAAGCGGAGTTATAACTTGTTAAACTTTGCTCCTTCCGTAAAAGGGTACATTATTTTGGCACTACATTATTTCTTTTTTTTTTCACATTGCTGGTATTAAATATCAAATGGTCATAATTGGCGGTCACTTCAAATCATCCCCAACTGAACTAGGTTCAGGAATTTCCTCTCATTGTTAACTGTTGGTTAACCCACCACTTGAGAATAAAGGACTATGATAGGTGCAACAGGATTACCTACGGGATTATCTCAAGGATATAATTCTGTTCTCCATCCTTTTCTTACATCTTCTCTGATATGTGCTAGTGTCAATGGTTATTGTTAAAAGGCAATAAGGTGTGTAATTGCAATATTTCCTCTGAATAGGAAAGACTCTCTAGATCGAGTTATGTATGCTGGTGTTTCGCAATACTGTTATTTAAGAGAAGGTATCTTCCACATCCAAATTCAAATGCACCCGTCATGGGTTCGAACCCTTTTGTTGTATTTTATTGTTAAACCTAAATAACGTGATTGCTTTTGAATGAGCGGCAACACACATATTTTGTTTGAGGATAGCTGGATCTATCTCCTTCTTTTACATCTTCTCTGACTTATGTTAAACGGTATTCAGAAAAAGAAGGGTTGCGGGTATTCAGCTGGCATTTAACAAAATGCAAATCCATTTAATTGACAAATTTATAATTACCACTATTCCTTTACCTTTCCAAATCAAAAGTGCAGCATGTCATCATACTAAAGTTGCCGAAAATAACTATATTTCCATTTTTCATTTACTTCACAAAAATGCAAATCCATTTAATTGACAAACTTATATAATTACCACTATTCCTTTGCCTTTCCTAATCAAAAGTGCAGCATGTCATCATACTAAAGTTACCGAAAATAACTATATTTCCATTTTTCATTTACTAACTATAAATAAATAATAATATTCATTGAAATTTGCCAACACAGCTGGTTACATTAGATGCTTGTCAGCAAAAATATCAATTCTATTTATTACGACCAATCACGAACAATTTGAAACTGAGAAGTTTTTTGTTAGGACCAATCACGAACATGTTAAAATGGTTCGATGTACCATCTGGGGCAATCGCACCATCAGCAAACTGGTGGAAAGTTTTGTGTTTTTATTACGACCAATCACGAACACTTTGAAACTGAGAAGTTTTTTGTTAGGACCAATCACGAACATGTTAAAATGGTTCGATGTACCATCTCGGGCAATCGCACCATCAGCAAACTGGTACAAAGTTTTGTGTTTTTATTACGACCAATCACGAACACTTTGAATAGTTTGATGTGCTCTGTGAGAGGTTCTGAGTCACTCGTATCAGATTCTCTTATCAACTATCATTGAAAAATACCATTACATAAATAAGGACATTTTTTAGTTTACAACCATTTTCTGGAGGGACACCAATTAGTCAAGGTACCTCGACTACAGCAACTTGTCTCGGTAAGTGCCTACTTTTTAGACTTTATAAATATATAAGCGCGTGATGGGTACTGATAAATGATTAATTCCTGTAACAGGTTGGATCATTAGATTTCAATCTACATTGCACTTCAATGATTTTTTGGAATTTATTCCTTTTTCTTTTATCGCGTCCTTGTCAGTGTTTACTCAGAGGTCTTATGTTGCCAGTTTGACCCAGTAAAAATGAGAAATCTGGCTCACAATAATTTGCAATTATGTATTACAATTAAATAATTCAAAATTCAGGGAGACAGTCTGTGTAGCTCAGTGGTTAAAGCATCGGACGCACTATCCGAAGGTCTGGGGTTCAAGTCCCCGCACTGGCAGGCATATCTGGAGTTTTTTTGTCTTATCTGCCTATGGATATTATGCTTCCATTGCGATTTCATGTTAAAATGTGTTAGTGTGCGATGCGTGTTTTTTCTTTCTGCTGTAGTAAAAATTGCGGTTTAGGTATCGTTAATTTGATCTCGTGCGCTACTTTGTAATATTTGAGTGTTAATATGTTCCAGTGTCTTTATTGTGTTTATCACTCGGTCATTTCAAATGTTTAGTTTTAGTTTTGGTTTTGGTTTTGGTCACGTGGTTTCCTATTATCCTGCCTAACCACTTGAGTCACAAGATATCGAACTCTTTGTTTCTACCTTTTGTTAAAAACTTAACATTTGTATCAGCCAGATTCGGTTTTCGTTTCAGTTTCTTATAAGTGGTGTGAAGAAGAAAATTACAGGGTTTGAAGTTACATGATCTAAGTATACAAAAGAAATGTTTAAATTTTGCAGTGCAATATTCACGAGCAGAGAAGTCGAACAAAGCAGTCTACATTTGAAAGCATTGATTTAATTTGAAAGCATTGACTTGGGACTACGAAATAGCCTTAGCTTATTTCACTGTGAAAATAGATAGACCATCGAAATATTTCCACAGACATTACAATAGACACTTGACAGATTATACACTTGAGTGATATAATAGACACTTCAGTGATATAAATACTATTATACACAACTCTATTTATGTGCATGTCGCATAACGAAAGATTAATATCATAGCAGAGGATGATTTAAGGAAGCCCCATCATGCACTGTAAAAGTGTTATCACTAGAGTTTCAACAGCCACTTTACTTTTCAAATCCCATTGAACTCTGTGCAAAAGATGTTGTTTTAGAATTGCCCGTGTGTCATTATTAGTTGGTCGATTTCAGATCTAAAGTGATGTATGCATGAAGGATAATCCACACCTTCTGTAGATAACATAAAATGTGAAATCGACCAACCTTTAGAAGGTGTTTTTATTGTAAATATATCTGTCCAAATTCAAATTTAACCATGCACGTGTGTATGCAGTGGGCGGGCAGTGGTGTGTGTTCACTCACACAGCTGTGCTAACCGCAAGACTTGCTGGGAAGTGCTTAAATCATCCTCTGATATCATAGAAAGCTGGTTTAAATTGACTTTTATTCAATTTATTTATTAATTTGGGTATCGCATGATGAAGTTGGAGAAAAGAGAGAGAAGAGATCGTCAGGGAAAGACGGTGTGTGTGTGGGGGGGGGGGGGGTTAAGGGTAAGGGAGAAATAGAAACAGAGGGGAGGGAGCATTGGAAGTGGGAAGGGAAGGAGGGAGAGAGGAGAGCTCAAGAGTAGAGTGGAATAATAGGGAAGAGTCGATATCGAGTGTGGGGAGGCGGGAGGGGGAGGGAGGAGGTTATATATAGGTGGCGGAGGGAGCATAGGTAAGTGGTATAGGTTGTGTATTCCGGGGAATAAACCAATTCATAATCAAATCAACTACATCATCATGCATCGTTTATATTTCAGACAAATAAACAAAACACCTCCACCCCTCAATATATGCACATGATTTCTACATGTAGGCCTCGTAGAACTCGGGTGTAATTATAAGGTGTCATGAAAGTGTGCCACCTACGACAGAGAGCATCAACTGTCGCCCGCGTTGATAGATATCCGATAATGAAAATGTCAGCACAATAGGCTATTATATACGTATGCTTATAGGCCATTATACTTTTGGTTATATATACCATGGAGCTATTAAAGATGGAGAAGCAATAGATAATATAACGCATTGTACACTTGTGCCGATTTAAAATCTGACAAGCTATTCATCGAAAGGTACCTTTTGTTCGAGACAAAAGGCTTCCGCCATTAAATCGGTAAGCTGACCCGACAGTGTATTAACGCTTTACCTAGCAGGCTACTGTCAATAAGTGATCAAACGAAAGTCGCGTGAAAGCGCCTACTGGAACGAAACGTACATTTTGTTACCATAAAAACCCAAGGGTGTGATTGTGTAGCCGTAAGCACAAAAGGCACACATTAGCCGCTGATGTACAGTTCGTTGTCACCACACTGACTTTAGGTGCTTCATTTAAATAAATTGAATGCGCTTGCTGAATGATTACACATCAAAGCTGCCATGTCTGCATGTCTATAGTACTGTATAATGGTAATAGCTACGTATACATGTAACATATAATAAGTATACCGGTATAGGCCTATATAAAAGTTGTTTCACGAATTAACATTTTATTTTATTTTAAGAAGGAGAATGTCATAAATAGTGGCGTACTGAAGGGGGGAGCTCTTCTGTGAGAGGTCTTGGGAGGGGATGAGGGACGAAGAGGTGGAGGAGGAGATATGAAGAATGAGAGGTGGACTGGAGGAAGAGAGAAAGAGGAAGAAATGAACAGAAATAAATAAATAGAAGTAAATAAATAGAAAGGTAAGGAAAATGAGAGGAATGAGAGGGGACAAAAAGTAGGAGGGGATGGAGAAGGGAAGGGAGAAAAGGAGAGGGAGTGATACTTAAGCAAGGAAAGAATAAGTACAGACAAAGGAAAAAGAAAGGAATGACAAATAAATGTAGGCCTTATAATAATTATTATAGAAACTAAACACAGCCCCCACCCCAAAGGCCTAACACTAACAGCACTATTGGCAGCCATTCGATGATGTCAATGCGTTACGTATTTAAAACGCCCAGTCAGATGTATTTTACACCTGCCAAGCACAAGTCACACAATTTCGAAAATTTGACGTTGAATGTACACTCTCATGAATATTGATTGGCAACATTTTCCAATATGTCAGCGCTCAAATCGGACACAATAGAACAATAGACCATTCAGTGCGTTGATATATACCCTCTTGTGTCCTCCCAGCACAATAGTGTTATGATTGCAGACCAGTTCATCTCCACTTTTTAATCCCTTGATTTTTGGTTTCTGAACAAAAGAGAAACCAAAACTAATGATTTGAAATGAGGGACTGTGAGGGTTTTTTGAGCCAAAGTTGGGTCAAACTTGAACAACATTGCTTCATTTGGGGGCACCCAATTTCCAGAGAGAGTAAACACTGGTCAATCTACTAAAATGCATTCAAGTTAATTCCAACACACTTCTGGATACGAATAGTTAATCTCCTGGTTCTTGATGGGACATGATTCTCTCCACGCGGGTATCGGCTGCAGAAAAAAAAAAAAAATCAGAATTTGACATTTTCATGACCATATTTCTTTTTTTTTTATCACCATGAAAAATGCATTACAATGAGTAAAAACAAGCCTACTATGATTCAGTGGTTCTTGAAATAGCTATTTTAGGGGGCTCGCTGAATCGACCCATTCAGCGCCACCTATATCGATTCTGCACGCCTCCGAGCGGTGAGTCAAACTTTTCGCGCGCATTGCAACATAAATAGTTATTTGAAAGACCGAGATTCAACTTGATTTTAAACAAATTAGTGGTATTTGTGCACACTTTTGCACTCTCCGTAAGCAATTGAATATATGAATACAAAAGCCACCTAAGTCCATACTTTGGCCAAATTGAGTTAAGCATGGGAAATTGTTGCTATACATAGGCCTGTCATATGCATGAAAGAACAACTCAAATTCATTCTCTGTGTCTATTGGGCATGTGAAAAATAGCATGTATGAAAGAATCACCCAATTCCATGATTTGAGTCTTGTAACACATTGATTGAAATCCAGTATGTATAAAAGTCCACTTGTAACACATTCATTGCTAGAGAATGACTTTTGAACAAAAAATGGGTTTAATAAAGGAAAGTGTGTGGTTTATATTACATGGCAGAATGCTTATCAACATTATACATACCTGTGTGCTTTATTTTGTATTATCTTACTAGTGGTAATCTCATTCTAACATTGTTGTCTTTGTATATGATTCAAAAACCACCTAAGTCCAAAATTTAAAATGAACCCCACGAAGTCCCTGAAATGCTAATCGTCATACCTAATACAGGTTAATCCACTCATTTGCACGTAAAACTTACCATATTGACCAGGTAAATCTAACTGAAGGAATTAAAATGATACACGGGTTTTTCTCTCAAAATAACTTCGCATGGACTTAGGTGGCTTTTGTATTCATGTATTCAATTGTTTCAGGAAGTGGGGTGGGCCATTTTATATGCTTGCCACAGACTTTAGCTATGCCACTGTAGACGATTGTATGTAGTGTGGGGTGGGGTGCACGTGGGGATGTGGGGGTGGAGTGTGTGTGTGGGGGGGGGTGTGTGGGGGTGTGTGGGGGTGTGTGGGGGTGTGTGTGTGTGCAAGTCTTAAAATTATATTGTTGGTGTGTTTGCTTGAATGTGCTTGTAGTATATGGATCTCTAACATGGACAAAGTTTGGGATATTTACACAGCCGTGACGTTAGTCACGGCTGTGTCTTTTTTCTTACAGGTTCTTACACAGCCGTGACATTAGTCACGGCTGTGTCTTTTTTCTTACAGGTTCTTTCTTTCTTTCTTTCTTTCTTTACACAGCCGTGACGTTAGTCACGGCTGTGTCTTTTTTCTTACAGGTTCTTCTTTCTTTCTTTCTTCTTTCTTTCTTCTTTCTTCTTTCTGTCAACCATTACATTTGCTCTAGCACTCACATGCTTACATCGATTTTGACCTAACTTGGTCACAATGATCATTGACCGTGCCCCTACATGTCACATGAAACTTGTGGGGTCAAAGGTCACGCAGGGTCATAGGGGTCAAAAACGTGATTTCAACTCAAAATGCATCTTCTCCTACAAATTACGTAGAACAGTGACGTCACTTGCACATATGCATTGTAATTACCCAGTGTCTATAAGGTGTACACAGATTTGGGGTCAAAGGTCATTAAGGGGTCACTTCCGGTATAAAACGGAATACCTTCAAAAATTGTTATTATCTAAGGAAAACATAGGACAATAACGGTATGTTCACATAATGAGTTGCAGTTATCCAATGTATATGTGGTATTTTTTTATTTGGGGTCAAAGGTCATTAAGGGGTCACTTCCGGTATAAAACGAAATACCTTTAAAATGCATCTTCTCCCACAAATTACGTAGGACAGTGACACCACTTGCACACATGCATTGTTATTACCCAGTGTCAATGTGGTGTACACAGATTTGGGGTCAAAGGCCATTAAGGGGTCACTTCCGGTATAAATCGAAATATTTTCAAAAAAATTTATTAGCTAAGAAAAACCTAGGAGAGTGATGGTATGTTCACACATGAATTGTGTTTTCCCAATGTATATATGGTATTTTTTTTTATTTGGGGTCATAGGTCATTAAGGGGTCATTTCCGGTTTAAGACAACAAACTTTCAAAATGCCCCTTCTGCCACAAATAAGATGGCAAAGTGATGCCACGTACACACATACATTGACATTAGCCAATGCCTATGGGGTTTTCATATATTTTGTGGTCAAAGGTCATTAAGGGGTAACAACACGGCTGTGTTTGTGGTCTTAGACCACAGCTAAGTCTAGTTCTTTCTTTCTTCTGTCAACCATTACATTTGCTCTAGCACTCACACGCTTACATCGATTTTGATCTAATTTGGTCACAATGATCATTGACCGTGCCCCTACATGTCACATGAAACTTGTGGGGTCAAAGGTCACGCAGAGGTCATAGGGGTCAAAAACGTGATTTCAACTAAAAATGCATCTTATCCCACAACTTACGTATGACAGCGACGCCACTTGCACACATGAATTGTTATTACCCAGTGTCTATGTGGTGTACACAGATTTGGGGTCAAAGGTCATTAAGGGGTCACTTCCGGTATAAAACGAAAAACCTTCAAAAATTTTTATTAGCTAAGTAAAACATGGGACAGTAACGGTATGTTCACATATGATCTTCAGTCACCCAATGTAAATGTGGTATTTTTTTTTATTTGAGGTCAAATCTCATTAAGGGGTCACTTCCGGTATAAAAAGAAATACCTTTAAAATGCATCTTCTTCCACAGATTATGTAGGACAGTGACGCCACTTGCACACATGCATTGTTATTACCTAGTGTCTATGGGGTGTACACAGATTTGGGGTCAAAGGTCATTAAGGGGTCACTTCCGGTGTAAATCGAAATATCTTCAAAAAATGTTATTAGCTAAGAAAAACATAGGAGAGTGATGGTATGTCACAAATGAATTGTCTTTACTCAATGTATATATAGTATTTTTTATTTGGGGTCAAAGGTCATTAAGGTGTCATTTCCGGTATAAAACGAAATACCTTTAAAATGCATCTCCTCCCACAAATTACGTAGGACAGTGATGCCACTTACACACATGCATTGTTATTACCCAGTGTCTATGGGGTGTACACAGATTTGGGGTCAAAGGTCATTAAGGGGTCACTTCCGGTATAAAACGAAATATCTTCAAAAATCTTTATCAGCCAAAAAAAATATAGCACAGAGACGGTACATTCACACATGAATACGTGGTATTTTTTTATTTGGGTTAAAAAGGTCATTAAGGGGTCACTTCCGGTCTGAGACAAAACCTTCAAAATGCCCCTTTTGCCACAAATAACATGGCAAAATGATGCCACGTGCACATATTGACATTAGCCAATGTCTATGGGGTTTTCATATATTTTGGGGTCAAAGGTCATTAAGGGGTCGCAACACGGCTGTGTTCGTGGTCTTAGACCACAGCTAAGTCTAGTTACACAGCCGTGACGTTAGTCACGGCTGTGTCTTTTTTCTTACAGGTTCTTCTTTACCTAGCCGGGACACCGGCTAGGTCTTGAAATGCTACCGGATCTTTCTTTCTTCTGGCAACAAATTTCAAAATGCTTCTTCCCTTACATGTTACATCCTACAATGATGTCACTTGCACATATGCATCGTCTATATCCAGTGTCTATAGGGTGTTCACAGATTTGGGGTCAAAGGTCATTAAGGGGTCATTTCCGGTATAAAACCAAATATCTTCAAAATGCTTCTTCTTCCACAAATTACATGTGATGGTGACATGCTTAGATCATGTGACTTGACTTTGGTCGGTGTCTATAGGGTGTTCACAGATAAGGGGTCAAAGGTCATTAAGGGGTCATTTCCGGTTTTAAGCTAAATAACTTCAAGAATTTTTATCTCCATAATTAAGCATAGTAGATTTTTTAATTTAAACTGTAACAATGCATTTTCTCGGTGTATATGAGGTTTTTTTATATTGGGGTCAAAGGTGTTTAAGTATTTCAAAACGTCAAATTTGCAAAAAAATATTTAAAATTACGGAAAAGTAGCTGTATCTCAGCCTATGGAAGACGGATAAAGCCCCTACATGCTACAGTGATGCACCATTAATGGTGTGAGATGTCCATAATAGCCGGTCAAAGGTCAAACTTTAAGTTAAGACTGGCATTTCCGGCCCTGGCTAGGTCCAGATCTGTAACCAGATCTAGTTACACAGCCGTGACGTTAGTCACGGCTGTGTCTTTTTTCTTACAGGTTCTTTCTTTCTTCTTCTTCTTCTGTCAACCATTACATTTGCTCTAGCACTCACATGCTTACATCGATTTTGACCTAACTTGGTCACAATGATCATTGACCGTGCCCCTACATGTCACATGAAACTCGTGGGGTCAAAGGTCACACAGAGGTCATAGGGGTCAAAAACGAGAAAAAAAAAAAAAATGCATCTTCTCCCACAGCTTACGTAGGACAGCGGCCCCACTTGCACACATGCATTGTTATTACCCAGTGTCTATGTGGTGTACACAGATTTGGGGTCAAAGGTCATTAAGGGGTCACTTCCGGTATAAAACGAAAAACCTTCACAAATTTTTATTAGCTAAGTAAAACATAGCACAGTAACGGTATGTTCACATATGATCAGCAGTCACCCAATGTATATGTGGTATTTTTTTTTTTAATTTGGGGTCAAAGCTCATTAAGGGGTCACTTCCGGTGTAAAAAGAAATACCTTTAAAATGCATCTTCTTCCACAAATTATGTGGGACAGAGACGCCACTTGCACACATGCATTGTTATTACCCAGTGTATATGGGGTGTACACAGATTTGGGGTCAAAGGTCATTAAGGGGTCACTTCCGGTATAAAACGAAATACTTTCAAAAATTTTTATTTGCTAAGAAAAACATAGGACAGTAACGGTATGTTTACACATTAATTGTGGTTACCCAATTCATATGTGTTATTTTTTTAATTGGGGTCAAATGTCATTAAGGGGTCACTTCCGGTCTGAGACGAAAAACCTTCAAAATGCCCCTTCTGCCACAAGTAACATGGCAAAGTGATGCCACGTGCACACATGCGTTGACATTAGCCAACGTCTATGGGCGTTTTCATATATTTTGGGGTCAAAGGTCATTAAGGGTAACAACACGGCTGTGTTCGTGGGTTAGACCACAGCTAAGTCTAGTTCTTTCTTTCTTCTTCTTCTGTCAACCATTACATTTGCTCTAGCACTCACATGCTTACATCGATTTTGACCTAACTTAGTCACAATGATCATTGACCATGCCCCTACATGTCACATGAAACTCGCGGGGTCAAAGGTCACGCAGGGGTCACAGGGGTCAAAAACGTGATTTCAACTAAAAATGCATCTTCTCCCACAACTTACGTAGGACAGCGACCCCACTTGCACACATGCATTGTTATTACCCAGTGTCTATGTGGTGTACACAGATTTGGGGTCAAAGGTCCTTAAGGGGTCACTTCCGGTATAAAACGAAAAACCTTCAATTTATTTTATTAGCTAAGTAAAACATAGCACAGTAACGGTATGTTCACATATGAAAAGCAGTCACCCAATGTATATGTGGTATTTTTTTATTTGGGGTCAAAGTTCATTAAGGGGTCACTTCCGGTATAAAAAGAAATACCTTTAAAATGCATCTTCTTCCACAAATTATGTGGGACAGAGACGCCACTTGCACACATGCATTGTTATTACCCAGTGTCTATGGGGTGTACACGGATTCGGGGTGAAAGGTCATTAAGGGGTCAATTCCGGTATAAAATAAAATACCTTCAAAAAAATTTTATTAGCTATGTAAAACATAGGGCAGTAACGGTATGTTCACACATGATCTGCAGTCACCCAATGTATATGTGGTATTTTTTTATTTGGGGTCAAATCTCTTTAAGGGGTCACTTCCGGTATAAAACGAAATACATTTAAAATGCATCTTCTTCCACAGATTCTGTAGGACAGTGACGCCACTTGCACACATGCATTGTTATTACCCAGTGTCTATGGGGTCAAATGTCATTAAGGGGTCACCTCCGGTTTAAAACGAAAAACCTTCAAAAAATTTTATTTGCTAAGAAAAACGTAGGACAGTAACGGTATGTTCACACATGAATTGTGGTTATCCAGTTTATATGTGGTATTATTTTATTTGGGGTCAAAGGTCATTAAGGGGTCACTTCCGGTATAAAACGAAATATCTTTAAAATGCTTCTTCTTCCACAAATTACATAGGACAGTGACGCCACTTGCACACATGCATTGTTATAACTCAGTGTCTATATGGTGTACACACGTTTGGGGTCAAAGGTCAGTAAGGGGTCACTTCCGGTATAAAACGATATACCTTCAAAATGCACCTTCTGCCACAAAAAGCATAGCAAAGTGATACCACATGGACACGTGCATTGACATTAGCCAATGTCTACGGGGTTTTCATATATTTTGGGTTTAAATGTGATTAAGGGGTCACAACACGGCTGTGTTCGTGGTCTTAGACCACAGCTAAGTCTAGTTTCTTCTTCTTCTTCTTCTTCTTCTGTCAACCATTACATTTGCTCTAGCACGCACATGCTTACATCGATTTTGACCTAACTTGGTCACAATGATCATTGACCATGCCCCTACATGTCACATGAAACTCGAAGGGTCAAAGGTCACGCAGAGGTCACAGGGGTTAAAAACGTGATTTCAACTAAAAATGCATCTTCTCCTACAACTTACGTAGGACAGCGACAACATTTTCACACATGCATTGTTATTATCCAGTGTCTATGTGGTGTACACAGATTTGTGGTCAAAGGTCATTAAGGGGTCACTTCCGGTATAAAATGAAAAACCTTCAAAAAATTTT
Organism: Amphiura filiformis; assembly: GCF_039555335.1. NCBI lineage: Eukaryota > Metazoa > Echinodermata > Ophiuroidea > Amphilepidida > Amphiuridae > Amphiura > Amphiura filiformis. The sequence continues at coordinate 75,600,361 of NC_092629.1, forward strand.
ATTAGCTAAGTAAAACATGGCACAGTAACGGTATGTTCACATATGATCTGCAGTCACCCAATGTATATGTGGTATTTTTTTTTTTTCGGGTCAAAGCTCATTAAGGGGTCACTTCCGGTATAAAAAGAAATACCTTTAAAATGCATCTTCTTCCACAAATTATGTGGGACAGAGACGCCACTTGCACACATGCATTGTTATTACCCAGTGTCTATGGGATGTACACAGATTTTGGGTCAAAGGTCATTAAGAGGTCACTTCCGGTATAAAACGAAATACCTTCAAAAATTTTTATTAGCTAAGTAAAACATTGGACAGTAACGATATGTTCACACAATGTCTGCAGTCACCCAATGTATATGTGGTATTTTTTTATTTGGGGTCAAATCTCATTAAGGGTCACTTCCGGTATAAAACGAAATACCTTTAAAATGCATCTTCTTCCACAGATTCTATAGGACAGTGACGCCACTTGCACACATGCATTGTTATTACCCAGTGTCTATGGGGTGTACACAGATTTGGGGTCAAAGGTCATTAAGAGGTTACTTCCGGTATAAAATGAAAAACCTTTAACATTTTTTTATTTGCTAAGAAAAACATAGGACAGTAACGGTATGTTCACACAGTAATTGTGGTTACCCAGTTTATATGTGATATTATTTTATTTGGGGTCAAAGGTCATTAAGAGGTCACTTCCGGTATAAAACGAAATACCTTTAAAATGCTTCTTCTTTCACAAATTACGTAGGACAGTGACGCCACTTGCACACATGCATTGTTATAACACAGTGTCTATATGGTGTACACACATTTGGGGTCAAAGGTCAGTAAGGGGTCACTTCCAGTATAAAACGATATACCTTCAAAATGCCCCTTCTGCCACAAAAAGCATAGCAAAGTGATGCCACGTGGACACGTGCATTGACATTAGCCAATGTCTATGGGGTTTTCATATATTTTGGGGTCAAAGGTGATTAAGGGGTCACAACACGGCTGTGTTCGTGGTCTTAGACCACAGCTAATTTTATTTTTGTATCAAGTACAGTTTTCAATTATATTAGGAACAGGTTTATTGTTCTGGAGTAGTGCTCAGTTGAATTCAATTGAAAGATACAAATGTCCTTTGATGTTTACATCACACAATTTGTCAATTAAACAAAGAATTACCTGAGGCAACGCAATACAATGGAAGGGTCACACAATCGCAACACTTTTTGGCGGTCTCTTTGTATCACAAAATGAGATTAAAGACAATAGCAAACTTTATTGTTTAAACAAAAACTCAAAAGTCTCTTGCTTGAGAAAACACAAATCAATATTTTGGCGTGTTCACCCCTTGCTAGCTTAAGGTCACGTCCGCGACGTGGCATTCCCTCGACCAGGTTTGCAAAGGTTCCTTGTGGAATATCTCGCCAGCAAGCAATGAGGGAGTGTCTAAGTTCCTGCAGGGTGATTGGTTGGTTGTCTATGTTACCTAACCTGCGGGATACTCTTGCACAAAAGTTCTCTATAGGGTTCATATCCGGGCTCAAAGGCGACCAGTTCAAGTGTTCTACATTCTCATTTTCAAGGAATTCCCTCACGCGTCGGGCTCTGTGCTTCGTAGTGTAGTCTATTCTTGCAAACGGAAGTATTACTGTGTCAAGAACATGCATGTATTGGTCCTGGTTCATGTGTCATTATGCAGTTACTGTCGTTTTTCCTATTCAGTGCACACACAGCGCTCCAATTGATGATTGACCTCTAGCTCACTCACTGCACTGTAGGGTATAGGCAATAGATTAGTTAGTGGGCTGGTGGGAAAACCCTTCACCCAATAATAGCTATAGAGGCTCACATGTGAATTATAATGTTCATTCTTAACATACTACAATTTGAAGTTAAAAATGTCACGGAAAAGCTGTTGTCGAGCTGTTTTTCCGAAGAGAGTCTTCCAAAATTACATAACAGTTGGACGTGTAATTTCAATGGCAAATTGTGCTCAACAGCTGACTCGCGATAGCTCCAACTTCAAACGGGTACCATCGTGTGATCGGTTTGATCAATTTTCGCCATAGAAGCTGTAAGTCAACTTAAATTCGTTCCCTCTATGGTCATCTAAAAATGATTAAAATGCGATTTTGGTAAGATTGTTGTCAAGCCCTCCCAAGTATGGAGTTCTGACTGCCCGATAGGGAGCTAAAAAATGGAAAAACTTTTTTCCAAACCGTGTTAAGTCTAAAACCACATGTTTCACATTTACTTGGGTGATACGATCACAATGGCTGTGACAAGTTTGACATGAGTTGTACCATCAACATGGCTGGATAACAATATGCAGACTATTGTTCCCATTTCGGAAACAAAGGCCATGCTCAGTATTGTTACTGTGCGTTTGCTTTGTAATGGTGCATCCAACTGAAATTATAATACCCATTTCATCACAGCGCATTGCGATATCGCACAGGTAAATCAGACACATATGTTTATTGATTTAACCAGGGATACGAGACACATCCCTGATTTAACATAGTTGAGCTGTTTTCAATGAGGTTTATCTTGGTTTAATGGGGTTTAAGTCCTGCGAAGGTCGTGGTGAATTCTGCTGTAGAGATAACTGCATAATGTCCTTCTAGCTTGTGGAGGTGTGATTTTGACCTACTGTGAAATGCTCCCCATACTGTGAGTTCACCATCATCTCCCTGGACTCTATGCAGGATACAATCTTCAAGCAGGGCTTGACCAATCTGTCTTCGGACCTTGAATCGGCGACCTTGTCTGTAGAGGAGGAACCGGGCCTCGTCACTGAAGATCACATTACGCCAGTAGCCTACTGTCAAACTCCTGTGTCTCTGTGACCAACGCAAGCGCGCATGCCGATGTCTTTGCAGAAGTATCGGCTTTCTTATTGGTCGCTTGTCGCGAAAACCTGCACTAACCAGTCTATTGTTAACAAGTTTCCTGGTAACAGTCTCGTTTATGGACCTCAGCCATTCTGTTCGTAGCTGAGATGTAGGCTTTGTGGAGAGATCGGTCTTCCCTGGCGTTTGTCTTTTGGGGCCGACCTGACATTGGTATAGGTGTAGCAGTTCCGGTCTCTCGACGTCTCTTCTAAATTTTAGAAACTGCACCTTGTGGAATTCTCAAAGCGGCACCAATATCCTTCTGTTTGTAGCCGCGATTACGTAAGTCAATGTCGCGGTCGTCAGTGGCGTAACTCCTATGGGCTCTGGGGGGCCGCGCCCCCGGGCACCCGGGCTAAGGGGCACCCATCAGCAGACCGGATACCCTTTCGACACGATAATACTTTGTTATAGGAAAGAAGTGGAAACCTTTACCCGGTTCCCCCGGGCCATTACCCACCATGCATAGAATTAAACTATTGGGTGCCCCCTTCAACACAAAATTTTCACGCGCTTCGCGCGCAATCCACATGAATAGTCATTTGGAAGAAATTTCGGGCGGCGTGGTACGATCATTGGACTTTTGCGATTCGTCTTTCTTGCGCCACGTGAGATAGTGATCATCATGGGGGGCGCCGAATTAACCAATTCAGCGTCGATTCTGCGCCCCCTACAGCGATGAAAGACAAAAATTTCAGTACACAATCATTTGAAAGATGAATTTAAGACAGATATTCAACTTCATTATGACCAAAATTAATGCGTGATGTCCTATTTGTGCAAATTTTCGCGCGCTCCGCTCCAAGAATTGGGGAGGGTGCCATTATGTATCCTTAGCCCCGTGCGCCACAACCCCTAGCTACGCCACTGTCCTACACGTCGGACTATGCACATCCTTGGTCAGGGGCACCCGATCTACTTTCGCCCCCGGGCACCCTGGCCCAAAGTTACGCCACTGGCGGTCGTATAAATCTGGGATCAACTCACACTCCATGACCAGAAATATCGTATACAACAGACAGATGCAACAAAGTAAAGTTTCTTCACACGGTATTGGAAAAGCCAATGTAACCTTATGAATCATATCGCTAAAATAACTACAAAAAGGATTCCCGATTGGTCAGGCATAAGAGGCCATTATCCTACATTACGTAATGTGTGATATGGAATGGTACCTAAGATCTTGCCAGACACCCGTGATCCATTATGCATAGTTGACGGGTCATTGATGGTAAGAAATCTGCACTTAAAAACAGGGTTATTCAAAAAATTAAAAATATTCCAAACTTTTGTCCATGACTGTATAATTTATGATACAAGATACAGTGCTTAGGAATAATTAATTAGAACATTTAATATACATGTAATTATATATAGGCGTAAGAAATTTGAATAGACGACAACGTGGCTGTGTAACATTAACTTTTATTCCGAGCTTTCGCCCTCAGGGCTTCATCAAGGCATAGGCAAACTGTTAAATGAATAAACAGAGAGAGGATACATAAGTACCAGGCAATAAATCCCTACATTACAAGAAAATATTATACAATCAAAAACCTGAGCAGACCAGAAACAATGTTCATGTACAAAGATTATACAGAAAAGGTATTATATTACAAACTGATGATAGCAAAAAATTGCAAACTGATGATAGCAAAAAATTGTAAAATTATGATGCTATAATGGTGTATAGAGTCAACAATAAAAAACATAATGAGTATGGGAATATTATAAAAACCTAAGCTAAACCTTAACTTACCGAGAGAGGAGAAGCAAAGTCTGTGTGCTGGTTACGGAAAGACAATGATCAATATGGAACAAGAACAAGAACATGTAATTATATATATAATTATACTTTAGTATTTTGGTGGCCGTATGTGGTATTTCCACTGAACTTTGGGTCTCTGGTGCACTTTTCAGATACATAATCGGCGAGTTTGGAATAGCAGCGGCATCTTTTCATCCAAGTTTCATTATGGGGCTTTTGCAGATCTTAGCAATCGCTGCTTTGACATGTTTGGGGAGCGGTTACGCACAAGATGGTTCGTAATAATTTATAAACTCCTTGGTCATGATGGTTTAAAGGCCCATTCAATGAATTGCTCATTCGGAAAATAAGTTTGTTGCACATTATTTTAATTAACAAGTTAAAAAAAGTAATCCCCCCCCCCCACACACACCACATCCTTTATTACGAGGCAGTAACTCAAAATCTATGCATCCAATTGTAAAACTGAAATAGGAAAATCAAACTCACGCAAGTTATGTAAATTGTGATGCATCATTTGGCTGGATGGAAAAAGATACAGAATCCAAATTTTGCGCTAAAAAGATACTCAAGTCAATGTACCATTACATTCGTTATCTACATGACTGGTCACGGATGACCCACGGTGACCAGTGCCAACAACAAAAGCTGCATTTTAATGGTTTTATGTGCAACTTTTAAAGCTGCATCATTTTTATTCATCGGACAAATGAAGTATCAAAATTTGCAAAACTAAACTGGAATTCTTTTGGGTATTTCAGTTTTAAAATTGAAAGCATAGATTTTCAGTTTTGAGTAACCTCATAAATAAAGCGGGTAATTATATTGTTTGGGATGTGTTTCGCATAGATGCGCTCGCATAGCATGCAATACGGCTAGCCGTGTATTAAAGACAAAATGGGACAATTACATGAAACAGTAGAGAAATTAGCCATGTTAGCTATGTGTATTTGTATAAGCTACATATATTGTCAATATTGCTCTTTTCCCCGTTTTTTGCCAAATTGTTTATTTCAAAAATACCTAATGACAATCCTGGGCAACACCCCTATTTTTTCTGGTAATGGTCTGTTTCTCATCATTTCGTCTAGGTCATTTTGCCATACATGTAGTTATGCTTATTTTTGTTACGAAGTAAAACAATCTAACTTCCTGAAAACGGTTGTTATTTCAAAATTACTCAACCAAATCAGCAAATATTTTGCCTATATTTTGCAAATAATAAGATTTTTATATTTGCTAAGATATTAAATTTGTTTTACGTCAAACTTGTTCAAACTTTAAGACTCCTTTTTCGAAACAGCGAAAAATATCATCTTCTTCTGTCACCCCAGTTTTCTATGTCTATCTTGTTTCATTCTTTCATGTCTTCGTAGTTAATCTATTCTGTTTGATTTAGTTTCCTTTATTTTTCCTATTTTCATTTGTTCACTTTTTCTAGCTTGTGTTTTTATATACCCGTTATTTTTGTCTTTTTTATTTCTTTTATATTAAACGATGATCGCAACAGTTTTCGTCAGTTGTGGAAGCAGCAGTAATGCCGGAATTTACTCGGCACCCGCAGATGCTCTTGATTTCACCAAAGTATACAGTGTAGCCGCAGATGCACCAATGGTATTCGATGATTCGGGGAGATATGTTTACATTTATATTCATGCAGATAAGAATATAATGAAGTACGATTTAACACTGTCTGCGGTAGTAACCAACATTGCCGTTGATGCCCGTAAGAATAACATTAATCATTGGTTCCAAATATATAAAATATTAACCAGACGAGTCAAAAATAATAAGGCCACATAAAAGATAGTAATCGTTTATTTTACCAAAATGTCGCGCGAAAAGCAAAATAATGTTGTGCCCTATGCTGCCCTCTCCTTGCAAATACCCTCACAACATTTACAGTAATATATATTTTAGGATAAAAAAAAAGGAGGCTGCAATAAACTTACCTATGGGACGTGTTATGATATTTGAGACTTTTATTACGTTTATTAACTTCCATCTTTACAAGATAGTAAAATGTGCTATTATTTTGATCAACAGCAACGGGCTGTTACTGGATGCTCTTGGATGGCGATACACTTTATTTCAATGGCGAGTATCATCCCGGTGGTTTGTACAGCATAGACTTGAGTGCCGCGGATCCATCTCAAACCGAAACACTTGTTGCTCCGATAGGCCAGGCCCTAGAGGCATCCATAGTCGGAAGGTGAGGCCTTCACCCTAACTGCACTGCCACTACCACTGCTGTGACAGTTACTTGTTTTCCTCGATAAAATGAAAATACATTCAATGACAAAATATTTATGTGACATTATACCAAATCTAATTTGATACTGAAAAGAAATATTGTTCGTCTATGAAGTTCCTTGTTTAAATTTCCCCACTAAAGTCAAAAGCACGCCAAACTTGCATAAAAATTATAAAATTGTTATCAAAAGATCTACTTTTGGTAGATACTTAGCTAAAGTCATTGCTAAATAAACAGACATGCTAGAATTTGGTCACGAGACATAGCATTCTTCCTCTACTAACTGCTGCCCGGCACTGCTGTAGTCACAAAATATAATCATTAAAATGAAATAGGTAACCGTATATGCAAGAGTGATTACAGCCATAATTATGATGCATTTCATTTGCATCCTTTTATTGTTTACTTAGAGACATAAACATAGTAATTGCTCATCTATTCATCAACCATGGGCCATTATCAGTCGGAAACTTCATTTCCGGGCTTCATTTACACTCATGTCTGCAAAAACAATAACTGTTCTCAAAGATCGCACTGACTAAGAACTGTATTTACGATGACACCCCCTCCCCCAACATTAAATAACTTCAAACATCAGCTGCAGATCATCGACTTTGACCAACTGCATAAAAATCAAAGTCGTGACGTTTCTCTAGTCCGAAGGGTCACTAGTCCGAAGGTTCTCTAGTCCGAAGGTTCTCTAGTCCGAATATATATAGAATAAGGGTTAGGGTTAGAGTTTAGTGTTATGGTTTTGGTTAGTGTTGGGGTTTAGGGTTAGCGTTAGGGTTTAGGATTAGGGTTAGCGAGCCTTATTTTTATATTCGGAATAGTCCCGGGGAATAGTAGAGAACCCGATATTCGGACTAACAAACCTTGTTCAGAATTCGGACAAGCGAATGGTAAATTACGTGTTCGGACTAGCGAACCTTCGGACTAAGGAGCCTTCGGACTAGGAAACCTTCGGACTAGAGAGTTGTCACCATTCAAAGTAGTAAAAAGTAACTTCCGACTCATTCCAGCATTAAGCATTCCAAGTGTTAACACAGTAGCAAACAGATGCATAGGCCAGGCATCTACGTACCAAATCCAAACTTCAGCTCTCTAAATGGTACATTAAAGGCCCATTCAGTGATTTGCTCATCCGGCAGATCGTAAAAATTATCCAAATTCAGATTGTGGTACCTTTGTCATTATCATAGATATGTTAAGATAGCCTACTAGTGGTTCAGCCGAAAGCTGTGTATTTAAGACAAAATAAGGGATTTTACATGAATCTGTAATTTATATACTGACAGTATATAAATTAGCTACATGTATTTGAATAGGGCTTCAACTTCTTCAATACTGCTGTTTTCTTTGTTTTTTGCCAAATTTTTCATTCCAAAAATATCAAATGACAATCTGAATGATTTATCCTTCACTTTTAAGCAATTTATAAACAATTTAAATTTTTTTAAACTTGCGCTGGGATCACTGAATGGAACTTTAAATTTGACTAAATGAACTATGAGAGTTATCCGTTCTTCAGAGGAGACGTAAAGCCGTAAAGTCTCATAAACAGCTAGAATCATGTATGTCTACATGTGGCTCGGATAACAATGATAACAATGCTTTGGCACTGATGGCTATCCTCTATAAAGATATCATTAATATTAATGTATTCATTTATTTATTGTCCGTCACTAAAAAAACCCACAAAAACGAGTTATTCATATAATTATGATGGAGGAGAAGCAACAGAAAGTAAAAGCCTGAAATTGTGTTGCACCTCTTTTACAATAACCAATGTATACACAACAGACATGAGACAAATTATATTGTATTTTATACATTCCGAAGTTGAAGCAGGTAACCGTAAGAGTGATACAGTCATAATTACCATTTTATTGCATTTCGTTTTATTGTTTCTGTAGAGACATATACATGACAATGTGGGAAGGTGTAGTAAACGCCGAAATCAGGCGTTTTAATCTAGACACATTACAGACGACTGTACTCACCTCTTCCCAAATGCCGTGGGGATTGGTCGTAGACAGCGCAGGTAAAGATAATAAAATAATAAGCTATGTGTGTAAACCCGGAGGGGCAATCGAGTTTGGAAGTGATGGGGATGTATTAGATAAAGGGTGAGAAACAGACCATTATCAGAAATAATGGGCGTGTTGTTCATGACTGGTGAGATGTTAGTTGGTTTGAGGTTGAGACCCCGATAGGGGTCGAAACCTCAAACCAACTAACATTAAGCCAGTCATGAACAACACACCCATTATTTCTGGTAATGGTCTGTTTTGAACCGTTTATCTTACATATACGGCGAGCAAAATTAAATTGTTTGCACCAAAATATGTAGATATAATAGTTTAAAAAGAAATTTAATGGCAAAATTTAGTTTCTTGAATTAACAACACAAACACCTCATCAGACGCCAGAATTATCAAATCAATACAGAATTGATCTCAATTGACATTATCTGTATTTGAAGTGGTTTGGTAGGTTATTCTCCTGCATATAGTTAATTCGCCGGAGTGTATTCACCCTGTGATCATTGTTATTCAAATCTTTAATGAATAATGCAAATAGCAAAGAGTTGTCAACGTTTGGACTACGATATCTGTTTCAACACCATGAAATTTATATCTTAGAAAAATGTGATTAACCAGATATTTGAAAAATATAGTAACACAGTGTTCGTTGGTCACAGTAAGGCTTTGCAACACCAGCCTCTTGACTTGTAATGAGTACCGCAGGTTAATTGCGAAGCTCCCCTGGTCGGGTAGTATCTCGAGGGTTCTTGCCTGGTAGCTAATTTGCATGGACCGTTGAGCGATTTTGGGTTGGGCAAGGATAAAGATAGATTCCCTTCTAAAAACTAATGGCAAGTTTATATACATGTACTGAGTTTACAATGAAACAGTTACTTTTTATTTATGAGTATTACTTCGTTATGCTAATTAAATTTTAATTTGCATAAATTTAACGATGTTAATTTATTGAGCACCAGAGGTGTAATATAAAATATCACTTGAAATTTGGAATAAAATAAAATGCAGTAGCCCTCTATAATTTTCTCTTGCCATATAACAATTTGCATATGAATCGAGCTGTAAATGCATTTGTTCCAGTCGTAATTCTACCTGAGACTTGTAACTAACTCAGATTCTACATGTATGTTGTGATCCTTTCCATAGTGTTTCTAGAATGTATTGGTATTCATTTTGTTTAGCTCGCTGCCCGAGACCGTTATCTTGAGCTATTGTGTTGATAATCGTCTCTGGGCAGCTAGCCAGCTCCATTACTCTAGGTAATGGTCGGGGCGAAGAACGTTGAACAAAAGAAATACAATGGATAATCTATGAATAGAAAAGGGCTAGACGTATATATGCGGATAACAGTTCGAAATTTGGTGATAGCGTAGACACCGAAAAAGTGTTTTTCAATAAGAAGAAAACCATATCAATGTATTGCTCTCATCATAAGATTCAGAAAAAGTATAGTTTGACCTCTGTCAGACATACAGCTCTTGAGTTATAGGCAAAAGGATTTTCATCCAATCGGTCTAAAATTGTTCCTTTGGCAAAAATGAACTAAAATGAGAACAGTTACATTGTCTTGGATTTTGTTTACAAAATTAGAGTTATTTCATGAGTGATGACATTTTTGGGGAATTCCCTTCTCATTCATCACGTTAAGCAAAACAAATTAATTCATATCTAATTTTGGATATTGGGAAAATCCCCTGAGATTGTAAAGTGAAAGTGACATTATGTTGGGAAAAAACCACAGAAAGCCGGAAAGTTTCTAGCGAAACTGTCAGCAGACAAATGAACTCAAACATAGCTATTTAATTAACAGACCTGATAAACAACTTTAATCAAGTGTACATCATTGTATTGCAATTTTATATTATTATCTCAATGTGATATTAATCCCGTAACATTGTTCTTTAATTAACAGCCCGTCTGATCGATGATTGTCTTTTTAAAGACTGAACAGTGGCGGCACCTGGATTTTTTTTGGGGGGGGGGGGTCTAAAAATTCCGAAATTGGCATTTTTGGCCTAAAACATTGACATTTTTCAAATTTCATATTTTAAAAGTGGGGAGGGATAATGTCCACCACACACCTGTAGCCACAACTGACATTAGATCTTGTTTTCTTTCACCCAGGAAATGCACTTTATTACGGATCGCATAGTGATGATATGACTATTGGGAAGATAACACGCTACGACCTTGGATCTGGTGCAGAAACGACTGTGATCAGTAATTCTCAATACTTGGTAACGGCCATAGCCCTTTATGACGGAGGCCTATTGTATATTGCTACCAACAATTTATATAAAGTTGCCAAAACTGGCGGTGAGCCCACAGCTGTTGGAAAATCTCATTCTTCATTGCCATCTGTTGGATCAGGCCTTAATTATTGTACAACTCTTTATGATGTTAAGGTGGTTCATGGTACGTACACAAAAACAAAATGTTTCGCGTTTACACACAACTATAAGCAGGAGGGTGAGAGCTCATAAGGGCAATGTCGAGACCCATTGTTCGACCTAAGATACATTATTTCGCCATTTTGTAATTAATAACGCATGGTCTTTGCTTGTTAAGGTTTCCACCGGATAGTCTGTGGCTAAGAGCATCTTTGACCATGCGGAAGGAATAATTGACAGCTAAAATCATGGAAGATGTTTAAATGTGATGCGTAGATATCTCACCGTTATATTTGATACATTTACCAAATAATATTTTGTAAAGTACTACGTATATTTATTAATTGGAAATCGGGAACATTTTAACAAATCACGTGTTTTCACCGACCGGTATTACAACAACTGAATCATATTAGGTCACCCAATGCCTGGGTGACCATGAACTCTAACCCTCCTGCAATATGGCTCCTATTATTTAGACCTAAGATACATGTTGTTAAATCGTGACGTAATTCCAGTCGCCCTTCCCATAATTCAAAGTTCCCTGGTATTTAAGCTTTTTGTGCAGAGTCCGAGGGCACTTAACACAAATGACCACACTGGTATGTTCCCCAGGACAGTCCCTTGCTTTGGGGATGCGCAGCTCCAAACAACTTCTGAATGTTACCAAAGGATAAACGCGCTGAAAGAACATCGATTTTGATAATGCCATTTTGATAATGCCAGCTCTAAAAGACCACAAATTGTTCAATCCAATCATTTCTGTCGTTTTCCAGGCGATTTGTAAACGGTTAACCAGAAAGCCAAGAAAGCCCTTGAGTTTGATATTTCTCAGCTCCAAAAGGTTTCCTTTTATCAATACGCTGTCATCAGCTCCCAAAGACCCACCAAATATTGATAATGTGCACTATTAATTCTGAACTTTTTACTTGGTTTTTTTTTGTAGTGTGGGTAACAAAGCCTATACCACGTCAAAGTAAATTTCAAAAGTGTGACCAAAATTTATTTTGTTTAAAATATGGTAAAGCCGTAAACGGGAACAGCCCATTTGTTCGAATGGTCATTAGTCCGAAGTTTAGGATGTGGGTTAGGTTTATCATTAGAATAAGGGTTATTTTAGGGATATGGTTAGCTTAGGGTTAGTGTTAGGTTTAGGATTATAGTTTAATATGGTTATGTTTATGTTTAGGGTTATGATTAGGGCTAATGGTATAATGATTAGGGGTCTTCCATTATATTTGCTTGCGTGTTACGGAGGGCAAAAATGATTTCAAAGATATGTGTTTGAGGGTCAAATACACCTTGGTTTGCTATGTTTACTGTACACATCGGAGCTTTTCAAAGGCAGACCACAATTGGTCGGCGGGCCTGATCTGGCCCGCGGGCCGCCTGTTTAAAAGTTTGTTATAGGTTAGGGTTAGTGTAAAGGCTAAGGTTTGGGTAAGGATTTGGGTTTATAGCGACCTTTATTGGGTGTTCGGACTAATGACCCCCGGACTATTGACCTGTAACCATAAAAACTTAGGCACCACATCCAATTTGGTCCTATATAACTATCGGTGCCCAGTTAGGTACCGATAACTCTTAATATCGCTCCCTGGAGATGTAATACATTGTATTAAGCATAAGAATGCAGCATAGTGTTATTGTTTTTCATTTAAATTTAAAAAAAGAATGTACTCTACAAATATTCAGGGTACGATAAAAAGTGCCACCGGTATCTTTTCGGGTGCCTTATCAAACTAATGCTGGTTTCATTTCTGCCGCTTGCCGCTGACACTTAATCATGCCGCTCTCACTTTTCTGCAAGCAGAGCGGCACACCGCTGAGCGGCAGCAGCATGACTCTGAAAGCCAATGTTGCCGCCCAGCACCGCTATGTGTTCATTGGTCAAAATTTGTATCCTGTTCTTATACATCACATTGGCAAAGCGGTGGAGTGATCGATATATCGGCTTGCCGCTGGTCACCGCCAGCGTTTCTGGTGTGACTGCGCAGTGAAGCAAAATCGTCGTCAAAGCGACAAGCGGCAAGAAAGTATGGAAACTGCATTCGGTCTCTCTTCAGTGTATACAATGTGCATTTGATTTGAATTCTCCAGTTGTCGTAAATATTATTAAATAGGCTACTTGATAAAGTGTTTATTGGGGGGGGGGGGGGTGTCTTCCTGTTTGAAGGTGTACGGGGATGTACCACGGCTTTTGGGTAGGTAATTCCATTTCAGCGATTTGATATATTGATGGGTGGGTTTTCAGTGAAGACCAATGTGCCCAATTATAGAGAAAGCCAGCATCCATGGCATGTCCCCATGGCACATCCCGGTACAAATTTTTTCGAAGACCCTTCCTCCCGTGTTGATATCGAATTACTTAGTACTCGACGCTAGGTATAGTGATAATGTTGATGTTTATTCTTCCAGATCTGTGTAAGCTACACCACACCGTTAGCTACACACACACTGGCCGTATAAGGAATTCGGATTTCGCATTTGTGTTTAAAGAAGTTCCCAGTGGTGTCACTACATTCACCATATCCATCAAAGGATCGGGTTTTGCATATATCGCTCTTTCTCCAAGCAACGAACCAGCAGATGATGAAATCGGAGATGTCGGGTTCCCAAAAATAGGTACATAAGTCCCAATAATTAAAATAAAATTAAAATAAATTATACTATAATTGAAGACCGAATTAAAAAAAACTAGTTTGCGTCTGACGTCAGGGCAAAGGCGCAGTGTGATTGGTTGCTGACCTGCGCAGTACGGCATTTTTAGTCTGGTTGACAGAACATCATACGCAATTTTTTTTAAATTCGATCTTCAATTGTACCACAAACATTACCCCATTCTTAAATAATTCTGTTTTTGTTTCTCTAGACAAAAAAAATGGTATGTGGGTAAAAGCCACATAAAATAATATTTGTAAAAGTGAGGAGGGAGGGAGGTTTTTTTGTTTGTTTTTTATTGGCAAAATTAACATTAATACAGCAGTTTTCACGTAAAATTAACATTGCTAGCAGTTATCAGCATCTTCGAGGAAAATGTTAAGGCCCCTTTTCAGCATCTTGATCGAGAATACGATGAGGCCCTTTTTTATTTTAAGATTATGAAGGTTAGACCCTTAGAGTGCCACAAAACACTTGAAAGTGATTCGTGCTGACTAATAAACGTTACAGACCAAATGTCACAAACAGAGGGGTAAGGGAGAAATCCACTCAGAGATATTATCAATTTTTATTTCAGAGATTGGTAGGAAGGAAAATCAAAAGTCTGCAGGTTACTGTAATACCAAAGACAAGCCTGTTTTCATTACTGGTTCACCCAACGTTCTGAGCGCAACTGACTACCGTGATTACCGCGTCTCTTTCGCTAATGGGCATTTAGAGATTAGTGTTGATGGCCAGGTATTCCTCAGTGAGGACATGACATGTCTCGGAGACGTCAAATATATTGGTGTTGCCACAGGACAGGGCAACGAAGCTGACTGGAAAATATGTGGATTGTAAAGCCAGTTATTTATTTTAAAAATTTAAAAAGTTAATAAAGCAATAATGTGTGATTTGAAGAATAGATTCCTATTTAAATGTTAGTTTTACTGATCACATTGTTCCCTTTTAATTTCGAGTAAAACAAATGAGGTAAAACGAAAAAAATTGCTATTTCAGTCCAGCGCCTGCAATTCGTGTATTAGCTCACCGATCATATTATACTATTGTCATGATTATTAGCAGAGCTTCACGCAACTGGGATGTACAAAGAAGACGTAAGACGAATAGCGATATGAACACAGTTTATACGTCAAGAGCATGACGATGTGTTTAGTCATCTTTCGATCGGTGAACTCTGAAGAAAACCGAAGATTTTAATATAAAAACTTAAATTGTACTGTAATTAAATAACTTTACGTGGTATTTTAGTACACCACTGGGCATAAATCACACATTATGGCTTTAATAAATATATGAGGTTAAGGTTATTTATGATTAAAATTTATTCTCTTTTACTTTTCAACTTAAACATATTCAACATGTTCAATTCATTTTCAACTTTTCAACTTAAATATATTCAACATGTTCAATTCATTTTCACTTGTGAAGTTTCAACAAATGTTGGAATCATAATAAGCAATTTATTCCGAATTCCATTGTTTAGTGAACTGAGGACTATTGAAAGAATTGATTCGTTGTGATTCCTACAGAATGGCGAATAACAATTTACTATAAACCGTCCCTAAATAACATGTATAGAATCGTCTTACGCGATTCACCGAGTGCGGGTATAGCGATCAGGCAACATGGCTTTGCATCGTATAAAAATCGCTAACGTGTGCCTTTAGTATATCACTCTCAAAACTACCTCAAAAGTGAATAGAATCTATTGCGAGGGACACTCCTAATAAAAATCTATTGAAAATGAAGAACATTTAGGAGGTCATTGGAGATGCAAAAGGTTGGAGGGCATTGGGTGATATGATCTAGAACTCCCAAGACTGTTTTAGTCCAATGTCAAGTCATCCAAAGCATTATGTCATTATGCAGTGACTTACGCGATTCGCTAAGCGCGAGTGGCGACCGATGTTAAATCGCCTTTGTACTGTAAAAGAATGAGCATTAATCTGCAGTAGCCTTTAATGTTTTATACAAAAGGACGCAGTCGTGAACGTTTTATAGTTGCCTGATATTCGTCAGTATGTAGAAATGGGCTATTCCAGTTGAAATCCATACACCCCCTATGGAAGACATGACCTTAATCTTCCAAACAGGGAGGGTGAATTTCAATGGGGTACTATTGGTGACTCCAGATTAAGGTCATGGGAGATTAAGGTCATGTCGTCTATATGGGTGTATGGATTTCAACTGAAATAGCACAATCATGCCTGTGATAATTATACAATGTAAACAACAAGAACAGTAGCAATGCCAAAGCAGGAGGGAAAAACACCTAAAAACACTGACATTTGAATAAATAATTTTAGTTTGTGCGTTTCTAACCCCAATTCATTTGTGTTATTATACAGTTACCCGGTTTTAATCTTTATTCTCTTTTGTAACAAGTAATTAATTAAGTTAAATCCTTTTAGACTGCTGCTCAGTTGGATGGATATTCTCAATTATCATTAAGACTTAAGAATATTATATAATGGTTGCACGTAAAATAAAACACGTCATGCACATGGATTCGACAGGCTTTGAAGTTACTTTACAAGTATGCTTTGACTATCATAAATATGTTATTTATAAATACGCACGTAACCACCCTCCGCGCTGCCATAACAGCTTGTAGATAGTACGTCTCGAAGTGACATTCTATACAATGCGTGGTCTTCTTGTACATTTGAATGCGGTTAACTCACGAGACTGCTGTGCAGTAGCACAAATTCGGTGCAATAGGCAGGGTCCAGGGGTGTAGACCCCTTAGCTGATGGATTTGAGCCTATAATTCACTGAAAGCCAAAATGAAGTCAGGGTGACTCTAAACGCAGAGATCAGCCACTCTGCGACGCTATCTCTAAAATTACTCCGTATATGGAGTCATCTGTCTCCCTTGAAGAGTCATAATTTGTTGACTCCGCTAAACATTCACCGTCATTTGACTCCCAATATTGGGTCATTTTAGACATAGAGTCACGCAGTGGCTGTACTCTCTGCCTCTAGAGTAACCCATGCTTACTATTATTAGCTTTACCTCACCGTCAAGGACTCAAGGAAGAACAGATGATTAATTGTGTTTTCAACTGATTAAGTATCCCAGGTTAAAGAAGTAATAAAACAAAAACACAAACACAAAGGTTAAAATTCTCCTGTGGAATCTAGATCAAGACCAAGTTAGCCTACAGCATAAAAGTACCACATCATACAAGGTTGTTTGATGGCATATAAAACTGATTCATTTTTAAGAAAAGTTGAACAATGATGGCGTTATTTATCCAAAATCTTGTTTGCAATTTTACAAAGGGTAGGCATAAAATGGTATGAAAACATCAGCAAACAGACTAACAAATGACAAGGAAATTTTCAAAAACTCTGCTTTACAATGGTGTGTTTCATATCTGGATAGTCGCGAATAGCCGTTGTCAAAGGACACTTAATTTTATTATCATGCATAGTGCCCCGCTGAGCGAGGTCATCAATGCTCATCATGATATTCATGAAATTTATGCCGACGATACTCAACATGCTCAACTGACCCTGGAATCTACCCATCATCCTCAAGCTGTAAATAAGCTTGAATCATGCATTTCAGACGTTCGATGTTGGGCAATCCAAAACAAACTCATGTTAAGTGACTCATACACTGAAATCATTCATTTTCATTCCAAGTTACGACAGCTTAAATCCGCCATTGCTGTGCAAACGTTGCTACCCGATCCCTTAATTCTGAAAAAATATTGTAATAAAACATGTCTATATAGGTGTGCGTTCTTATCGCTGCTATAAGTTCAAAGGCTGTACTCACTGTTTGCTATATAATGAAATTATCAGATTTTAGCAATGCGAAATACATATGTTTCGTTTGTATCAAAATGTATGTAAATACTCAAGAACAAGTCAAGGAAGCCTGAACTTAATATTAGGTAGGCCTACATACAGTGTACATACGACTTGACAAAAATGAATCTGTATTGTGTTCGTTACCCGTCATAGGCGGCGGAACCCCCCCCCCCCCCCCATTTTGGCAAGGGAGGACGACTTCCCATATAAATCATAATAGAAGAAAATAATTGCCTTATGCGCCTTGCTAAATTTCAATTTTAGACAGTAGACATTTTTTCAAAATAAAGTTCCAGTAAAACCAGAACAAAATATGCTTGTCCCCCGACCCTCCCTAAATTCTTAAGTATTTCTAGATCAAGAGACTATCAAGATTTAGGCCACAACAGCTACTAAAACAACATCACAATAATCAAAATCTGGTAACATCATATTTGAACTTTAGTCACTGTGCATGCAAAACACACGGGACAAAACACTGATTTTAAGCCCAGAGGCTACTGATTTAGTAACGATGAAGCCCACTATTAGCCACATACATTCAAGTCGGACACACTAGACGTTGGTGTCGTCAAATTCGGCTTTCGATTGGATCAAATTTTGCAAAGTCTTACGTTAAACCACGGTCACGAAGGTATTGGCTATTTCATTCAGGAAACATTGTTTACCTCGGCCGATGTACATGTATGACATAGATCTGCTTATTATTTCTCACCTAATTCTTAAAAAATATTCGTCATGACGTCTGTTCCAACATTTTCTGTATACGACTGGGTTGTCTTCAGCATTGTGATGGGGTTATCGGCAAGTATCGGAATATATTATGGCTTCATTGGTAGTAAACAAAAGACTACAGATGAGTATTTGCTTGCAGGTCGTAGCATGGGATTTTTACCTGTTGCTATGTCATTGATAGCCAGTTTCTTCACAGGGATGTATATTCAGGTATGACATTTACATGAACTTACATTTTTGAGCGAAATTGAGTTATTACATTACGTGGAGAGTGCCTTGAAAATTAAAAGACCCGTAAAACATAATAGCTGGTGGTCATCCTTATCTGCCACCTGTTCTAACCAGCACAATAGCACTAAGCCCTACAGTGCTATTTACTTGTTAGAACAGGTGAACGATTTTAGGATGACTAATATATATAACCGGTGATTTTGGTTTTTCACTGGTCTTTCTGCTATGAATTCTTAAGGCACTGTCCACATAATGAATTGATTGTGAAATGGGGAGGCGCATATTATGAACTCTCAAGTCTTAAACTTAATGAATAACCATTTAATTAGCAAAACTGACCGTCTGCCACATACGATCTTCAAATCGGAAATAAAGTTGTTAGTGTAAGAACGTAGTATGTGTCAGATACGACCTTCTTGCTCTTTGTATTATTAAGCAATGATTAATCAGGTTTCAAACTTAAATTGTGGTTTAGCATATGAGGAAAGTAATATTTTTTCCTAAATTCACAATAATGTGTATATTATCTACCTCCAGTCAGCGGCAGTGACTAGCTTTGACGTTCGGCGTTATTCGTTGGCTTAACGTTGTTTCTTGCGTGTATATGTACGTCACTTTGATCGCGTGTAAAATTATGTACACACACCAAGTAACACTATGCTAACGCAGAATACGCTGAACTTTAAAGTTAGTTCCGCTGGTTGGAGGTAGATATATAGACTATATATATAGATGCATTCTCGAATACTCACCAATATAATGAAAGATTTTGAAAGAATGAAAGAATTCACCCGATCCTTAGACTTACCCATATAATAATATAATTAACCCAATCCTTAAACTTACGCATATATTAATATAATTCACAATCCTTTAGACGTACCAATATATTAATATAATTTACCTAATCCTTAGACTTACGCATATATTAGTATAATTCACCCAATCCTTAGACTTACGCATATATTAATATAATTCACACAATCCTTAGACTTACGCATATATTAATATAATTCACCCAAACCTATTGTTTAGTAAGAATAGACCAACAAATTAATTTATTATCATTATATATGATTTAAACAAATTTAAGCAACATTTAATCAACTTATCGCAGCGTATGATGGTCGTCGCCCAAGTGAAGACCTTTGATTTGATAAATACATATCCAAATAAACAATGTTACATTTTGTCTATGATAAAGAAACAAACGAATTCGTTAACACGAGTTCGATGGTTATTAATCTAAATTTTAATAATTTCTGGTCATTTGAAAACTTGGAAACCTGAATATTTTAAATTGACCTTATCGTTTATATTGCGTGCGAAATTGGCATGACCCTACCCTTAAGGGAACGGATAACAACGTTAGCGCACTATTTTTTGTAGGACATGAGAGCACATCAGACATATCGAATTGCATTCTATAATGAGGAATGTCCTTCTGATATCAAATAATTTGGATGTTATTGAAATTCGTGATATAATACAAATTTTATTGCAAATTATTCAAAATTTACATTTTTGATATTTACCAGTCCTCAAAGTCAACTTTATAAATTTAATGATATGCACTTAAATTGTATAGCTGAAAGGAAAAGCCGACCATCATTTGGAAATTTTGACCTATCGTATTAAAGATACACATCCCCCAGCCCTATTTTTTTAGTTTAAGGTCTTTTGGGGGAAAATGATTCTCCACCATTTATTATGAAGCAACATACGAGTTCGGTCGGCAAGGTATGATGGCGAGTTGATATACACCACGATAGCTGGCCAACGGATCTCGAAGTTTTCCGGGGAAATGCTCGCAAAACACACGTGAAGAAACATGAAGAACAATTGATATAAACCTTACTTGAACTCGGCAACTCATAATGGATTATATAAAATAAACATCTCAAAAAAAGGAACTACCCCCCCCCCCCTTAAATAAGGGCCATTATTCAAAAACGGGCTATTGTATTACAAATCTGGAATTTATTTCTGCGCATTGTGACATCTCATTTGATACGATAGCCCAGAAAACAATAAAACACCGGTCAATTAAAGGTAGTAAGGTCCAAATTTGAAAGTTGCACTTCCAACAAAACAAAAACACTCAGATATCAATTACACAGATTTCCGTACATTATACTGAATACAAATCAATTAGAATTTACTGCAACTTTCCAATTTTGAGCTACATTGATTTAAATGTACGGTGTCAATATTTAGCCAATTGCTATAAATGAGGTGTTTTAAAAGGGCATTTCGTGATCCACAGCCTCATCCCCCCACTTTTCTCAAAAAAAGTTGAGATTTTTATATCACTGGAAACCTCTGGCTACATGATGTTTATGTACAAAATATTTCTTGCAGATTTATTCGTTTAGCAAAGATATCATGAAATTTGAATTTCGTTCTGGTGCACCAGAACAAAATTACAACGCATTGCCTATGGAGCAGTGTAATACACATAATCATGCATAACTCGCGAACGCAAAATCGGAATCAACTGAAATTTTGGGAATAGGTTTTTTCGTGGATATCTAATGAAAAATGACATCCTAGGATGCTAGGATCACGAAATACTCCTTTAAGATTTTTAGTATAGGGCCTGTAAATTTTACTATTATACAGGGTCAGACTGCTGATGTTTATTTTCGGGCTGGATGCTTGACAATATGGGTAGGATTATCCAGTGTAATAGCGGCGTGGATTGGAGCAAGGTGTTTCCTTCCTATCTACTATAGATTCCAATTCATTAGTATTTATGAGGTACTAATTACTACGAAGAAGAAGAAGGCGAAAACGAAGAAGAAGAAGACGAAAACGAAGAAGAAGAAGAAGAAGAAAAGAAGAAGGAGGAGGAGGAGAAGAAGAACAACAACAAGAAGAACAAGAAAAAGAAGACAAAAAAGAAATAGAAGGAGGAGATGAAGAAAGAGAATGAGAAGAAGAAGACGAAGAAGAAGGAGGAGGAGAAGAAGAAGAAGAAGAAGAAGAAGAAGAAGAAGAAGAAGAAGAAGAAGAAGAAGAAGAAGAAGAAGAAGAAGAAGAAGAAGAAGAGGAAGAAGAAGAAGAAGAAGAAGAAGAAGAAAAGAGGAAGAACAAGGGAAAGATGACGCCGACGAAGAAGAAGGAGTTATGAGAACAGTATGAGCTTTTTGATGATGTCATGATATGATAAAGTTTGAGAACGAGGCTATCGATCTGGTCAAACGCTTGTAATGACAATAACTTAATTATAGTAACAAGAATTTTAAAATGTAATTTTTTTTTTGTCTTGACAAGTATTTAGAACTACGTTTCAACCCATTAACCAGAAATCTTGGTCTCACAGTCTGTTACATTTATTATGTAAGTAATATATTCCACAATCTCAATCTAATTTACTTTTATATATTATGATAAACTCCATTTTGTCTATCTTCTTTATAATCATGATACTATTAACACAGTAGACGATGATATATGAGCTCTCAAATTAAGAGCTTACAATTTTAAAAGTCAACAATTTTTTCAATATAGATATTGCTTCCGGGTGTTACTACGTACGCTGCGAGTTTAGCCTTGACAACAGGTAAGGAATGCGTTGCTTTAACTCCATGAGAACTACTTGCCGATTGGCCAAAAAAGAAGTTTCATTATCAATTGGACCAATCAGCAACATTGTTAGAATAATTTCACCACACAAAAAATTGGGGTGAATCATTTGCAAAGCTCCATTCTGATTGGTGATTAAAATGAAGATATCATGTAACTGACCATTCAGAGGCAATGTTAGATCGGCAGGTAGTGCTCAGGGGGTTAAGCATCCACATATGCTGTCATTAGTCGTGTTTATACGGTCGGACACGTGACCTATTGCAGGTAATAAGTGACTCATTTATTTATTTATTTCTCCTTTTTAGTGCAGACTTCATATAAACGAGGATTACTTGCGCTGGCTTTACGCGCACAGTTTTTTACCTATGCACGAACCTGGAACCCAGGATTGATTGCAGATATCAGAACCGGGGATGGTGACCCTTCTCTTTTCGAATAGCTCTGACACTTAACGTGCACAGGGTTTGACTCTTCCTGTACACGGGACCAACTGCTTTCCGTGACTACCGAATAACGGGACGTCGTACACACACTACCTATATCTGCACGTGCTAAGCAGTGTATGGGCGAGAAGAAATTCAATAAAAATTTATGAACACACTAAGATTTTCTTCTTGCCTCATACACTGCTTAGCACGTGCAGATATAGGTAGTGTGTGTGTGTGTGACGTCCCGTGATTCGGTAGTCACGGAAAACAGTTGGTCCCGTGTCACCCAAGGCACGAACCGGTAATAAGTGACTTATTACCGGTAATAAATGACTTATGTCCAATAATATTTTGTCTACGCTTATGTCCAACGCAATTTAAAATTTCCCGCTAATCTTTATCGCGTCCATATTTATGTGCTGCACGATTTTAGGGACGGAAATATTTGCTGTGTTTACGAACACAGCACTAAAACACAGCAAATATCGCCCTAATCAGGATGTTTTCTATTTAAAGCTGTGTTTTGGTGCTGTGTTTGGAATTACAGCATGGAACTTTTAATTCTTATGTTTTATATTATAGTGCTGTGTTTTGGTGCACCAGCACCAAAACACAGTACTATTATAATAGAAAACATAAGAATTAAAAAAAAATCCATGCTGTATTTTCTAAACACAGCTCCAAAACACAGCACTATAATAAAATATAAGAATTAAAAAATATTCATGCCTTATAGTGCTGTGTTTGGAAATATTATAGTGCTGTGTTTTGGAGTTGTGTTTGGAAATACATCATGGACTTTTTCGTTCTTATGTTTTCTCTCATAGTGCTCTGTTTTGGTGCTGTGTTTGGAAATACAGTATCGATTTTTTTTTAATTTTTATGTTTTTTATTATAGGGCTGCGTTTTCGTGCTCTGTTTTGAAATACAACACTTTTTTTCCCATTTCCTAAATCGTGCAGTGTATATCCACATTAGTCGGCAATAGCGCTATGTCCGACGTGTTTATGTCCGTTTTGCTTATTACCGGTCAGAGCTAACCGGTAATGGTCCATAACAAGCTGGAATCGTGTCGTTACGAAAGGTTACGACATGATTCCAGCTGTCACGGACCATTTCTAGTTAGCTGTGACCGGTAATATTAAAGCTTGATGGGCATAAAGACGTCGGACATAGCACTGTTGCCAACTAATGTGGACGCGCTGAGGGGTTAGGTGAAAATTTTTAATTGCATCGGACATAAGCCTAGACAAAATATTACCGGTGTTGCTGCATGTGTTTACCCAGCTATAAATTTAATGTTTTTCAAATTGTGATATCCCTTGTAAGTTTTTGGGAATTTAATGGAAGGTGACCCGATATATTAAAAATTCGATTTCTTTAAAACTTAAAATTTTGTTCCTTTCAACCATTCATACCAAATGAACACGAAAATGTTTCTTCTAATTCCGAGACTAATTCGACAGTTTTCTAATTTGACGATTTCTTCGGAAATATACCGATAAGGAACGCCTTATTTCAATTTATATGTTAATGATAAAAATATGAGGTTTCACCTATGCGAAATTATGCATTTTAATGGGATAAAGTGGGGATGAGGCTGTCAATCAGGTCACCCAGCTTTAATAACAGTTCATTTTGTGTTTTCTGTTTTTTCCAGTTTCACACCTTGATTTGAATGTATGCATTTTGCTACTTACCGCTATATGTATATTTTACACATTTTTGGTAAGTCTAACTGATGTTCTTTTCCCGCGTTTCCAAAGTAGGCTTCTTTTTGCCACTTTTGGCCAAGTTGAAGTATACGTGTTAGGTTTCGTTTCAAATTTCAATATTTAAAAGTGAAATTTTTATTCCCTCAGAATAAAAAATATCAGACACATCACTAGGATCCAAAATATTCTCATCTACATGTAGTAGTACACAGTTCTTAAATCCCAATACGTTTGTTGACTTATTGAATGACCTTTGAAAATTTGGGTACAAAACTCATAATCTGCGAATTGAGGTCAGATTTGGCCATATGATTGTTTCATTGAAGTCATTTAACTATGGCATTAGGATGAGGCCATTGGTCCCACAAAGATCTCGGGTGGTGAATATTTCTAAGAAAAACGGTGAAATTTAATGTGATATTTTAAATCTGTACCTATAGAGGAACAATGAATCAAGCTTTTAATTCAATTACTTCTGGGGAGATTGCTGCATTCATCATGCAGGAGAACTGTGCAAAAATAATTGACCTTTTTTTGGTAAATCCCATAACCCTTTGCGAGTACACCTAAGAACTCGTCATTTGACGTCACGCCGACTTGCAATGCGCAGTAACGATGTTCGATAAACAATGTGCGCATCGGCGCAAATCGGCGTGACGTCAAATGACGAGTTCTCAGGTGTACTCACAAATGCTTATGGGATTTACCGAAAAGGTCAATTAATTAAAACTTCTTAATTATTGAAAGGTATACATATCCAAATATACAAACAGATTGATTTGTTTTATTCGATTAAAATTCAACATAAAAAAACGAAAAAAGCAATAGTAAATAAAATATCAATTTAAAATACCAAATACAATGTATCAAACAATGTTGAATTAAAATTTGGATTTATTTCCATTGGGGTCCAATGTGATGTTAAATGGGGTCCAATGTAATGTTAAATATCTGCAGTTTTGGAGACAATCGCACAAAAACTACCATTTTGCCTCATTTTTTTATAAATACACTACAGAAAAAGTTTTAAAAACTTTGATTTATGTGGGGTTTTTAAAATCTAGACACACCAATCCAGAGAAAAGTTGTTTGTTATTTTTTGAAAATTGGTCTGAATTTTTTTATCGTTTATCAAGTGTATCACGTTTATCAAGTGGCTCATTAGAATATTTTCTTGATTAATTCTCAGGGAGGAATGAAAGCTGTTTTATGGGCAGACTGTTTTCAAATGACGCTGTGTTTCGCAACTTTAGTGTCTGTTATCATCATGGTATCACTACAAGTGGGAGGTTTTTCACAAGTTATTGAAATCAGCAGAGAAGGAGGAAGGACGCAAATATTTGAGTATGAAAACTCTTTATAATTGAAGACCGAATTGAAAATACTAGTTTGCGTCTGACGTCAGGGCAAAGGCGCAACGTAATTGGTTGATGACCTGCGCAGTACGGTATTTTGGTCTGGTTGACAGGACGTCACACGCAAACTAGTCTTTTTTAATTCGGGCTTCAATTATAATAAAAAAAGTTCTTAAACAAATTCAAATAAAGGTGGTGTTGACATATATCAATGACACTTCGTGCTGTAACACTGTTGGTCAGATTGTAGATGGTTTCATTTGGAATCCAATCCACCCGCTTGATGTTTAACATGTCTCTGTAGCAAGATGTTGAACAAAGGCATTGATCCCCGGCATTGATCTTGTTTCCATGTCCTTGGTGATTGTCCATGATGTTAAGATTTAAAACGAAAACCAAATAATGTCGACTATCTTTCAGATTCAGCCTAGACCCGTCAAAGTATCTCACGTTTTGGAACACCGCTGTCTTTGGTTGGATAAGTTGGATGCCATCGCAATGTGCAATGCAATTTCAGGTCCAGCGGACTTTGTCGTGTAAAGGCTTTAAAACAGCAAATATGTAAGACTTTGAATTTTTTGCTTGCATAGAAATCGGAATAGAAATTAACGTAACTTGATTATTTTAATCAATTTAGATGATACGAAAAGTTGAAGTCCTGAATGAATTTCAATAAGCGCACAGTTTGCAAAGTTGGAAGATAAATGAAATTTCTATAATTTGTAGTGTTTTGTTTTAATATGTGACCGTACAGCACGAATGAGCCGTAAATTCCTAAATTGTATACAGTGTAAAATATGCATGAAGGTCGTATT
This sequence comes from Amphiura filiformis, assembly GCF_039555335.1. Taxonomy (NCBI): domain Eukaryota; kingdom Metazoa; phylum Echinodermata; class Ophiuroidea; order Amphilepidida; family Amphiuridae; genus Amphiura; species Amphiura filiformis. The sequence continues at coordinate 75,627,059 of NC_092629.1, forward strand.
CATCGGTCCCTCAAGCTGCCGTGACATCTATCTCATTTTGATAGTCAAACACCAATCAATAATCTTATTGTTGAAGAGGATAATAAGCTTCTACCTTAGATGTCTATGGAATTTTTAATAGCTCTGGTCTTTGTTTGCTTTTGCTAAATCATGTTCAAGTGGTGTGTTACCAGGCATTGTATTTTGTATATGTATGCATAACTAACAATTAACAATGAGAGAACTTTCTTGAAGGAGCTGAAATTTTTTTCACCAAATTTTTTTAAACGTTAAATTTAACAGGTGTTACACCCCCCCTAATTACCCCCCAACGGCGCCTTGCCGCCCACTAAATAAACCAGCCGCCCTTTGCCACCCATTAAGGCGATTTAATACCCTGATTTTCATCAGTACCCATCTTCTTTTTTTTTGTTGCAAATTTATAAAGTATATAAATATGTTCATCATCTCATGTCCTGAACTTATAAAATATCTCTACATACAAAGTGGTTTTAAACCATTTTAGAAAATCATTTTAGCCCTATATATTTTTTTGTTTACTGTATCCTGGTAACTGAGATGTGTGTTTCATAACAAACCATAATTTATTCTATTGAACATGTCCAAGTAGAATACATGAATAGAATACATTAAATCCTTTGTTATACTATCTATAGAAATATACTCACTGATTATAACACTGAATAAATTAAATAGGCCTAAATAATCTCTTCCACATAGACAATTTAATACTACACCATGTATGTATCTTCTATAATATGTTGTTAGGAAAAGAGATTAAAAAAAGGCTATAAGGTCATCAAAGGTCAGGTTATAGGTCAATTGGTTCAGGTCAAATTCAGGCATCAATTTTGAATACATGTGATAGTCTGTGATATCATACATGTCATAATGTCTGTTACTGGATATATAATGGAAATGTGTGAGGTGGATATACTAAAATACTTTGGAATGTAAATGGTGAGTACAATTTAGATTGCCTAGTTGAGTTGGATTGGGCAAATAAATATAAAATAGTTACCAAAATCACAAAAATGGAGCTTACGGAAAACTACCTAATATGGTGGTATAGGTGACAAAAATACAATCTTTTTCAACATTGCTGTAGTGTGGTTGTGGTAACCTGTTACCTATGGCTTAATTAAGTTTCAGTGACATAGTGTTGCAAGTTCAAAATACAAAATATAGCTCGACATTGAAAATAGAAGCATTTTAACCGGTTCGTTTTTTGATAGTTGTGGAGCACCAAGTTCATGAAGTCATAAAAGAAATCAGGGACCACTTATTCCCATTTTACATATCAACATTATTTCCCTAATGTGTTAGCAACACATATCCAAAATTTTAACGAAATCCGTTGATAGTAAGCTTTCCAAAATGAAGTGAATTTAAATCATCAGTGATGTACCTCCTTTTGCCTCTATCTTCAAAAGCATGTAAGCTACATTGATACTGATGCCACCAATAAAACGAGAAGATTTGCCCCTTCATTTTGCATACCACTTTGTCCAATTTTTTTTTGTAATTTCTTCACAAAATGCAAAAAATGCAAAAAAAAATCAATGGGTGTAGTACCCCCCTTAAGTCCCGCCCTTTTTTACTTTTGTGCATCTTTTTGCCGCCCCTTTATCTTCCGCCGCCCTTCTTTTTGCCGCCCCCCTTTTACCCCGGGGCTGGCCCCCAAAGCCCCAAAAATACGCGCATGGACCTCATCCCTACCTTTTAAACAAAAAAATTGTATACCACTGGAACCCTTTAACTACATACTGTTTATGTACAAAACATTTTTTGCAGATTAATTCGTTTATATCGTCAAATGTGAATTACGTTCTGGTACACCAGAACAAAATTCCAACAATAGGAATCAACTGAATTTGGGGGAAAAAGAATTTTTCGTGGATGTCATAAAAAAGAGTACGTTAGGATCACGAAATGCTCCTGTAAAATGGCTCTGAGAGATTTCTTGCAAAAATGAAATCAGAATATTTCGCTTTATCAGAGTACAAACCAAGCAGTAATTTAGCGGACAAAATCTTTAAAATTTAAAATAAAGGACATATTGTGCAGGTCCACGTTAAGCTTATTTCCTATAGAACTGTGTGGATATTTTAATGACTGAATACAGACATTTATTACAAAATCATACCATTATACATGAACGATGCTGATTTAAGCTTAACTATTTCACATGCTGATTAGTGTATGGGCAAACATTGCATACATGTTAAAAACTGGACTTTGACCAAAAATGAGGGCGCACTTTTTATGAAATCTCACAATGCCCCTTTAAGCAGTTTTCAAAAGCGTTCTGTCACTAAGTTCTTAAGTTAGAGATATATACTACACGAAGTGTGAAATTTAGGCAAAACTGCTTATTGAATCCAGATAGAATTGGTATCTGACTTAACCGGTTCCCTCTAAGTGAATGGACCGTATCGGTAATTCCCATAATTCATTGCGGTTAGACCCGAGATGTCGTTATTTGACGTCACGCCGACTTGCGACTTGCAATGCTCAGTAGGTGATGTTCGCTAAACAATATGTGACCATCCACATCGAAACGCTCGTAAAGTCGGCCCCTGGTCAATTTTGTTTTCTTCCATGTTTAGAAAATATATATCATAAGTTTTACAATGATATATCATTTGACTTCAAATGATATCCAGAAGTGGAGTTATGGCTTGTTAAACTTTGCTCCTTCAGTAAAAAGGTACATTATTTTGGTGCTACGATATATCTCTTTTTCTACATTGCTGGTATTAAATATCAAATGGTCATAATTGGCGGTCACTTCAAATCATCCCCAAGTCAACGAGGTTCAGGAATGTCCTCTAATTGTTAATTGTTGGTTAACCCACCACTTGAACAGGATTTAGCCAAAGCAAACAAAGACTAAAGCTATTTACTATAAGTATAAGCTTATTATCCTCTTCAACAATAGGATTAAAGATTGGTATATGACTAGACTGAAATGAGAAACTTGTAGGACAATTATTAGGTACATTATGAATACAAGCTTTATGCACATTTTGGACTGTAACTCGAAATTCAATTTGCCGACTTTACGAGCGGTTTGAGATGGATGGTCACATATTTGCATCGGCGTGACGTCAAATGACTACATATCGGGTCTAACCGCAAATAAATTAAAGGTCAATATTCTATTTGATAGAATGAGTCAGAATTGTACATTTAATCTTTGATGTTTCAGCGCTTTACTCATGTATGGAATTGGCTTGGTAGTGGTGTCTTTTTTTTTGTGTGTTAGCCGGTCTTTGTCTTTACGCCTACTACGCTTACTGTGATCCATTTTCATCTGGTCGTCTGCAATATACCGATGGGGTAAGCATATTGTGATGTGTCCTGAGTAATTTAATTTGAATTTTTGTCTTTGTTTATCATTTAAACTATATCATGAGTGATGATATTTTTAGGAATTCCCTTTCATGCATCAAGTTGATCAAAAAAAAGATGATTCATTTATGATTTGGGATATTTGGAAATCCCCATTTCTAGAATGTTCATCGTGTTACACAATTGGGGAAATCCCCGAGAATGTAAAGTGGATATGACATATTGGAATTCCCCACAGGAAGTGAAGTAATGTGAAAGGAAATTTAATAAAGGAAACCAAATATAATTATTCTTGGTAATTTCCCAGATTCCATCATATATTGTGAAAATAGATTTGTCTGTGTTTGGTATAAAACCAATGTAAACACAATTCTTCACCATGTTCAGTGTTGTGGGCTAGCTAAAGTGCTTACATTCAATTTCCTTCAAAGAAAGGAAATTGCAAACCAGACTTATCTAATGTAGTCAATGTACTACTATCCAGTGATATCAGAGAAGATCTAAAATATCACCTTGGTCTGGGGCGGATATTTTAAAAATGAATTTAGAAGAGCAGCAACGACACCACTTGCATTACATTCCAGGTGTTAAATCTACATCATATGCAAAATTTGAGGAAAATTGAACGAGGCCATTTGTCTATAACTGGTCTTTACATGTAGCCCTATGGAGAGAGTGCCCGTTGAGGGCGCTATAACCCCCATTTTAGGAACAAAAATGTGATTTAAAAAACTGCCCGTGCGAATTTTCTAAAATTTTCAGAGTATGTAGTATGAACATGTAGAAATATAATCAAGTAGTTGCCCTACCTATCTTCTCCAAAAAAATAAAAAGTCCTATACCTCAATGATAATGAAACCAAGGTGAATACGTCAAAGTGCGTACCTTTTCCAAGAAAGGAAATAATATATTCTTCTGTCGACTTGCTGAAATCTGGTTTATGAAACAACACATCTTTCAATGTAAGTGGAAACGGGGACCACTGCTGAATGCAGGCCTGCTTTCATTAAGATCATAACATTGTCGGGCGTAATCACTAATAATCCATTGTCTGAGGCCGATCCCGTATGCATGAGAGCGCCCCTAAGTTACTCTTGATACAATAAAGTGAGGGTAAATTTTGTGTAACCCGGCAATAACTCCGCTAAAGGGCGTTTTCAAAATGGCCGCCAAATCCCATTGAATTATGTGTTCAAGCTTAAAAACATGCACTAATGACATGAATGAAATCAAACTGAGTCTGTCTTCAACTATTTATTAATGGTATAGGTACAAGAAAGAGGCACTATGAATCAATAAATACTATAATGGCGATGTATATGTAAAGGGCGCTCTTCAAAGTGGCTGCCAAATCACATTAAATTACGCGTTAAGGCTTAAAACAGATACAATTAATTTTAAAAAATGGTCCTCTTTTCAAATATTTATTAATGGAATAGGTACAAGAAGGCATTTTGACTCAACAAAGACCATAAATGGCCGCCAAATCCCACTGAATTATGTGTTAAAGCTTAAAACATGCACTAATGAATGCAAACTGAGTCTCTCTTCATAATTTACTAATGGTATATGTACAAGAAGGCACTATGACAAAGAGTACGATGACATAGGATAATACTTTTGTATGCATTAACATTACCAAAAGTCTCTTATTGATAATCTCTTGGTTTTCCTTATTATTTTTAGCTACTGCCATTTTTCATCATTGATGCTTTTAATCATTTACCTGGTCTTCCGGGACTGCTGATCTCCAGTTTATGTTGCTTAGCCCTAAGGTATGTTATTTTGACAGCATAATATATGCACTTTACTTACATTAAAGAATTGACGATCTTATTTTTATTTACTCTAAACTGTATTTCCGAAGCTATACAAGGTGGATGTATTAGATTTAATGGGTGGGATAATTAGGGGCTGTGCAATATTTATGAGCCCTGGGGAGGGTAAAATTGAGGGGCAAGAAATTTTGGCGAGCCAAAAGGGGAGGTTAAGCAATTTTGGCAAGCCGAGAGGGGAGCAAGCCATTTTTGGCACGCATTCTTGGGGCGCCTTTTAAATAAAACGCTCTAAAAGGCTTAGGAAAATCGTACGGAAACGCTTAAATATTTTCCTGCTTGCTGCGCTCGCAACATGTATATAAAAAATTTAAAGTTTGCAAATCGGGATCCCAAATATTTGGCATGTGCAAGGGGGGGGGGCAAAGAATTTGTGGCGGGCCGACAGGGGGCCAAGCGATTTTCAGCGAGCCGCTTGGGAATTTTAACCCCCCCCCCCCCCTCCCGGGGCTCATAATTATTGCACAGTTCCTTACCATACGTTGATCACGTTATTACGAAATATTAATAACAAGTTTGTCTACAACTGTGCGATTATGTTTCATACAATCACGTTTTTCTCAAAAAGTGGGTAAAGCACTCGGACTTTTGTTTAAAGTATTTTTGAACACGGAATATATGATTCTCTTCTTATAAAACAAAATCGTAAAATAATGATTTGAAAAGTTCTAAAGCTAAATTGCATCCTCTTTTAGCACCGTGTCTTCAGTGCTAAACGCACTGTCTGCAATGACAGTGGAGCATATGATTAAACCATTCTGGCCTGCTCTGTCTGAGACTACCTACACGGTTATAAGCAAAGCATCGGGTAAGTTGATTCAAACGATTATCTTGCTTGAATTGCCGACTTGCATAAAATATTTACCCCATTTTGAATAAGGGGCTGTGCGGTAATTACTATCGGGTAGTAAAATTTCCAAATGGCGTGCAGCATCGTATCTTGTTCTCATACGTCAGAGCGGGACCGCTCCCGAGTTGACTTGAATTGAACTCCTAGCCTCCTAGGGATGCTGTCGCTTTGGCAAGCGGTGGAATGATCGACATAACAGCTTGCCGCTGGTCACCGCTATCGTTTCTGGTGCGACTGCGCAGTGAAGCAAAATCGTCGCGGCAGAGCGGCAAAGTATGAACCCAGCATAAAGCCTAGCTGACTGTACACCACACCATCGTGATAGAACTTTGTCTAACATCAAATGATTCAGGTTATACAAAAAATAAAACACAAATTTATTTCTTTATTCACCTATACATATCAAATGATAATAAATCATCTCTTGTAGTTGCTGCCTTTGGTTGTGTAATTCTTGGAGTAACCTTTGTAATGCCGAAACTGGGAAGTCTCATAGCCGTGAGTAATAAACACTTCTTCACGTTCGCATGTCAGTTATTGTGACAGAAAGAAAAAAATCAGTCCATGATGTATACTATGGAAAATCATTGAAAATTTCTTTTCTTTATTACTTTATAGGCTCTCCTTGGGATTTTAGGCGTAGCCAATGGACCAATTTTAGGTGTGTTTACTTTAGGTATTTTCATACCACATGTTAACACAAAGGTAAGATTGAAATAATTAATGCAAGGTACGGGTGAGTATGTGTGGGCATGTATGAGTAAAATTTACAGTGTATTATGTGATGTATTTCCATTATACTGTTAGTGTGAGTGTTCCGTTTCCCAATACATGCATAAAAGTTCGCAGGTTATAAAAACAACTTTGTCTTCATTATTTCATACCAGATTTGCATTATCCTTTATTACCATCGCGTTCTTGGAAGTGTGTTCTGGTTTCATACTTTCCTGCCGCTTGCCGCTTTGTCGCTCTGACGAAAATTTTGTTTCACTGCGCAGTTGCACTAAAAACGCCAGCGGTAATCAGCGGCGAGCCAATATATCGGCCATTCCATCACTTTGCCCAAAGCGGCAGGTCGCTAGGAGTTGAATTGAAGTCAACTTGGGAGCGGTGCCGCTCTGACGTATGAGAAGAGGGTACGATTTTTGGCGGTGCTGAGCGGCAACATTGGCTTTTATATATAGTCATGCCGTTGCCCCTTGCAGAAAAATACAATCGTCATGATGAAGCGTCACGCCGGTTAGTGGCAAGTGGCAGAAAGTATGAAACCAGCATTATGCTGGCGGCAAACGGCAGAAAGTATGAAACCAGCATTATGCTGGCGGCAAACGGCAGAAAGTATGAAACCAGCATTATGCTGGCGGCAAACGGCAGAAAGTATGAAACCAGCATTATGCTGGCGGCAAACGGCAGAAAGTATGAAACCAGCATTATGCTGGCGGCAAACGGCAGAAAGTATGAAACCAGCATTATGCTGGCGGCAAACGGCAGAAAGTATGAAACCAGCATTATGCTGGCGGCAAACGGCAGAAAGTAAGAAACCAGCATTATGCTGGCGGCAAACGACAGAAAGTATGAAACCAGCATTATGCTGGCGGCAAACGGCAGAAAGTATGAAACCAGCATTATGTTGGCGGCAAACGACAGAAAGTATGAAACCAGCATTATGCTGGCGGCAAACGGCAGAAAGTATGAAACCAGCATTATGCTGGCGGCAAACGGCAGAAAGTATGAAACCAGCATTATGCTGGCGGCAAACGGCAGAAAGTATGAAACCAGCATTATGCTGGCGGCAAACGGCAGAAAGTATGAAACCAGCATTATGCTGGCGGCAAACGGCAGAAAGTATGAAACCAGCATTATGCTGGCGGCAAACGACAGAAAGTATGAAACCAGCATTATGCTGGCGGCAAACGGCAGAAAGTATGAAACCAGCATTATGCTGGCGGCAAACGGCAGAAAGTATGAAACCAGCATTATGCTGGCGGCAAACGGCAGAAAGTATGAAACCAGCATTAAGCTGGCGGCAAACGGCAGAAAGTATGAAACCAGCATTATGCTGGCGGCAAACGGCAGAAAGTATGTGTTTTCTGTTCTTTGAATGTTTTGTGTTATGTGTGCGTCAGTAGGGGCTAGTTCTTGCCGTATTTGGTTCTGTTTATTCTTTCAAGCGAAGACGGGTATCACTCAGGTGACTATCTTGTTTGCGCAAGTTCCTAGTTTCCATCCATAGATTATGTATAATTAAACTCTTATGCTGGTTTCGTATTGCATGTCGCTTGCCCACGGTTGTTTGATGGCATGTAAAACTGAGTAATTTATAAGAAAATATGAACAATGATGGCGCTATTTATCTTGAATATGATTTGCATCTTTACAAAAACAGCAGCAAAAAGACTAACAAATGACAAGGGAATTTAAAAAACATTTTTTTATCATGAAATGAAAGGTATAACTCATATTATTTGGGTATTTTGAATTTAAAATACATGTAGATAGCGCCCTCAATTTGCACACAAATGTTCAGTTTATATAATAAAAAGTACCACAAATAAGTAGAAAAAGGATGAATAATTCAAAATTGAAACAAAAAGTTAGGTCTGTGTTGAAAAATTGTTACAAACATTATTTGTGTGTATATTAGTGTGATAGCTGTAGGTGTTATTCAGGTCTAGAATTTAACATTATATAATGTTTTGTTAGAATAATTAGTAAATTATCACATCAAACAACCGTGTGCCACTGAGCGACGTGATGGTTCATTGTGCTGCTTGCATTTTTCTGCAAGCGGTAGTCACCAAGTGGCACGCCGCTGTGCGGTAGCGGCATGAAAGCTAATGTTGCCGCTCTGTGCTCAATGGCTAAATAGAGGTCCGTCTTCTCATGCGTTGCCGCTCTGACTCTAATTCAACACCTACCAATTTGCCGCTCTGGGCAAAAGAGTGGAGTGATCGGCTTGCCGCTGGTATTGCTAGGCTGGTTGTGTATGACGTAAAATTCGTCGTCGTAACTTGGATATATGTTGTAAAGATATTTGGTACGATATTTAGGGATTTCCTACTGTTTCATTCTAGTGTGCGTGGTGGGTATGTAGGTGATGTAGTACCCGGAAGGGGTTATTCCTGGTTGGCGGTGTACTGGGATGTGTAACGATTTTGGGGTACCTTTCAGCGATTTTGGTATGTCGTCGGCTGGATTATCAGTGATGCGCAGTGAGCCCAATTTGGGCAAAAATGCTCTTAAAGCACCCAATTTCTGCAATTTGGAAGCTTTTGGTAAAATATTGCTATACTGATGGTTGCAAAAACAGAAAGTCTGCGTGGCACACCCCCGTACAAATGTTTTCGACCCCCCCCCCCCGGTGGGAGCATGTGGGAGTGAATTATGTTCACGTGACCTAATGCTATTCTCTCTAATCACATCTCATACTGGTACATTACACAGGGCGCCCTAGCAGGATTCTTTATTGCCACTGCTATTGGGCTATGGATCTTCATTGGTTCTATATTCTACCCTACACCAATTGATAATTTGCCTTTGTCTACGGAAGAGTGTTTATCTTCTACCGTTGACTACATTAACCTTACAACACCAGTGACTTTAATTTCTACACTCGCTGCTACTACGGGTCCTGTAGCACAAAGGTTTGCAATGATTAACTTTGTTCAAGACTGTTGTCTTCTTCTCGACGTTTTTATTGCTGCAAAACACATTGCAGTGAATTTTTCGATGTGTTTGTCGCAACAGCAAACGTGATCCCGGGGGTACTCGAATTACATTTTGACAGAGTGGGCCGCTGGAACTCGGAAACCCCTACTTATTTAGGAATTTTATCTATAAAACGGCTGATTTGCCCGGTTGATTTGACAGTTTTGATCATTTTTTTTGTCAAATTGGGACCCATGTTTAGGTATTTCTTGCAAAAAAGCGGCCCATTAGAGCGGCAATTCCCCGTATACCTTTATACGTGAGTACCCCCTCCCACGAACGCAAAGCAAAACGTTACTTTTATTTTCGTGTAGAAGAGCACGGAATCATAATTATCAGTCTGGCACAGAAATCTTATATTGTAGGATTATAAAATTATAGCTTCATTTTGTTAGCTAGGGGCATACCGGGGCCACCAAACCAAGGGAGGGGGGGGGTTAAATCGTCAAATTACTTTCAAACATTTACATGGATAAGTGGACGAGAAGCGCGCAAAAATGTGCAATTTTAACGATAAAATGAGTCATTGTGGCCTAAAAGCTCGGCAAAAGAAGATGTACATTACAACGTTTGGTCAATTCTCGCTATTCACAATAAGAGCGCCGCCAGCGGTTTGCGATGTAATCGTGATGTATCATGGGAAAAGGTCGACATCCAAGTCCGCGCAATACGAATATTACCATGCTAGTATTACATAGGAACACGTGACAATATTTTTTTAGTTTGTCAAAATAAAGGTGTTACACGCGAACGAATCGATACTCAATAATACTTAATAATGTGATTTGAAATGTGCATAATTAATTTTTCTCTATCGATTTGCGTGTAATACCGTTATATTGACACGTGTTCCTGTGTAATAGCATGGTAATATTCGTATTGCGCGGACTTGATGTCGACCTTTTCCCATGATACATCACGATTACATCGCAAACCTGCTGGCGGCGCCTTTATTGTGAATAGCGAGAATTGATATACATAAAAACGTTTGTTCAATGTTCATTCATTACATTTATTTGCCCGGGGGCAACTAATAATTGTATGATTTAACTCATATTTTACACCAAGGATACATTGAATTATGATTCAGAGAAGTTAGTTCAACTTTCATTATCAATCATTATGCAATATTCTTTATCGTCTGTGTTTATCCAACAGACCCGGTATCGCTAACTTTTATGCCCTTTCACGTTTTTGGTACACGCCTCTGAATTTTGGAATATCAATTGTGGTTGGTATTGTTGTTAGTTTTTTAACTGGTAAGTACTGATTTCGAAATAAGTTTTTGATAATCAGAAAACAATTCATTTTAATCAATAACATTGCATTCACTAGATGCTGCGTGTCGCTTGAGAAATATAACTTGGTTTCTTATCATTATCTACTCGTATGTCTCAGTTATCTATTTTGATCTAATGACACCAGCTTCTTTGATTCGTTGATCGCTCAAATGGTATTGAAGAACGTTGGTTCGGAATCCCACATCTGTCTTGTTCCAATCAATCCCGCTAGGCGACGCATGACGAAAATACTGTTCCGTACGGGCCCGACCGACCCAGATTTGAACAAATTCGGAAACAAAATTTTCCTATACAAATGAATGCCGACCCAAATTTCGAAAATTTTCAGGAACAATTTGTTTTTTGGTATTTTCCCAAATTTCAAAATATTTACAGATTTTGGTGGTTTTATGGGTCGCTTTCAAAAATACAACAACAAAAAACCCAAAACAACAAACAAACAAACAAAAGCCCGACTGACCAACCCTACTTGAAAGGTTCGCCCGCCCGTAGAACAGGGTGGTTTTTTCATCGCCTCGTGGATCATCATTTTCCGATAAAGCTAATAAATAAATAAAGGTATGTGTTATAAAAGAGTATTGTTAAATTTCAAATCCTCAAGCATATTGCCACTGTAGGCTATCAAAAAAACCCGAATATGTATGTCAATGGTTTGAACTTTTTCATCTATGTAGGATTCAATGACCCAAAATTGATTGATCCGAGGTTGATATGCAATCTTCGTCAGTCATGCCTGTTTCAAATATCCATGGATGAAGTCGATAGACACGAAGATACAGATAAAATCGGAAAGGTATGTTTGCATTTTCGTTCCTTTTATTTTGGTTTAGCCTGACGAATTTACCTTTAGGAGATAGCAAGTTTCTTTACTAAAATGTAGATTTGATTTTGTTGGAGTACAAGATGTTGACTTTTTGACCAAACCTCATACATTTTAATCTAGTGGCATTTTTCAAACTGTATACTTTATTTTGATACACCCTGTATGTGCACTGCAAACTTCTTAATATCGGTATCTTTTTGGATCTTTTATATTGCAGAAACGGACAGATGAAGACGTTTTCTATGTGGAAACACGTGAAGTAGGAACATTGACCGTAGATGAAAGCTAGACCTCAGGAATAAAACTGACCATAAATTTAGTTTGTGCTTGCTTTTTTAGAATTGGTCAAATTGATGATCAAGTGTATGTACAAACTTGACATTTAGTATAGAATATTTATTCACGAAGTACCAAGATTAGTCCGGAACAAAAACAACTGCGCAGATTCCCTGGTTGGTGGTTGTCCAATGAACTCACGCTGTTTATTACAGTAAGTTTATAACACTTGCCCGGGGGGGCATTCAAACTTCCTGAGTACGTACCACTTTGAAGAGCCATTTTTTCAAAAGCTCCTTCCACATTCAAAACTGGTACATTAAGCAGTATGCAGACTTTTTATTAGACGTACAATATTGTATGTAACATATCTACGTTATTTATTGCCATTCTATTTCCAGTAATGTTTTTAAACATTAAACATTGAACTTAAAAGTTCTAACGAATGTTTGATGACGTAAAATCGATAATATATTGCTGCCAGATATTTACGTAACATAATCGATTTTACGTCATCAAACATTCGTTAGAACTTAAACATTACTGGAAATAGAATGGGACTAGATTAAATAACGTAGATATGTTCCGAAATTCAGTCTCCTTAAATCTGCCATTTTAGGCTAATTCACTACAATATTATGAGCACCATAAATGAATATTCATGGAAAGCATATTTTCTATCAGAAATTATTTGACACCATCTCCTGACAATAAATATTTAACCCTTGCGGTTCAGGTAGACCCCTTTCAAATTAGTATTGGCACTTCGTAAGTTTGATGTTGGTTTACCAAGAATTTACCCAGATTGTAAATATAACTTCTATCACTTGTGGTGTATTTCCTGATTATTTAAAACATGCTATTTATGGGTAACAGAGACTATTTTAGTCCTACTATTCATAGGGCATTATGTAATTATTAATTGTCACATTATCCAGAGATGGAACCGAACCGAGACTGTGGGTCAGTCTACACGTTAGCAAACGTAAAACCTAAAAGATCAGCGAGCGGAGATAAGCTTGTGGGAAGGTGTTGCTGGCAGAGGGATTGTCTCCCCTCGAGTTCTGTTAAAGCAATATTATAACATTTTCAAACAAAATAGATTAGCATTTCTTTGTCATTAAATGTTAGCTTTTACTGTTAGATATATCCCCTTTTATTTTTGAGCCGAACAACTACGGCAAAGCAAAGAAAATTGGAATTTACTACCAGCGCACATGTCGGCAATACGTACCACTCCTTCGGTCATGTTGTGGTACGACCCTTTGTTGTGTATATCACCGTCCCGCACGCCGTGTCGTACGGTGCGTTACGAACATCGTGTATGCGTTCGACTAATAATTCCATCGTAATAATAAAGCGCTGAATCAGCCTTTAATTCAAAATCACGGATTTTGACAAAACTACAGCACTTAGAGTCTTGATTTTGCAGGGTATATTGTTTTAATAAAGTACAATTTAATCGTGTAAAAAAGGGAATTTTAAAAATTCAGTGAGGGCGTCTTCCTCAGCAAATGTTATAATATGGCTTTAACTTTTACAAATCACGCGTTAAAATGACGCATTTTACTGACTCATTTTTGACGTTAACATGAAGGGCTCGGATGGGGCCTGACAGCACATCACTCAGACATACCAAATTGCATTCTTATTGCGAAGAATATCCTTCTGATGTCAAATAACTTTGAATTTTTGAAATTCGCAATATAATACAAATTTTATGACAAATTATTAAAAAAATGATATTTTTGACATTTAACAGTTTATAAATCTATTGATATGCACTTAAGTTGAAAAATGAATTTCCAAAGGGATCCGAATTGCAAATCATCCCGCCCACCTACTATCAAAATGATTTTACTAAGACAAATGCGCAGGAAGCACGAGAAGAATTCGCATTTTAATGCTAAAAAACAGACCAAAAATAAAAGGTACTTGCAAATGTTTGTAAATTTTCTCTCGGTATTTGGAGCCTGAGACGCATATTTCCCCTTTCCACAGTATGGTTGTTACAGTAGGTCACTGACGATAATGAATGGTGCGTTGCGTGTTGACAATTTTGCATGATTGCCATCCATAGCATCATTCGTAGAATAAATAATAACATCACTGTTCTTCATCATCTGACTCATTAACTCAGTTGGTAGAGCCGAATGTCCAAGGTCCTGGTCAAATCCTGGATGTCACCGGCTGCCATGATGTATACCGTATGTGGAGACTTGTGTTAAAAAAAACCTTTCTCCAAATTGAATTTAATATAATTTGTGGTGTAATCAGCAGAGAGAATAAATGGGAACTTCTTTGATGTTTTTATTATCGTTATAATACAGGGTGTCCCAAAAACAGAGGCCCCTCCTTGCGCCCTCTTTTTCTCCTATTTCTGAAAGGTTGATCAAATATATTTTGGTATGTAAAAAAACCTTGAGTCGTTAGCTTTAATAAACCAAAACAATTATATCAATCGGCTCACAACTTTTGAAGATATGCTCTTTTAAAGAAATGTACCCGTTTTTCACTCTGTCCACGGAGAAGGTTTCGCTACTTCAAAGATTGAGAAGGAGTACACATACCATGCATGAATATCAAACATTCCTCAATGATAACTTGATAATATAACTTTATTTATGGAATGGGCTTTACCGGTGGGTTTATGGGCAATGGATTTTGTTAATAGTGTCATTAATTTGTGTGTAAAATGGATGCCGAATGGGACTTCTTTTGCTTTACTTGCAATTACTTATTTTTTCTTAGTTATCTATGCCTTTTTGTTTTATTTTGTTTCTTACTTTCTTACTTTGTTGATTCTTGCTTTCTTATTTTTTATTTACAACATAAGTCATTTCTCTTTTTAGGATAAAAGGTAGCCCTAAAAGGCTGTTCGGTTTGTCTTCAGTTCTTCTGAAGTGAGCTTACTGTGCTGCTCTGCCCTCTACCTGGTTGCCTCCTTGGCGAATACAGGTTTCAGCCCTGGTCCTCATTGCATCAATTGCGTTGCGTACCATCCTTGTGCGCCGGATACTTGCGAATGCATTCAGTAATACGTTTGCGAAGATCTTGGATTTTGCCACAAGTTGTGTAAGGTCTGGTGATCGTGCAGGCCACTCCACAGCATGAGCCATCCCAACCACTCTGTTTGCTATCCGTGGACAGAGTGAAAAACGGGTACTTTTTTTAGGTATGTCACAGTGGCTGCACAATAATTCTGCTACACTGTGCATGCAAGCATAACAGTGAATTGGAAAGGGCGCGCTTCAAATTTGGCCAATTTTAGAAAACATCCATGTCGATAAATGAATACCTTTATATGCTTCATTTATCCAAATTGTTTAAATTTTTAATATATGATGTGTGAAGCCTTTCCGAGGCTAACATCCTCAAAATTAAAAATTATTTTGTTTAAGAGCTACTGCCTGTTTTTAAGGATTTTTGAAGATCGCTCATAAATCAGTAAAATAGGCCTATTGAAGTAAAGGAACTACCACCATTTAGCTGAAATACTAATCTTTCTTAGCATGTAAATTAATTCCGTCGACAACAAATGAAACACTTCCCTAAAACCAGTTGAAGCAAAACATTAATCAATGTTTTTTTTAGGGAGTAATTTTCCAAACCACAATAGCTCAAAGCCATTGTGTGTGTCCAAGGCCATACTATTTTTGTATACGCGGTACAGTAAAATTGCTGTTCACTTAACCGATTGTCCTCCCATTTTAATCCAGATGACAATATGTTAATTTAAAGTCTCATTGCAACTGAATTTTAATTTTTACTTTTCGGACTTGGCTTTGAGTAATGGTGACACATACCATGTTTACAGTAAAAATGAAAATTATAATCTAGACACCGTCAAAATGTCAAACTTTTTATTTTTTTTGTATTGTTTTTAAATAATTAACTGCAGTTCATTTATTCAACCTCATAACAGGATCATACTTAAAAAATTATGATGAATGAACAGACGTTAAATAAATATAAAAAAAAACCTAAAATTACTCATGCCTAATTTGCATAATAATATCATAAATACATAATTAGCTGTAATTACCTAATTTGCATAATTAATTACTTTTTGTGTATTTTTTGTTATCAATTGAAAGAACGTTGTATACATATATGTGTGCAAAAAAACCCGCACCTTTATATCATGTACGGTTTTCTATTGGCATCAATTTTGCATATTAATTAGCTGAACTTAGTCATTTTTTGAGATTTAATTTGTCTGCAGATTGGCCGAAATTGCTAAAATAGTATATTTGGTTAATTTATTATGATTATTCAATGATAGATTTTTTAATTTTGTTTTCTGTAACGAAGTCAGGAAAGATAGGCATTTAACATGTGATATTTAAATTAACGCTGCTTTTTCAAGCAAGCGTCCAAATATACCTTCAAAATCTCGAAATGTGCCAATTTTGTGGCAGGATTTCATTCCATCTACGAGCATCTTTAAATTGACACTACATCACAATGCATTGACCGATTTCAATTCTGTTTTTTGATTTTTGATGCTTTAATAAAGCTCAATAATGTAGGAACATTAAATAACGTGTTTCTGCTGCGATTATTTTTGAGGTGATATGCCTACTTTTATTCAAAAGGGCATATCTTCAAAAGTTGTGAGCTGATTGAAATAATTGTTTTGGTTTATTAAAGCTAACGATTACAGGTTTCTTTACATACCAAAATATATTTAATCAACTTTTCAGAAACAGGAGAAAAAGAGGGCGCAATGAGGGGCCTCTTTTTTTGGGACACCCTGTATAAATAATAGGGATCCAAGAATTTACCCTTGTGGTACCCCTGAGCTTATATTTTAAAACCTAAAATTTAATAAAATAATTCATATATAATTTTTCCAAATCTTTTTAGATTTCATATAAAATGTCAATCGACAATGTCTGGTTCACTAATGTATATATTTCACTATTCATTTAAATGGCTTGTCATTATTTTAATTACCTACAGCTCAATGAAAGTACACACTAGGATCACTAATGTCATTAAGTTAATGGTATTATGTTCAAGCAATGCTAATCAGAATGTAAAAACGAATACAAACTCTGCAAAAATGGATAAAATGCACACAGGTGCCAACAATTGCACGAAATTAAAATCTGTAAAATGTAATAATAATAATAAAAAGACGCTTTGATTTACTTAGAAGGGAAGGTTTCATTTAAAATGTCATTCCATTTAATTGAATTATCATTTTTGAAAACTCGATAAAAGTACACAGAACCTCGATCAAATGCACACGTGTTCCTAGTGAGCGAGTATAGATGGAGGGGAGAGGGAGGGGAAAATTTGGAGAATGTAGGGGAGGGGAAACAGAAGGGGAAGGGAGAGACAGATTGAGGAGGAGGCTGTAACCATATAAAGTGTTTCCTTATTTTTTCTGACAAAACAAAACAACCTGTCATCAACTCTAAACATGATTACTATGAAAACATGCTTGATTAGGTATAATGTAACATCACAAAAATGTGCTCTTACTGTTTAGCCAGGAAGAATATTACTTTATAGACTCAATAATGTAGAAAACTCGGGAAGCTTATGATAATGTACACAACCTGAATATCAGATTTGACATTGCCATGTCTGGTAGAAGAGACTCAACATTTTTATTTTGACATCAATTTTCAGTGTAGTGAATGTTACACCTATTTGAATATTTTAGAGTAAGAAAACAATTTCATGACTTGTGTAGTAATATGCCTCGCCAATTCTTAGTCATATTAGTGTTGCGAGTAGACATACAAGCTACACAAATTGGTCCAGGGGTTTCAAAATTTAAATTTTGCAAATCATTTATTTTCATAAACAACAGAAGACTAACAGAACACACATATCTACATCATATGAAAAGGTTTCTATACAAAAACGATTCTCTTATAAACCATCATGCGCACATTTTCTACCTCGATACACCTGAGCACACCTTTTCGTCCAAGAGCTTCCAAGCAGAGAACAACAAGCAGTGAAAACCTCCAACACAGTCTTTGATTACACTACTCGGTTGAGTGCATAGCAATTGAGAACTGTGGAGCTTCTAGCTGAAAAACCTTAAAACAGTGTTTGGCACTGTTGACTACACCATTCTGTTAAACGGCCTTTCTGATATTTTTCATATCTCTGGATATCCACTTCACTGGTTCTCATCTTATTTTCATCGCCGAAAGAATTGCGTCACCGTATCTTATCCGATGCACTTTGGACTCCTTCAAGGATCTGAGCCACAAAACTCGTTTTATATATTATTCAAAATACACACACAGATCTCCAATGTTGGCTGAATTACACTGGCTTCCCATGGAGAAAGGCATTGAATTCAAAGTTCTAGTTTATGTCTACATATCTTGCACCGGCTTATACTACATATCTTCTTGAACTTCATCTGACACATCAGCAAGTAATTTGTTCCACTACAAATAGGTATTTACCCCGCATCTTTTTCGTTAATCCTAAAAAAAACATTCTTGGGCCGAACATTTTTTGTTATTAATTAATTAATTGTTAAAAAAAATTTTTATTAATTTTAATAACTAATTTTTAATTTTTAACAAACTAGATAAAAATATCTAGAAGCCGTTTTTTTTTTTTTTTTTTTTTAAGTTTCAATCAACTTTGAGAAATTTGCACCCAAAATGGTCAAAAAATGCTGAATTTTCAAAAAAATCATAAAAAGCCAGATTTTCGCCCAAATTTCAAATATTTTTGGGGAAGTTTGAAGTTGGTCAAAATTCAAAAAATATAAAAACGGCTCCTAGATGTTTTATCTAGTTTTTAAAAATTAATAAAAACATTTTGGCCCAAGAATTTTTTTGTTACGTTTAATGAAAAAGAAGTGGGCCAAAAACATTATTTTTGGCAGATAAGGCATCTAAACCCCAGATAATGCGCCGTTAGCCCAGATAAGGGACGTAGACCGCCGATAAAGCAGTCCAAACCCCAAATATCTGGGTTTAGACTACGATATGTTAAGGTTAAGGCATCTTAGCCACAGGTAAGGAACGTAAGCCCAGGATAAGGCCGATTAAACCACAGATAAGGCGCTTTATTCCTAGATAGGATGTAAACCCAAGATATAAGAGACATGAACCCCAGATAAGGCGGAAATGACACACTTATGCTTCTGCTTTCATTCAAAAATCACTTACGCTCTACCAAATGGGGGGATTTCTGGGCAAAAAGTATGTTGTAACGTCAAATTAATGTCAGATTCGGATTTCTTGGGGTCGACTTACCGGAAAAGTGCTTCTTTGTACACGATTTTAGGTAATCTTGTTCAAAACTAAATTTTTCAAGATGGTACCGGCCACCATCTTGGATTTCTGGGTGAAAATGATGCCGTAATGTGAAACTAATGTCAGAATCGGAATCCTTGTACTCGACATATCCGAAAAAGTGTCTTTGTGTATGATTATAGGTGCTCTGGTTCAAAACTTTTACAAATTTTCAAAATGGTGGCGGCGGCCATTTTGGATTTTGGCCTCTAGCGAAAAATTCCGGGATTTTCGCGAGGGACATGGTGGCTATTTTGGTTTCTAAATGGTCCATAGAAGTCGAATCAATCGTCAAACCTTACTAGCCAGAGAGTGGTCACCAAATTGAACTTTTTGACCTAACTATTAAAAACATGATTTAAACGGAGCTGCTCAGCTCTGTTATTTATATTTAAAATGCCAAAATTTTTAAAGTCAGTGTGACTGATGTGATACCAAAAATCCTTAGTCAGGATCAAACGAATGATTTTGTTTTGAGCACATTGGAGTCTTTGCGCGTGATATTTGGAAATGCCTGCATACCATGAAGAGATTGAGTAGTCAAAAGGCAAAGAACAAGAGCTGAGCAGATCGGGTTTTTTATGCTATGATTAAAAAAAATTGCTTGCCTATAAAGGAATTTTAGGCGAGAGTTTACTTTCTTAATTATATTAAAAACAATTTGTTCACCATCAAGATATTGATTTAGTTCGAGCCCAAGATAAACTACAGACTGTTTTGCATTGATAATTTGACCGTCACATGTGATGGAAAAATTAGGATATTTGTTTAGTTTACGCTTAGATCCAAAGAGAATTAGTTCAGTTTTGTCCATTTGAAGCGACAATTTGTTTTCAATTAACCATTTATTACAACTTTGCAGAGTAGTGCTAAGATTCTTAGCAATTTTTTCTGGGTCTTTGTCAGAGTACATCAGGGCACTATCATCAGCATATTGTAATAGTAAACAATCAGCAGAGTTTGACATATCATTCACATAACAAAGAAATAAAAGAGGCCCTAAGATACTGCCCTGAGGTACCCCGCATGTTATGGTAAAGGGATCAGACTCAACCCTATTGATGTTAACAAACTGCTTTCTATCAGAAAGATAAGAATGAAACCAAGGTGTTGATTTTACACCCAAAGCCGACAGCTTATTGCACAGAATTTGGTGGTCTACACTGTCGAACGCCTTCTGGATGTCCAGTAAGATCATCCCAGTGTAGTAACCGTAGGCTGTTTGCTTCCTAATGTGATCTTGCAAATGAATGAGGCAGGTGTCAGTTGAGTATGATCCCATAAAACCACACTGAAGTTGATAAAGAAGCTTGTTTTCAACCAAGTAATTGTTCAATTGAGTAAAAATTACTTTCTCTAAAATCTTTGAAACAACAGAAAAAATACTCACTTGGACTTACTTGGACTTTTGACTTATTGCTTTCCTCCCTCGGTTCCTGGGAACCTTGGAGCTAGCAGCCGTTTCACCATGGAAGTCTATAATACTCACTGGCCTGTACTAAATTTCCGGCATCAATTCTGCTTTTCCTTTTGTAAATTGGAATAACTTAAGCAAGTTTCATATCATTTGGAACAATGCCAGATCTCTAGGAAAAGTTAAAAATATAAGTGATGGGACCTTTAATTACATCTGCTGCATCTTTTATAAACCGAGCAGGGATGCCGTCGAGACCGGTACTTTTATTTATATCCAGACTTTGAATCTCATTGAGAACAAATTTTTCACTGACCTCTTGAAGTTCAAAAGAATCGGGAACAATGTCCTTATATTGGTTTTTAAACATCTCTGATTCAACATCATATAATAATAATAATAATAATAATAATAATAATAAGCATTTGTAATGCGCCATCAATCTAGTAGAACTATTCCGAGGCGCAGACATAAAAAACAAATAAGTACAATTAAACATTAACATACATAAAGTACAAGTACAATTAAAACATTAAAAATACATCAGTTACATCAGTTATGTTTGGTATATGCTTTGCTAAATAAATGAGTCTTTAACAAGTTCTTAAAAGTCTGAAAACAATCACAGTTTCTAATATTTTGAGGTAATAGGTTCCAAAGTGTGGGTGCAACAACAGAAAAGGCTCGATCTCCAAATGTAGTTGAAGCCCGTGGAACGACAAGTAATTGTTTATCAGAAGACCGAAGTGTGCGGCTCGGAGTATATGAAAGAAGAAGATTCATTAAATACTCTGGTGCAGTGCCATTCAAAGCTTTCCAAGTCAAAATGAGTATTTTAAAGTCAATTCTCTCACGAATAGGTAGCCAGTGAAGATCTTTTAATACAAGAGTTATGTGATCAAATTTTCGTGTCTTTATAACAATACGAGCAGCAGCATTTTGTGCAAGTTGAAGTTTGCGAAGTAAGCGATCAGTGATGCCAGTTAGAAGAGAATTTCCATTGTCAAGGCGTGATGTAATAAGTGCATGAATAATGGTTGCAGCAGTTTCATCTGTTAAGATTTTTCTAATACTATTTACATTTCTAATGTCTGATGTGGAAGTATACAGACTGGCAAATACGTTTGACATGTTGATCCATACACAAATTATCATCAAAAACAATTCCTAGGTTACGTGCACTTTTTGAAGCATGGATTGTAACGGTACCGACGTGAATAGAATGCTCTTGAATTTTCTGCTGCTGATATTTTGAAGTCATGATTAGAAATTATGTTTTTTCATCGTTTAGTTTGAGTTTATACATTGACACCCATGATATTTCTAATATACAAGCCTCTGCTTGTTTGCGAGCTGACATTTCATCATTTGGATCATATAAATCAAAGGGTATATATAGTTGTGTATCGTCAGCATAAGCATGAACAAACAAACCGTGTTTCCGAGCAATGTTTGCGATAGGGGAGGAATATATGGTGAAGAGTATAGGTCCAAGCACGGATCCTTGAGGAACTCCATAGTGAAGTGGCACATGCGTAGAAACAGTCCCGTTTATGTTGACTGCCTGAGATCTGCTACAAAGATCAGACTGAAACCATCTCAAAGCTAGACCTTCAACACCAATTGACTCAAGACGTTTGAACAGAATATCATGATCAATGGTGTCAAAGGCAGCTGAGAGGTCCAAAAGTATCAGAAAGACGCCACGTTTACCATCAAGTTCGCGCAAAATGTCGTTGTGAACTTTCAGAAGAGCTGTTTCTGTACCATGGAATTTTCTGTAAGCAGACTGATGTTGTTCATATAAATTATTTGAAGATAAATGTTCTGCATGGCGATTTGCAATGACCTTTTCCACAATCCTGGAAACAAAACGTAGATTTGAAACAGGTCGAAATTTTTTCAAATTATCAACATCCAAGGAAGGTTTCTTGAGCAGAGGGGAAACAAGGGCATGTTTAAAATGATTTGGAAATGTCCCACTTTCCAGAGAGAGATTCACAATATTAGTGATAACTGGTGCCAAAATGTCAACGTGATCTTTAAGCATCCATGTTGGAATCGGATCCAATGGGCACGATTTTAATGGTGAAGAAGTGATGAGTTTGGTGGTTTTGAATACATAATCCTCTATGATCCTCTAGACGTTAAAGTTAAAGTTAAAGTAACTTCATTTCGCAAGGTCTCTATTTACACCACACAGTGTCAACGCCCCGATATCTTCATGGTAGAAATCGCCATGGTAGGTTGAATCCCCAGCCACGCATGACCATTTTATTCCGACCTTATGAGACGTATAATTAGCCAAGTGACCTGACTAAGGCTACTGACAATAGCCGGGGTAATTGATTTCTTGCTGTGTGAGTAAGCTTGTATACGACATTGCGGTCAATGGTCATACTGCCTCCACTGGAGTAGTGAGTGCAGCTATAGCCTGCGCGCTGTAGTCCATACAGGACCAATGCAATATAAAATTAGAATTTTGGTCAGATTTTGAGTTCAAGACGCACGGCCTTTTCTCAAGACGCAAGCTAACGACTATCATATCTGTTCAACACGTACTTTCAAGTGTATGAGACCAGATCTGGTTTCTTGAGACGAAATCATTTACGGGAGATATTCATCATTTTCTACCCTGGTATCCGAAGATTTTCGTCTGATATCAAAATCGTGCATAGCAATTCACGTGTATCGATCCCGGGTATTTATTTTAGTAAGTCTGCTGCACCAAATAATTATTAGCCAGGCGATGTCGGTGTGCACCATACGGAATAACACCATACTGTTGAATTTTTTGCATATTATTGCATATGATATGGTTGATAGCCGACTTGGAGGTTGGTTTATTACCATAATTTCCAACATTCCTAACGTTAGAAGTTAAAAGCATAATATTATGTGACACACGTGGCAGTTTGGTGCACCTGTTCCTAACTATGCCTGTCTATGATCTGCCACTTTTGGTTGACGCTCCAACCACTTCGCATCAAAATTGTTGTGTTTTCTCTGGAAAATATTGATTGGTAGTATTCCTATGACCATGGCAAGAGCTATTATAGTAATACTGATACTACTTGGGTGTTACTTAGTGCTGTCTCAAGGAAAGCTGGTGAATGAAAAAGACGTGAAACAAAATGGCGCAAAAAATGGTAAGTTAAATCACTGATTTGCCAAACCACAACACCGTAAATTAAAATGAAATCAAATTCGTTTTGTGGACAGTGCCTTAAAAATGAAGCAGAAAGACCTGTGAAAAACCAAAAATCACTAGTTATTAGGATGACGAATATATATGACCAGTGATTTCGGTTTTTTCACAGGTCTTTCTTAATTTTAACGGCTCTGTCCATATGTCGACTTAAGCATTATGGAAGAAGGATAGATGTACCACTATTAATGAGCGAACGAATGGAAACTGTGAAAGTAATCTGATAAATACAAAATGATAAACATCAAAATGAAGGTAGGATTAAAGTACATCTATATTTTAATTATCAAACGAGTGAGGCTGTCTGATTGGGACCTATACCATGTGAACTTGAACGATGAACATAGTTGAAATGCTACGTGTTGGGAAATTTTGATATGTGCAATTTAGGCGCTCAATATAATGTCAAAAATTTTAACTTTCTATTACCCGGTACTGGTATATGTGACCGTCCGCGGCGAATGAGCCGTAAATTCCTCCCCAGGTCAATTTTGTTTTATTTCGTGTTTAAAAATAAACATCATAAACTTAAAATGGTATATCATTTGACTTCAAACGATATCCAGAAGCGGGGTTATGGTTTGTTAAACTTTGCTCCTTCAACAAAATTATAGCTTTTACGTTTTTACATGTGTCTCTTTTTCCACATTGTTGGCAATAAATATCAAACAGTCATAATTGGCGGTCATTTCAAATCATCCCCAAGTCAACGAGGTTTAAGAAAGTTCTCTCATTGTTAATTGTTGGTTATACATACCTGCAATGCCTGGTAACCCACCACTTGCACAGGATTTAGCAAAAGCAAACAAAGACCAGAGCTATTAAAAGTTCTATAGCCATCTAAGGTAGAAGCTTATTATCCATTTCAACAATAGGATTATTGATTAGTTTATGACTATCGAAATGAGACAGATGTCGGGCCAGCTTAAGTTACCGATGAATACGACCTTCGTACACATTTTACACCGTAACTCAGAATACAATTTAGGGAATTTACGGCTCATTTGTGCTGCCGGGTCACATATTTACTTTATTCTTCCTGTATCTTTTTAGTTTCTTTATCTTTTAAACATTCCAAACACCGGCCAAACCCCATCTCGTCTTCAGGGGATGTGCAATAATTATGTGTACCCGCGGGGTGGTGAATATTTTCTAATCAATTTATGTATTATCTAGTGTCATTATACCCAGTGGCGTAGCCAGTGTGTGTGTGGGGGGGGGGGGGCAGGGGGCCGGTGGCCCCCCCCCCGCTCGTCATGGCCGTCGGTACATGTAAGGCCGTCGGTAGACGGAAGGTTGTTGGTGAAAAAAAAATCTGGTTAAGAATAGACAATTTTTAGCAAGTGTAACAGGAAAAAGGGGATTTTTGTTAAAAAATGATGAAAAATTGAGAATTTACATATTAATACCGCCTATTATCCTTCTTTTTTTTTTTTTGCTCTTCACTTTTTCAAACCATGCAAAAAAATTGGGTCAACAAATCACAACTTCCGTCGGCAAAAAATATTTCCGTCGGTACATTTGCAAGTTGTGCCCCCTTGGTTCCAAAATCCTGGCTACGCCACTGATTATACCAAAGAATACTTTAAAAGAATAGCATAAACAACGTCTCTCATCAATTGCAGCTTTCTCTAATTCATTTTCTTTCTACATTTAAAGTAACAATTCCTACATTTTTATTGTTTTTTATATATCATTGTGATACTGTTTCTTATATAATGTAACTCTCTCACCAAATAAAATAAAGTTGCGATACTAGCAAATTCCCCATTTGCTTTTATTGTGTCCACGTTATAGTTCCAATAAACTGAAATAAAGCAAAATACTTTACAAGACTGTATTTCATGCTTCTTTTTGCATAAACCCTAACACATTCAAACAATAAACGTAAGTATGCATAATTATCATACAGAAAAATCAAACCACCTTTTGATATATTTTAATATGCTCTCCTGGGTACTCTTCGCCATTAATTTCAAAGTTAGCAGATAGGCGAGATCTGCTTATTCTCTGTTGACAAGGGGCAATCTTCAGTGAACGGCTCTTTTCAGAGCCATCAGTAGGCAAGAGGCGGTCTACATGTCTCATTCTTAGGTACTTCGTCCTGAAGAAGTCAGAGCTACTCCTGACGAAAGTTTGACAGTTCTAAACTTGTCCGACGGCGAACCCGCTAAAAAATCCTAATTGTTATGAATTCCCGTCGTAAAAGCCTATCTTCCTAGTTCAATTCTTTCAATCAAAATTTCACTCCTCTCCTAATGATGACAAATGATAATGGAAGTAACACTACACTATCAATACCATAACTATAGACGAATCCAAGTAGCCAAGTCATGGTCAGGATTTGGTCGGACATCTTTGGGTAGCCGCTAGCACCAACCTGATGTTTTGAGCGTCCAATTGTGCAAATAAAATCCACCTAACACCTAGAGAAGATGAAAGGACGAGGAGTGTTAATAGAATAATAGCTAATAATATAATGGAGATAATTCCGCAGGTAATCCCGTCGCATCTTTTCATACATATAGTCCTTTTGTTCGCAAGTACGTCAATGCATAGATACCGCGTATAGTTAATCCGATTATTAATATGTCACTTCAACAACGAATAGACCATGCTGTGTGTTTTGTCGAAGGAACTGTATTGTGTTATTCTTTTGTCTACCTGTGTTTTTCGCGAAAGGTGTAAAACGGGTGATGGAATGCAGTTTAAAATTTCCGCCAAGGCCGAATAATTTCACATTTTGAGTGCATTGTAGCCGACGGCTACCCAACTAAAGGCTGCTAGTCAGGTGTAGGAATGCGTGTATTTAGATTCGTCTATATAGACGAATCCAAGTAGCCAAGTCATGGTCAGGATTTGGTCGGACATCTTTGGGTAGCCGATAGCACCAACCTGGTGTTTTGAGCGTCCAATTGTGCAAATAAAAGCCGCCTAACACCTAGAGAAGATGCAAGGACGAGGAGGGTTAATAGAATAATAGCTAATAATGTATATAATGGAGATAATTCCGCAGGTAATCCCGTCGCATCTACATAGTCCTTTTGTTCGCAAGTACATCAATGCATAGATACCGCGTATTGTTAATCCGATTATTATGTCACTTCAACAGCGAATAGACCATGCTGTGTGTTTTGTCGAAGGGAACTGTATAGATGAGGTGACCTCAATGTTTATCAACAAAGGCAAGGGACTGGTATCATCTTTATGCTTGAATGAACCCCATGCAACCACTACACTGTTTAATAGTCTTATTGTGATGTGGCGGGAGTTTTAAAAACACGAGCCCTGAACAAAATATGAGGCAAAAAACAATGGAAATTGTGATGATGCGTGCGCATACTGTCAGGCATTGACGTCAGAAGTCACATCATCTATAATTGTGTTATTCTTTTGTCTACCTGTGTTTTCGCGGAAGGTGTAAAACGGGTGATGGAATGCAGTTTAAAATTTCCGCCAAGGCCGAATCATTTCACATTTTGAGTGCATTGTAGCCGACGGCTACCCAACTAAAGGCTGCTAGTCAGGTGTAGGAATGCGTGAATTTAGATTCGTCTATACCTTTATTTCGACAGTTCCTCATCTACTCACAATATTCCTTTTAAGGGATGTGGCTATAGGAATAAAGACCAAACAAACAAATTCTTGTTTAAGCCGTAATATTGTAGTCTTTCAACCCTTTCACAACTTCAGCTGTGTAACTTACAAAAAATCCCGCTAAACATGATGCAGCCATGTCTACAGTAGAATTCATCTCGACCTTTGCAGGACTTAACCCCATTAAAAGCTATTAAACCAAGATAACACTCATTGAAACAGCTCAACTGATTAAATCGGATCTTCTCTGGCTGTGCACATGTGACTGTTTTCATGTGCGATATCGCAATAAAGTTTGCGTATTATAGCTTCAGTTGGGTAACCGATTATAAAGGAAACGAAAGGAAACAATGGTATGTGTACTTTTGTTCACGAAATGAGACAATGGCGTGCTTTTTGTAAACCAGCATTCTTGAAAATGAGCAACATAATGATTGTTGACTTAACACGGTTTGGAAATAATTTCTTCATATTTTTGGTGTTATCTGTCGTTTACATATCCTTCCTAAAACACAAAAGTACGACCCTCTCCAAACACCTAAATTAGCTAAAAATTTAGGACATGTTACAAAACTATATTGTCTAGAATTTTAGAAGAGTACTTTTAATATTGGCCGGTTATTTTTCACACAGCGACGTTAACTAGGCAATGTACTATTACCTATAACATTAACTAAAACACCAAAGTACGAATATTTCCAAACATCTAAATTAGCTAAAATTTAGGACATGTTAAAAACTATATTTTCTAGAACTTTAGAAGAGTACTTTTAATATTGGCCGGTTATTTTTCACACAGCGACGTTAACTAGTCATATCCCCATACTTTTAACGTAGGGCTATTTGTAGAGGTCACGCGTCAATGGGAAAGAGCACTGTGTATTGTGTATAGGAAAACGGACAGTAACTGCAGTATGAAAGGGGTTCTTTTAATTTTAGAAAATACATTAAAAATCGCATTGGACTTTTTGTACTGATCGTACTATAAATGACCACCAGCCTATAATGTTCTGATCACACTATAGACTGGGATTACATGTGACGTCATTGCCAGACAATTTGTCTCTATTGTTCCTTGCCCGAAAATATGCCCACGCAGTCAGGGACCGTGCTTTGAAAACGCCCGCCAGATCACAATAAGGCCATTGAACTGTGTAGTGGCCATACGTAGTCGCACTTTCCTTATCGACTCGTTAATAATGTGTGGAAATAGGTCAAGGTAAAAAAAAAAAGGTAAAGGAGACGATCCTGTATAAACAGTGATCGGAGTGCCCATCTCTCTTTCATTGGCGATTGGGCCAGACTCCTCCATGTAATGTTGCTATAGGGGATCGCTACACCTCCTCTACAGCGAGTCTGTTACCTTCCCAGCATTTAAGAATGCCGGTACCCATTTAAACACCTGGGTGGAGAGGAGTAATCGAGATATAGTGCCTTACTCAAGGACACAACACGATGGCGTAGCCGGGGCTCGAACCCGCAACCTTCCGATTATGAGTCAGCGCCCGTTCCGCTAGGCCACCGTGCTCCCTTTAGTTAAGGACGGCATTCTGATAATTCTAATCCTTTCTTTTGAGGTCAATAGAATAAAGAAAAGCCTTGAACACAGGTGCCTGGTTGTAGATAATATTTGATCATCGAAGCTGCTGGCATAAGATATTTCGAGGAGGCAGCGCTTATTATTTCTTGTAAACACAATCTAATGTGGTACTCACTACATGTAGAAGAGATATTGCTTCATGTTCAGGGTAATCAATCAAAATACTATGACTGGATATCAAAAAATCGCGAGGCATTCCTTCTTGTTATGGACGACAAGTATTAATTTTTATATTATTATGACAAAATCCAGTCCCTTTTCAATTGATTAGGCTCCGGGATTAGGCTTTCTTTTCGAAAAATAAATCATAGGGCCTAGAGGCCATGATATAGGCCTAACCTAAACCCATATTCGGTGGGTATTCGGTATGCAGAAACCTTCACAGTCCGGGCGGCGCTTGCACTCGCATCGCATTAAACAGGCAAAGTTCGCTAAACTGAGGTCTGCTTCAATTGCCAACCTTTATCGAGGGGCGAGTTTGAGGTTCATAGTCATCTATTACCTATACCATTTTTCACCCCGATATGGCAGTTACGTTAACGCGTTGAAACGTCTGCTTCGCTCGCGCATCTATGCGGCGTCTTTAAGCGCGTGCGTATGTACACCAGCGCTTTGATCGAACTCTAGCGAGTGAGGCTGCACCACAGAATTAGAGAAGGAGAACCGGGACTCCCTATACCGCCACGTACAATCGCGCCGTCAGCTGTGGGGAGAAAATTGGGGGTATTCGGGTCCTTGCCGACGGTGCGCGGAGACGAACGAAAACAACTCTGCGTCTCATCTGAAGCGTCTTGGTACTCGCGTGCAGGTCGCATCAAGTGCGTCCATCATCTATGTCGCGCTTGCATGACAACGAATGCCTCGAGCGCATTCCGAGGGAAACCGAATACCCCCAAATTTTGCTCCATGCCTGTATCAAGATGGCGGTCGAGTCCTGGTTCTCTGGTTTTAATTCTGTGGGCTGCACCTAATAAAATTCGTACAGTATTGACGTGACGTCACTGTCACATCAGGGTGAAAATGGTATTGAAAATCGCAAACCAGCCAAATTTGTCATAGGTTTGAATAGCTAGTAGAAAAACCGTGAATATAGTGTCAGAAAGTCTCACACATCTTAGCATAACCTTGTCGTTAATGTGACACCGAATGCAGCGCCATGTTTGGAATATATTCGATCATTGTGTGGGCAAATATTTGGTCAAATGTAGGCTTGACATTGAGACAACACTACGTGTGAAGTTTGAGGTAAGTAAAGCTTTTCCTTGTTATAAAAAACAAGGAAAAGGCAGTCATTTTATCACAACGCGATATATTAAAAAGTACATTTTGAGAGGGCCTACGCTGGTTCGTTTGATTCTAGTTTGAAATATGTTCATCACCTGCAGTCCGATTTGGTATCTATGGTTTCATCAAAGTCTTAGGAACTAATGTGGATGGTATTTTGGTTAACAAAAACGATACTGTTAAAAATATCGGTATGCAAGCGACATTTCTAATATGTAAAATGCATTGAAAATTGCCGGCTAAAGAGTGTATAAATTAAAATCGCGAAGAGTAGTAGTAACAATAACTATCCACATTCCAAGCGGAAACGCTTTTCAAAAACATACCACCTTTTTCGGGCAATCGCTGAAACCGAAATATGAAATTCCAGGTCATCTGTAAAAAAAAAGTGCATGGGCGGAAATGACCATGAACTTGGGTCATCGAAACAAATGAATATATGAATACAAAACCCACCCAAGTCCATACGTTGGCCAAATTGAGTTAAGCATGGGAAATTGTTGCTATACATAGGCCTGTCATGTATATGAAAGAACAACTCAAATTCATCATCTGTGTCTATTGAGCATGTGAGAAATAGCATGTATGAAAGAACCACCCAATTACGTGATTTGAGTCTTGTAACACATTGATTGAAATCCAGTATGTATAAAAGTCCACTTGTAACACATTCATTGCCGGAGTGACTTTTGAACCAAAAATGGGTTTAATAAAGGAACGTGTGTGGTTTATATTACATGGCAGAATGCTTATCAACATTATACATACCTGTGTGCTTTAATTTGTATTATCTTACTAGTGGTAATCTCATTCCAACGTTGTTGTCTTTGTATATGATTCAAAAAACCACCTAAGTCCAAAATTTAAAATGAACCCTACAAAGTCCCTGAAATGCTAATCGTCATACTTTATACAGTTTAATCCACTCATTTGCACGTAAAACTTACCATATTGACCAGGTAAATCTAAAATGATACACAGGTTTTTCTCTCAAAATCACTCCCCATGGACTTGGGTGGGTTTTGTATTCATGTATTCAAATGTTTATAATGGTGTCAGGCCTTTCATAGTGATACACAGACTTGTAGTGACTCGACTCGAAATGACTCGACTCGACTCGAGTTTTGGTGACTCGATGACTCGACTCGAGGGAAGGTGACTCGACGACTCGACTCGACTCGAGGGTTGATGAATCGATGACTCGAGGCTTGTGACTCGAGTCACTGTGGCTGAATTGACTTTTTAAAATGACTCGAAAATATAAATTATACCTTAATATTTCTAATAATACCTGCACATTTTCTTCCACACATCTCAGTGTATTGTTTTACACAGTGGGCTTACTATCTCTCAGCATCTTTATAATACCTTAAAATATAAATTATATGTATGTGTGTACAATGTACATGTATGATTGCCTCTCGATCTGGCTAAAGGATCCACCTTTTTTTTTACATGCTTCAAACTTGGCATGGTGGAAAAGTCCATTGTCCATCATTGCTGATTACCAGACTTATAGTGCTCGTACCCGTACTCGAGTCCCAATTTCCATACCCGTACCCGTACTTGTACCCATGGCTTTGGACCCGTACTCGTACTCATGCCCTATTTTGTCTTCGGATTCATGGAATGGGACCCGTACCCGTACTCATGGCCAGGGACCCGGACCCATACTCATGGCATGGGACCCGTACCCGTATTCATGGTCCGGGACACGTACCCGTACCCATGGGAACCATACAGTATATGGCTACACAAATGCAGGAAATCCCACGGTGAGTCCTCTGATCATAATCTAAACAAATAGGTTACATCATGGATGGGGTTGGGTGGAGAGTAACGCATGAATCCAGATAGCAAGCTATAGCAAGTGCCCTTAATTTTATTTTAGCCTGGTCCTGGGCCCTGAAAAGCTCTGAAAAGGTAAATCCAGCCCTGGCTACACAAAATGTACATGAATGCTACACACACACATGTCATTGTAACAGCCTGTGCACACACCCTACATACATGTACATGTATGCTACATGTCTCATTCACACAATGACTGATTAATACAGAAAAAAAACCCAGCAAACTGGGAAAACATTTCGAGATACTTTCTTTTTTGTGGTGAATTTCAAGTTATCATGTTAAAATATCATTATTATAGCTTTTATTAATCATTTTGATTATTCCCCATCCAAATACACTTCTCTACATAGACTCTACATGCTGCACACATGAAGAACTACATTGCAATGTGACTGACTGGTGTGAGCATTTCCACCAGCCACATGTACTTCTTGTGCCCAGGCTTGGGCTTGTGCATCTGAGTCAAATGAATAGAGAGGTTCTTACCATATACAGAAATTTGGGATGTATATGAATTTTAAAATATTAATAAAACATGGATATAATTATCCAGAAGTGCATAATAAGACTCGAAAGCTACATCTTTGCTAAATATATGTTGAAATTAGTATTGTACAGTCTGGCTGTCCATATTGTACATAGACATAGTTTTTTCACTTGCATCCCAAAATGTGCCACCTTTAGGCTAGATTCACTATGACCACCAATATTTGATCTCTTTTTGTACTTGATTAATTAATTTGTTTATACCCATACCCATAATAGGACCCATACAAGTACTCGAGTCCCAATTTCCATACCCATACTCGTACCCGTACCCATGGCTCCGTACCCGTACTCGCACCCTACTTTGGAATGGACCCGTACTGAATACTCATGGCTGGGGATCCGTACCCTACTCATGACCTGAAATCCGTACCCATGGCCTGGGACCCGTACAAGTACACGTGGTCCGGGACACGCACCCGTACCCATACTCATGGCGGGTCCTAATGGCAATACTACAAGTCTGACTGATTACTGATTTCCATAATACACTGGATGGAGCACATAGATTCATAAATTAATATTATGTACTCTCACTGGGATTTTAATTTCAAAAAATACAAATTCATGCAAATTGGGCTATCAAGTTGACAGGTGGTATCATGAGCATATAAAACGTGAAGTGACTCGAAATGACTCGACATAATATATCCGACTCGACTCGACTCGATAGAATGGCCTGACTCGACTCGACTCGACTCGACTGACGACTTCAAATGACTCGACTCGACTCGGACTCGAAGGCTTCATGACTCGACTCGACTCGAGACTCGAGGGCTCGATGACTCGACTCGACTCGGACTCGACTTTCAGTAACTCGACTACAAGTCTGGTGATACAACAATTAGCCCCCAATATTGGCTTTCATTTGAACAGTTATTTGTTAAACCGCGATTTTTTTTGGTTGAGAAATCAATGAACGTATCAAAAAACTTTTCGCAAATCGATTTAAAATTGCCCGTACCGTTAAAAAGGAATTTTTACTATGGTCAAGATGAGTTTGTTTAAATAAAACCATGATAAATTCAATACTACATTAACTATATTACAGATAATACGATACACAATTAAATTATTTTAAGCCGTAGAAGGAAATTAGATAAAATACTAAATGTAATTAAGAATAATATTATCTTTCACTTTGGTTTTGAAATGCTTGATCGTCTTTATATTCTTTATATGTTTCTCAAGTGAATTCCACTTAATTGGGCCCGCTGCTTTTAAGGTTTTATGAGCGAAATTCGTTTTAGATTTAGGAACCTGGTAATCTTCATTATTTCTCGTGTGGTACTTGTGCAGAGTACTCTGCCTTACAAAATACTTTTGAAATGCTTCTGGAAGTTGATTTGTAAAATGTTTATACATAAAAGTACATAATTCAAGATCATAGGTATCGTAGACATTAAGTACTTTATAGTTCTGAAACAGAGGAGCGGAATGACTTAGGTAATGACTATTTGATACAATTCGAAGTGCGCTCTTTTGCAGCTTGAAAAGTTTATCTAAGTATGTTTTACAAGTACTGCCCCATGCTATAATACCGTAATTAACATAAGGAAGTATCAGTGTACAATATAATGAATATAGAATATGCTCAGGTACGAAATGTTTAATTTTGTTAATGATTCCTATACCCTTAGACATGTTTTTTGCAATGTTATCGATATGATTTTTCCATGTCAGGTTCTCGTCAATAGTTACTCCAAGAAATTTTGTATTTTTAACTCTTTCCAAATTCGTGTTATCCAATACAATGTTAACACTATCATTATAAATACATGTTTTACGACTTGTACCGAGTAGCATGTAATTTGTCTTGCTTGCATTTACAGACAGCTTATTTGCTTTAAACCAATTGACCTCTTCTAGTTCCTTGTTAATGAGATCAAATTTAGATATAATATCTGGGTGTGAATAGGTAATAGTAGTGTCGTCTGCAAACAAAGCAAATTCTAGAACAGAGGTAGTATTTACAATATCATTAACATACAGTGTGAATAGTAATTGGCCTAAAATCGACCCCTGAGGTACACCACACGAAATGCTCATATAGCTGCATTTACATGAATTATAATATACATATTGTTTCCTATTGTACAAATAATCTGTAAACCAATTTAATACATTTCCCCTGAACCCATAATACTCTAACTTGTATAACAAAATGCTGTGATCAATTGTGTCGAAGGCTTTAGACAAATCTAAAAATATTCCTGCTGTAGTTTCATTATTTTCACCTGAAGTACTGATTTTATCAACTAATTCCAAAATTGCCATATACGTAGAATGATTAGACCTAAAACCAAATTGTTTTTCATTTAAAATATTGTATAGAATACAACAGTATATATTAGATACAACAGTGTAAATTGGATGCTGGGATAAGTATTTAGAGAGAAAATGCATTTTTATGACTAATTATCTTGATGTTTGGTTATACATTTGATACTGTTTTAGTTACAATCTGTTAGCATACACATAACACTTGCATATCGAGCTAATCTTGTAAGGGGCTGTGCAACAATTATGTGTACCCCCGGGGTGGTGAATTTTCAAAATGGTCTGCAAAATATCGCTTGCCCCCCCCCCCGGTCGTGCCAAAAAATCATTGCCCCAGCCCTATCGACGTGCCAAAAAACCTTTGCCCCTCCCCTCTGACTTGAATGACTCTCGTATATATTTTAAAAAGTATACATTTTGTTTGTTTACTTTGCTTTCTTTTATAACAGTCAATGCCAATACTTCACCTATAAGGAAGCAAGGATCGCCAAGTGAGTAACAGAAAAAAAATAAAAATAAAACTATTATTAAAAACTAGAATCAGAGCCATAACATCCGGCTGAGGACGCAGTTGGTACTGTGAAAGCGCTCCCGGTAAGCGATCAAATTTTAAGTAGTGTTAGTAGTTAAGGTGGACTTTTTTGTACGCTAGGTCAAAGGTCACGATGACGTCACTTCCGGATCAAAGGTCAACTGAGGTCAAAGGTCATCACGGGTCAAAGGTCGATTTGCATATTCATGAGATGGGCGTGGCTAATTAGCATAAATGAATATTCATGAGATGGGCGTGGCTAATTAGCATATGTGAATAAAATTTTGAAAAAGTTGGAAAAAAATGAAAAAATTTTGAAATAAAATTTTGAAAAAAATTTCAAATAAAATTTCAAAAAAAATTTCAAAAAAAAAATTTCAAAAAAAATTTCAAAAAAAAAATTTCAAAAGAAAATTTCAAAAAAAAATTTCAAAAAAAAAAATTTCAAAAGAAAATTTCAAAAAAAATTTCAAAAAAAATTTCAAGAAAAATTTCAAAAAAAAAATTTCAAAACAAATTTCAAAAAAATATAAAAACATTTTTGAAAAAAATAGAAAAATAATTTTTTAGAGTGACCCTTGACCCTGAAGTGACCTTTGACCCGAAATGACCCGTTTTTGTTCTAGAAACACCGAAATTTTAAAAATACGGGAAAAAATTTGCCTAAAATAACGCGTCGTATCGGGCGTGTTACGGAAGGTATCGGCTTCAAACTCGATATATACGGTAAGGGTCGAATTACGAGCTATCCGCGGGGGTCGAGGGGGTCGAAAGGTCAATGCGCTTAAAAAATTAATTTTGTCTAGGGAAATATCGTATTTTTCGTTTTATATTACGTATCGAGGTAAAACTCCCTCACCATGCTACACGGAAGCGACCCTCGACCGGGAAGTGATGCTTGGCCCGGAGCGACCCTTTGACGAACTTTGACCCCTACGTGTCCACGTACTCGTATAAAATGACTTATGATCGGCGTGACATAGAACTGGATTAAAACCAGTTAAAACCAGTCCTACCACCTCCCACTACCACCATCACATACAACAAAATACACCAATGCGTCGATCGCGTAATGAAATGATCGATCGCGTAATGAAATGCGTCAAAGCGTAACGAAATGCGCCGATTGCGTAATGAAATGCGTCAAAGCGTAACAAAATGTGTCAAAATGCGTCGATCGCGTAACGAATTGCGTCAAAATGTGTCGATCGCGTAACGAAATGCGTCAAAGCGTAACAAATTGCGTCAAAAATGCATCATTGCGTCCTAAAATACGTCAAAGCGTAACAAATTGCTTAAATTGCGTAGTAACAAATTGCGTCAAAAATGCATCATTGCTTCCTAAAATGTGTCAAAGCGTAACAAATTGCTTAAATTGCGTAACAAATTATTTCAAAATGCGTCAAAAATAGAGTGACTCTTTACGTAATTTAAATCTGACATCGTTTCCGGTACAAAATGGCGCACTTCCGATACAAAATGGTGGAATATTTCAAAATGCACTTCCGGTTGACCTTTGACTCGGAAGTGACACTTGACCCCTTAATTGCGTCTTTACGTAACAAATTGCGTCAAATTACATCCATGGCGAGACAAAATGCGTAACGCGAAAGGGATGTTAGAGGTTTAAAATTGGGGTAATAACGACTAAAAGAGGCGATATTTTGTTTCTCTACTTTTTATTGTCTTTAAAATATTCTCGGGTTAATCTTCATCGTCTTCGCCCATGGCGTCCTCGTCATTCTCTTCATCGTAATGGAACAGCCCATCAAATTTAGAGCGATGTTTCGCCATCGTTCTCTTCACAGCTTTATCCACCTCAACGCCATTCTTCATTTTCTCCTCGAGATCATCCGCAATCTCCGTGTAAACTCTGTCGTCTTTGAGAAGCGCGTGGCTTCGTAGAAACGTGCTGTACCGTTCGAAAAAGTCGCGTTTTACGGCCCATACCGTTTTCAAATGGGCCTTTTCCCTCGCCATCTCCGGATCCATGCCGTCGCCGACGTACTTTTCGTATTTTGCCCTCCTCATATCTTCCGTAGCTTCTTTAGCTCCCTCGTACCATTCCCGATAAGCATCGTTGTCTTCCAGTTCGTCGCTCTCTCGGTCCGAGACAACCTCATCCTCGATTTCCGAGTCCTCCTCCTCCTCGTCTTCATCATCATCCTCTTCTTCTTCTTCTTCAAGGTGTACGTGTCGCTTGTGTCTCTCAAGATCGTACTTGCGCGAGAATGTCCTGCCGCACACGGAGCAAGGATAAGATTTAAAAGTATTCATGTTTCTTCGGAAGTTATGATCAAAAGGTTTAAAATGACTGACTTATATATACTAAACTTTTGCGTTACGCTAATCATTACGCAATTTACGCAAATAGTTACGCAATTAACGCATTTTAAAGCAATTTATTACGCTTTGACGCAATTTGTTACGCTTTGACGCATTTCGTTACGCAATCAACGCATTTCGTTACGCTTTGACGCATTTCGTTACGCTTTGACGCATTTTGTTGCGTAACTGACGCAATTTGTTACGCAATTGACGCATTGATTCATTTTGTTGTATGTGGCGGTGGGAGGAGGGGATAGGAGAACAGGTTCTATCCGGTTCTATCCGGTTTGATCCGCATCCATATCGCGATTCCCCTTCACTATCGGAATATGAATACTCCACACGGGTCTACGAAAGCGAAATATTTGATATTTATGGTCAAAATGCACTACATTACCCCACTCTTTGACTAATTTTGAAGCATTTTATCGTGCAACTGATGCAAATGACACATTTTGTTACGCAACCGGCGTCACTTCCGGGTCGAGGGTCGCTTCCGTGTAGCATGATCAGGGCTTTTTAAAAGTTTTACCTCGATACGTGCTATAGAACGAAAAATACGATGTTTCCCTAGACAAAATTAATTTTTTAAGCGCATCGACCTTTCGACCCCTCGACCCCCGCGGGAGGTTTGTAATTCGACCCTTACCGTATATATCGAGTTTGACGGCGATACGTTCCATAATACGTCCGATACGACGCGTTATTTTAGGCATTTTTTTACCCTTATTTGTAAAATTTCGGTGTTTCTAGAACAAAAAAGGGTGAAAGGTCACTCTGAAAAAAAATACTATTTTTTTCCAAAAATTTGTTTAAAAAATTTTTTTTTATTATTTTTTTCAAATTTTTTTTTTGAAACTTTTTTCAAATTTTTTTAAAATTTTTCTTTAATTTTTGAAAATTTTTAAACAATTTTTTAGCCACGACCATCTCATGAATATGCTAAATAGCCACGGCCATCTCATGAATATTCATATATGCTAATTAGCCACGGTCATCTCATGACTATTCATATATGCTAATTAGCCACGCCCACCTCATGAATATGCAAATCGACCTTTGGCGACCTTTGACACGAAAGTGACGTCATCGTGACCTTTGACCCATGACCTTTGACCTCGGTTGACCTTTGACCAGGAAGTGACGTCATCGTGACCTTTGACCCATGACCTTTGACCTCGGTTGACCTTTGACCCGGAAGTGACGTCATCGTGACCTTTGACCTCACCTACAAAAAAGTCTACACTTACTACTAGTGTTGAAGCCAAAAAATTCTTCTAATTTAGAATTACGTGGTTTGTAATTAAGGCGGACCCTACACAAAGGTGTGTAAATGACAAAGGTTTGTAAATACAAATAATGTGCAATATGCAAATAAGCTCATTTGTATTCATCAATATGCAAATAACATGACAAAAATATACAGCACATCAGGCCACCATATACTATCAAAATACCAAGTTAGAAGTTGATCGGTTAAGCTGCAAAGTGAATTAATGAAAATGTTTGTTAATGAAAAATTAATGAAAAAGGTTTGTAAATACAAATAATGTGCAATATGCAAATATTGCACATCCTTTTCATTTATTTTTGATGCCGAAACTCATTAGTTTTACTAAATTCCACATCATTTCGACTTTTGCTGTATCGTTTTGATCCGATAAAGTGGCAAAGCTAGCTATAGCTTTGAATGGCTTTTGTCTAACACTCACGTCACGTCACGTCACGTCACGTCACGTCACGTCACGTCACGTCGCGTCACGTCGCGTCACGTTGAAATGTTATCAAAAGTTCATAATAAATTATTAACTCCACAATTACCCTTATCTCCCTACGTGATAAATAGTCCGTGAAATAGTCCATGGAACCTGAGAGGGTGAACACGTGTTCCTTGGGTGATCAGTCCGAGGAAAACATGAAGTACTCAAACATATACTGCTTAAACATGAGAGCCATGCATGGAAAAAAATTACCAGAAGAATGCCTAAACATGCATGCGCCACACAGTGTCATCGACCCTATATCTTCATGGGAGGAATCGCCATGGTAGGTTAAATCCACAGCCACGATTAGCCATTTGGTTCAAACCTTTAAAGCTCTTTTAAACTAATAATTAGTCGAGGGACATAACTAAGGCTACTCACAATAGCCGGGTAATCGATCTTGGTTGTGCGTGATTA
The DNA here is from genome assembly GCF_039555335.1 of Amphiura filiformis. Taxonomy (NCBI): domain Eukaryota; kingdom Metazoa; phylum Echinodermata; class Ophiuroidea; order Amphilepidida; family Amphiuridae; genus Amphiura; species Amphiura filiformis. The sequence continues at coordinate 75,667,312 of NC_092629.1, forward strand.
AGCTTGTATACCACATTGAGGTCAATGGTCATCGACTTTTATACTGCCTACAGTGAGTGCAGCTGTACTACACGCTGCACGCTGTAGTCCATAACAGGACCAACGCAATATAAAATGGTCAAATTTTGAGTTCAAAGCGCACGGCCAATTTTCAAAGCGCATTCTAGCGACTATCATATCTGTTCAACACGTATTTCCAAGTTTATGAGACCAAATCTGGTTTCTTGAGAAAAAAATCATGACGGAGATATTCATCATTTTCTAACCCGGTATCAGAAGATTTTCGTCTGATATCAAAATCGTGCATAGCAATTCACGTGTATCGATCCCGTGTATTCATTTTAGTGTCCCTTCTGCACCAAATAATTATTAGCCAGGCGGTGTCGGTGTGCGCCACCCCAAAAATGGTTTGGTTTTGAAAGGGGAAACAATATTTTTGAATTTAGGTCATTAAATCTACTACACAGTCTACACTAGCAACAATGAATGAGCAAAAGGGATTCTTGTCAACCAGTGAAGGCAAGCAAGATACCCAGTTGTGAAATGGAACATTTTCTAAAGCATGTAATGTCAACTTTGAAAATTTTTGAAATACACAAAAAAATATTCATCACAAAAATCAACATGTACTTTGCTTTCTAAACAAACACTCGCGTGCGCCACGCTTGTATTATGCACATGTGTCGCATGGTTAAATAAATCGGCGATCATGATAAAATACACCATCTCAAAGCTAGCTTTACTGCAAATGTTCGCTATAATAAACACAATTACTTTACCACGACAACACGAGGGATTTGTTTCGTCCAATCAGAAATTTATAAACAAGCTGATGTGTACGCTGAAGTGGTGGCTGTACCATACTTGAGACGCGCTGACTGTAAACATGCATGTATCAAAAGTCTTTGTGTAACGCGACGACACGCAGGTACTGCGCAAGCGGCACAAGATAAAAGGCGTACATGTACCGAGGGTGAGCATTGAGCAAACATGTTCAAACATGTACATGCAGTCAACATGTCTGGAGCAAATGTTTTGAAAAATGCCATTTTATGGTCCATGCAAAAATACAGAGCACCCGCTATTTTTGAATGTATTTTTAAAAAGAAAACTTGTACAAAATTTATGACATGAAAACACCCGAACTTTTTGCGAGAGTTTAGCACAAAATCGCATCTTGTACTCATAATTTGAAAAAAAAAAAAAATATATCAAAACTTTGAAACACAATCACAACCACATCCTGATTTACTCTTAATTTGGCAGCCAGCGCAGGGGGCACGCTGACGATCTTCACAATGAAAATCGGTTTACACATAAAACATGGAGAACGAAGTAAATGTGAACTTCCAAAATGTCTGTTACTTTTACCAAAACATTTGTTAGTTTCAAAATCATTTTCCTCTTTCCATACATGAAACATTTCCCGATTATTTTATTCATTGAAGCTTTGCTGTGCTTTGCGGCATTGATGAAAAGCTGGAATTCCATGGACTATTTCACGGACTATTTATCACGTAGGGAGATAAGGGTAATTGTGGAGTTAATAATTTATTATGAACTTTTGATAACATTTCAACGTGACGTGACGTGACGTGACGTGACGTGACGTGACGTGACGTGACGTGACGTGACGTGACGTGACGTGACGTGACGTGACGCGTGTGTTAGACAAAAGCCCTTTGAATTGCCTCATTATGTCGCGGGTTTAGAGGTCTGTATTTTGCGTACGGTACACAAACCTGTATTGTCTGTTCGTAAATGTGTAGAACAAGTCTAATTATAATATTCAATTGAATATATGAATACAAAAGCCACCCAAGTCCATACTATGGCCAAATTGAGTTAAGCATGGGAAATTGTTGCTATACATAGGCCTGTCATATGTATGAAAGAACAACTCAAATTCATCCTCCGTGTCTATTGGGCATGTGAAAAATAGCATGTATGAAAGAATCACCCAATTCCATGATTTGAGTCTTGTAACACATTGATTGAAATCCAGTATGTATAAAAGTCCACTTGTAACACATTCATTGCTAGAGAGTGACTTTTGGAAAAAAATGGGTTTAATAAAGGAAAGTGTGTGGTTTATATTACATGGCAGAATGCTTATCAACATTATACATACCTGTGTGGTTTATTTTGTATTCTCTTACTAGTGGTAATCTCATTCTAATATTGTTGTTTTTGTATCTGTTTCAAGAAACCACCCAAGTCCAAATTTTAACATGAATTCCACGAAGTCCCTGAAATGCTAATCGTCATACTTAATACAGGTTAATCCACTCATTTGCACGTAAAACTTACCATATTGACCAGGTAAATCTAACTGAAGGAAATAAAATGATACACAGGTTTTTCTCTCAAAATCACTTCCCATGGCTTTTGTATTCATGTATTCAATTGATTAATGGTATCAAATGTGTGCTATAAACGTATATAATGACGTTGAAACAATTTTACTACATGATAAAATAAATAACACCACAGATTTAAATTTGAATAGATTCTATTCATTTTGACTAGGTTATTTTGAGGGTGTACACTCTCAGAAAAAAAGGTTCTACTTAGAACCTTTTTTGTCCTGTATAAAGAACCCTAAGCAGTAATAAATCTTTAAGGTTCTTTATAAAACCTTAAAAAGTTCTATAAAAAACCTTAAAGATTTAAATAGACCTGGGGACATTCTAATTCATTCATTCAGGGACTCATTACAAAGTTAAGAAAAGTAAAACGTAGTGTTAACCCTTTTTGGCACTAAAAACCATTTTCATGGATAAAAACCCATTGGGTTTCAATTGGGTTCTTTGTAGAACCAAACAAGGTTCTGTAGCCAAGAAAAAGGTTCTTTGTAGAACCTTAAGCTTGAAGAACCTTTAAGGAATCTTAAAGAAAGAACCCTCAAGTTCTTGGTAGAACAGAAAAAAAGGTTTTTTATCCATGAAAATGATTTTTTAGTACCAAAAAGGGTTAACACTACGTTTTGCTTTTCTTAACTTTGTGATGAGTCCCTGAATGAATGAATTGGAATGTCCCCAGGCCTATTTAAATCTATAAGGTTCTTTAAAGAACTTTTTAAGGTTCTTTTTAGAACCTTATTACTGCTTAGGGTTCTTTATACAGGACAAAAAAAAGGTTCTAAGTTGAACCTGAGAGTATAATAATATCGCTTATTTTGGTGTATTTCCTGCAGATTATTGCATCTCTGATGACTTAAGAGAAGTGTGGAACGAGTTTTGGGGATTTCATAACTATCAATGCTGGTAAGAAATAGATTGAAGAATGTTTGCCTGTTAGTCATGGATGGGGATTGGATTGCCCATAATAAATGTACTACTCATAGAGGTACCAATTAGGGAAAGCTGTCGGTAAAATTTAACCATTATTAATCATTTTATTACCTCCACGACCCATTATTCAAAATCGCGCACCAGAGGATGATTTAAGCACTTCCCAGCAAGTCTTGCGGTTAGCACAGCTGTGTGAGTAAACATGACACCACTGTCCGCCCACTGCATACACACGTGCATGGTTAAATTTGAATTTGGACAGATATATTTACAATAAAAAACACCTTCCAAAAGTTGGTCGATTTCACATTTTATGTTATCTACAGAAGGTGTGAATTATCCTTCATGCATACATCACTTTAGATCTGAAATCGACCAATATAATGATGACGACACACGGGCAATTCTAAAGCAACATCTTTTGCAAAGAGTTCAATGGGATTTGAAAAGTAAAGTGGCAGTTGAAACTCTAGTGATAACACTAGTACAGTGCATGATGGGGCTTCCTTAAATCATCCTCTGATCGCGCACTGTGATTAGTTGAAACGCGTCACGTGAAAGCCCATTAATTAGCAATAAAGTGGCCGGGGCAACGAACTTTATGTTCTTCTCGCATCACAGCGCACAGCAAAGTGCGATGCAGTATATTAGCGTCGTTACGCATTCTACGCAAAGCAATACGCTTGGTTACGCGTTCTGCAATACTCGCTATCACTTACGACTTGGCTACGCGTAGGCTCTCCACCTTGAGGTAAACAACTTGAAATATTTGGGCAAAATGGGATATTTTCTCTTTAAATCGCACTATTTTGTGGTAATAGAATAGAAATAAAGGGTGCAGCATTATATCCTTTACACGCAAATAATGTGTCCTCGGCAGTAAAAACGTTTAAATAATGTTACGAATTGGGTTTGGCATTTTGTACAAGTTTCTCACCCTCTGGTTTGGCACCATTTATTTTCAGGAATACTGCCCTCATTTTAAGTTGGAGGGAAATTTAAATTGGGTTGTCAAGAGAGGGCGACAAAATTTAGTTGGGATTTGGCAATCAATTTTTGGAATCAATATTTTGCACCTGTTTTATCCCTTTGTGTGCTTGATGGGAGTTCTTAGACAAGTTGATTTTTCTGATCAGTCTGAGTTTTGCCAGCCATGCATGCAGATCTAAAGGTAAAGAGTGGTGCATTATTACTTGAGTGATTTTTGGGTATTTGGAGAAATGAATTATTTTTGATATGGGTAAAGCTTTGGCTGTTTAATGTTTGACACACAGGTTGTGATAACATGACTTGTGGCCTGGATTTTGTTTTTCTTGATGGACAAGATTTTTGGGCACTCTGAGGATAGTTTTGTGATGAGTTTGTTATTTTTCTTGAGCTGTCGTTGTTCTGGAGATTGCTGATGACGCCACAGCAGTTTCGAGCAATGGTTGTTCTTTGTTGCTGAGAGTAAGGAAATTGAATTCTCAGTTTTAAATTTTGTTTTTCTTGAGCCGTCGTTGTTCTGGAGATTGCTGATGACGCCACGTGAGCAGTTTCGAGCAATGGTTGTTCTTTGTTGCTGAGAGTAAGGAAATTGAATTCTCAGTTTTAAATTTTGTTTTTCTTGAGCCGTCGTTGTTCTGGAGATTGCTGATGACGCCACGTGAGCAGTTTCGAGCAATGGTTGTTTCTTTGTTACTGAGAATAAGGAAATTGTATTCTCGGTTTTAAATTTTGTTTTTCTTGAGCTGTTGTTGTTCTGGAGATTGCTGATGACGCCACAGCAGTTTCGAACAATAGCTGTTCGTTGCATCTGGGAATGAGAAAATTGTATTCTCAGTTTTCAAATTGGTTTTCATTCATTTCTCTAGAGACTAAAATTACTCAGGGTGTTGAGTTGGCAAATTTGTGGGGGAAATTTTAGACTTGAAAACAAATTTTTGCCTGGCAAAATTAACTGGGCGTGGCAGGACTAATCTTGCAAAATTTATTTGCCTAGTAAAATCTGGGCGTGTCAAGTCTAATTAAATTTCATGTTTTTGATTTCCATCAGTTAAATCTTCCCTATGCATTTCAAAATTTGTTTGTGTTTTTGGGTTTTCATTCATGCACGCTTATCACATTGAAGGTTACAGCCGGGGCGGTTGCCGTGTCCTTTGTGAATGATGCGTTTACGCAGTCTCACAATTTTTTTAGGTTAAAGCGCAACTTGCATTTTTTTTTTTTTCCTGTGTATGCAAATTCCTCAAATCTGGCGCGCGGAAATTTCTTTCCGAGGCCGTGGTTTTGCACCTAATCTGACGAAGACTTGGGTTGTCAAACCGGGGTGGCTGGTTGGGATTTGGGTCCTGGGAGCGGGCTTAAAACCTTCAGTGTTTATTGTTGAGAGCATGTAAATGAAAACTATGAAATGCAATCGGTTTTGAAATTAAGTCGCAATTTATTATTTTGTTTTTATTGTCGCGTTTCATCAAAGATATATTTAAAAGGACAAGTATTTATTGAAATCTCATGTTTAGGCCTTGGGTTAAATTTTTGGGGATGTTAAAATTTAGGTTATATCAAAATTTCAGCCTGGGAGCTGAGTATGGCTTTCATTTATGACTACCCTACTTGAGATGTTTTCTAAATTTTTGTCTTGCTGGTTTCCTTGAGAGCTGGCAATTTTCTGGACAAAATAACGAAAAGTACTCAATTGGAAGTCATGAATGAAAGTCTTGGGTTTTTAGGGTGGTTTAGGTTCCGTGCAGGGTCTGCTTGATCTGGCGATAACTGAGTCGCTTTTGGTCCGATGTTGCACTTCATTTTATTCTGGGTCCCATTTTGTTTTAATATTGTTAACTTCTCTGCTCGGAGATAGACCACAGATTAGTTACACAATATGGGTGGTGGCAGCGCTCGGGAGCTGTGGCAGGACTCCCACCGGTATTTAGTTAGGGCGTTAGTGTTTATGATTTCATTTGGCTGTACGTTTAGTGAAATACGTTTTTGGGGTAGCGTTAAGCCCCAGTTTTTAATGATTTCCAATTCTCTTGGGGCTGGAAAACTTCTCGAGGCCAGTAGCGGTAGTAACGCTGCGCGGTGTTTATTTTATTATTTAATGTTAGGGAAAGACGCCATTTTGGATTTTAGTTGGGGCCCAGGATGGGATTGGGGTGCAATTCATCGGATTTGGAGCGATTTACTTGGCCAGATTTGGTACTGATCTGCAGGCGCGATTTTGCAGGGGATTTAGATATAAATTTAAATGGGGGTTTTATAAGTTCATCATTTTCTTACTTGCATGAGATTTCAACTAAATATCATGATCTAAAAATAGTGCAATTCATTTTATAAAATTTCACTGCATAAAAAAAAATGTCTTCAGTGCAGTATACAGACATTAATAAATTATCTGTTTTCTATTAAAATAAAATGTGCAATATTTTAAAATGAGATTTTGATGCTTGTAAAATGAAAGGAAAGCGCAGAAATATAAATTAAAATGATTTTTGCCAATATTTCTTGTTTCATATTGATTTTTATTTGTTGTTAATTAGGCCACAAAATTCCCTCCCCTCTTCAATTTTTGGAGGGACTTATCCATTTTATTTCATTCATTCCCTTTTTGTCGGCCACGCTACCCACGGCCAGGGAATTGTCGGACTTCGTCGCAAGTCCGACTTTTAATCAATTTTCCCAAACCCCTGGTCTGTGACAATAATGTGTTCGGCTGCGCCTCACCCATTATTTACGTTTTTACTGCCTCGGACACATTATTTTCGTGATAAAGGATAATGCATTACCCTTTATTTCTTAAATATATTAGCAGAAGAATTAATATTGTTATTTAATTTCAACTTACACGTATTACATACATATGCATAAAAGCAGTATCAATCATTTTGACTTAAAGGAGTATTTCGTGATCCTAGCATCCTCTATTTATGTCATTTTTCATTAGATATCCACGAACAAAACCTATTCCCAAAATTTCAGTTGATTCCGATTTTGCGTTCGCGAGGTGTGCATGATTATGTGTATTACACTGCTCCATAGACAATGCGTTGTAATTTCGTTCTGGTGCACCAGAACGAAATTCAAATTTCACGAAATCTTTGCCAGAGGTTTCCAGTGATATAAAAATCTCAATTTTTTTTTAGAAAAGTGGGGGGATGAGGCTGTGGCTCACGAAATGCCCCTTTAACTGTCAAATTACCTTCCCATATGGAACAGTGTTATCCCTTGATAACTTTTTGTGACTCATGTCGACATTAGAAAAAGATCAGTGAATTTATTTACCAAATTGTTTGTTGAAAAAGAAAACTGGAATCAGAACAAGTGATTGCTGGTACTTTACTTTTCTGGTGGTTATCTAAAAGTAGCAAAGATCGGCAAAGCAAGCAAAGCAAGCAAGAGACAACTTTGTTGATGTGAATATACCTCATGACGAACTCACCATTGAAAACCTGGTGAGTTGACTCTTAATAAAAATTCCCTTTAAAGGGAAAGCCAGCTTCAATGCAGTAGATGCCTTGTAATAATATTATTAGTTTGGGTGGTGGCATTTTTAGGATCATGCTTTTTTATGATCCATCATGTTTCATGACAGTCCACCAAACCATCAATGATGAGAACATGCACACAGAAACAGCAAACCAAACAACTGCTATAACTTCCTGTCAATTAATTACTCCAAATTGTTCTGTCTTTTTGTCTTTTCTGCCTTTTAGGCTACCCTTAGCTCATTATTAATATAAAGAAATGCAGTTTTTAACTAATTGGCTAAAAATTGCCATCCTACTTGCCTTATACATGCACATTAATTTTATATTAATTCGCAATTTATACTTAATATAGCACATTATAAAATGTATAAAGACTGATATTGTTCAATTATAATAATCCTACATGTATATAAATTATACCCATATCAAAAATAGGCCCTGAAATTGCATCAAATTTTTCCCGTTGAAAAGACAAAACTGATGTTTAAGATATAAATTATTTCATAAATGACATTTTGAGTCATTTTTATCCATAAAACGATACTTGATATAGGAAAGTTTTACTTTGACTTTTACGTCCATAAAGGTTTTAATCATGTTATCAATACACTCACATCTCATGCTGTGCTGATCTCCAGGAGGTTTGCAAATGTAAATCTAAGAACGCCTGATAACAAGGATTCTATAATTTTCTTTCGTTGATATGCTGTGGAAACTATTATAGACCTGGCATGAACTTTTAATGTCATATTTCCTTCAAACCATAACTTTTGAAATTCTCACTCGTTTTCATTCGTTGAAACGGCAAAACATACTTTCTTTTTCTTACAAATCCAATAACAGGTCTATTATATATTTTCACCATAAAAAGTTCCGCAAAGTAATTCAAACCAATGCTAGTACCCCGTAATCTCTTTAGCAAACAAAGACGATCTCCGAATTAGATAGCCAGCTAACGCTGGCGAAAAGCAGTGCAAAGATAAATATTAAAGAGACAACTTTAGCCGGTATGAAAATACCTACGTGGTGAGCTCCATTCGTGATTACCGATAGAGCCGGTTGCTCACTAAAATGCCGCGGTCTTGGCAAAGCTGAGGCTTTCAAAATATAAAGATAATTTAATCGAAGCATGATCTCAATGAAAAAGTAAATATTGAATGGCTGAAACCTTTGTTTTTCAATATATAAACACATAGTGTGCTCCAAGAGACTACTAAAGTCATAAATGCTAATGATTGCTTTTGAAATAACCTGGTAAACTTAATCTAAGAACTGCATTAAAAATTACAAAATCGGACAGAAAAAATGCCTCTCACGCACTTCACATATCCATTCTACTATATGTATCGAGTAGCCTTGTTTGCCAATTTGTGGTGAATATTTCTGCTTGGTTGGCTTTGCTTCTAGCCTAGTAATAGTAATAAACACACACTACCTATTCACGAAGTTGACAATGATAATTCTTATACTCACTAATTGTATATGATTCTGGAAAGTATTTCTGATTTTGTTTTGAATAAGAATAATACCTTAAGATCAATGTGTTCCCTGCCTCCACCATTAATGGGTGCGGATGGAGAGAGAACATTTATCCACCGACCTTCCTTCAATGCCTCAACGACTGAGAATGGCGCTCTCGTTCACAAGCATTGTGCCGAGCAAGCGATACCGTCACACGTGATTGGACGTCCACAGCGCATCAACGAATCATGCCATTGGCCAAAGCTAGTTACCCGGGAAAACCTGATCTTTGACCCGGCCTGAAACTTGCTCTCTGCAGGTGATAAATTGAGTTTCATTGTGATAAACGCGATGAAACTGTATTCCAACACTTCAAATAATTTCCCTAGTCTTCAACATGGCATAACCTATTAATCGTAGGGAGTGGTGGGTGGGCAAATACTTTTGTTGTTCCAAACTGGATAAAAACAGAAGTGTGCTGTGATATGAAAAGCAAACCCCCGGGAGCAAACCCACACAGATCTTAATTTAATAGATCTGCTCCCATTGATTGAAGACTGGATTAGGCCATTACCCCGCCCTATGATTGGATGGAGCTATGATGCACACGCAAACCATAACAACAAATAATGACCTCACCAGGTCATAAGCACCATTTAAAAGTAATTATAGGGACGCAACAATTTCTATGAACGAGTTAATTGGTGTCTTTAGGCTGCGATCACATAGAAGTATACGGTATACGGTATTCGCTATACGAAATACGCTCATTCGATCAGGCTGAGTTCATATAGGAGTATACTATGTGAACTCAGCCTGATCGAATGAGCGTATTTCATATAGCGATTAGCGAGTATAGGCATGATAGGTCAGTTTACCAATTTTAGTAGGGAGTGGTGGGTGGGCAAACACTTTTCTTGTTCCAAACTGGATAAAAACGGAAGTGTGCTGTGATATGAAAAGCAAACGTTTTAATAACATTAAAATGTCGGGTTAAATAAAGCTCATGATAACGTTTTAAAACGTTTTGTATGAAAACACACTACAAAAATATTTTTAAATGTTTCCAAAAAATGTTATTGTAAACTATTTTTGCAAACACTTTTGCCAAATATTGTGTCAATACTTAAATAACATTATGTTAAAATATATGAACGCAGCAAACACAGAAATGTTCATAAAATGGGTTTTTTTCAAAACCTTTTAATAACATTAAATGTCGGGTTATATAAAGGTCATGAAAACGTTTTTAAAACGTTATTGAAAATATTTTTCGAACATGTTTCGAAAAATATTTTTTCAACCCCAAAATAATATTCTGTTTAGAATGTTTTGTATCAAGTTTTCAAGAATGTTTTTGGAATGTTATTAAAACGTTTTTATACTCTTTATATAACCCGACATTTAAATGTTTTCTGTAAAACATTTTTATTTGTTGAGTAGTCATTTAAACGTTTTCTGACAACCTTTTATAACCTTTTGCGAATGATGTCGAAAACGTTTTGTGTTTGCTGGGATCATCAGATTGAGTGTCCCAGGGTAAAGAAGGCATTTGAGCTAGGCAAATTCGCATACAAATTGTAAATTCACTCTGCATCTGTACAATTTGAAAAAGTCAAAACTCTGAAACTTTCAGAGCTGATGTCATCTGACATTTAAAACTTACAGAAATACTCTTTTTCTATTTTTTTACAGTAAGTGTCAGGTTGGAATGTGGATATCCTGTGGGGCGTTCCCCTGGCAGTGTATTCCCGAGGGTTACGGTAATTCAGAATATGATCTTACATTCTTACAAATATTAAACTTAACTGAATAAGAATGAGAATAAAATATAGGATTTTGTCTTTTGCCTATCCAATATCATGTCATAATGGATGGGCTGGCTAATATTTTTATCGTAGTGGATACCGGCTGTGCTGGCATCCATTATTCAAAATACTGGCTAGCCCATCCATTATGACAAAATATTGGATAGGCAAAAGACAAATCCTATATTTTATTCTCTAAGCAAAATGATGTATCTTGAAGCATGTTTAAATGTATTGGAGATTATTATTACATGTAATTATGCATCAGTAACTTGTATGGAGGGTATTGTGAACAATTTAAACAATTTGCCTTTGTATAAACCGAGGAATATCCTAAAGAGCATAGTAAAAGGGCCAAACCAACATGTTATTAGACTTATCACCATGCTCGATAAACTGGTACAAAGTTATGAACCAAAATCATAACCCACGCTTTGCAAAATACAAGATTTCACTCTCGTAAAAATAAACAATTTTAATTGCAACATTCAATTTGCCCTTAAAAATATCAAACTGAACATGCTAAAAATGAACATGCCACTACAGAATAATTCTGGTATACCCTGCGCACAAGTATATTAAAGTCATAATGTACGATCTTTTTTAAGAATTTACCTTTATTTTTTTCAAAACCGATTTTTTTTTTGTGGCATATTTGTAATACTTACACATGTTCTAACTTAAATCTATGAGCAAACTGTCAAATTCGTCCTATTTGTAGTAAAACGGGACGGTTTTCTGTTGGTCCGACATAAAGTCATAATTTTTTAGAATATGACTTTGTGTCGGGCCCGATCGCAAACCGTAGTCTCGTACAAAACTAGCTTGGTTACGCTCCCTCCACATCACAGGGAAAATATGCCACATAGTGCCAGGTTGGCACTTGCCAACTGATGCCAATGTGGCATTTGCCAGGTTCGGCCAAGAAGAATGTGCAAGGGGTACGCACAACCAGGCATTTGCAGTCATGGGCCAAATTGGCATTTGCCATCAATATCCAGAGTGTCAGTATACAAATATTAACTGTCTATGAGTGTAATGGTCGAAATATAATCACGAGGTGAAAGATGGATTGTTCCATTCCACGAGCCGGAACGGCGAGTGGAATGGAACAATACATCTTTCACCGAGTGATTATATTTCGACCATTACACGAATTTAAGACAGTTAATATTTGTTTTATATCACTCATGTATAAATTCTATTACTAAAACACTATTTAAGGTAGGAAATACATTTATTCATCAACATAGCACCATGTTTTGCGGTGATATACTTCACATTTTGGGGTCCACCCCATAACTAAATCGGCGAGTCCAAGAGTCAGCGCACGGCTTTGCGCAGGCGCACTACGGCAAAGCACATGATGGTAAAGACTATCACACGGAGTGGGTGATGGTAAAAATGGCAAATGGTAGCAAATGGTAATCAACCAATGAACTGTCTAGAATTTATGCATGAGTGATATAAAAATCATTGGCATCTGCCAATTGTACCAGGTTGGCAAGTGCCAATCTGGCAGGGGTTGGCATTACCATTTTTTGGTGATTTACAGATTTTTATTATTTTTGAACAAAAATTAAGATTTTTAGATGGTTTCCAGCAGTGGTTCCCAGTGTTTTAGGCACCGTATTGTTTGACCATACAAAAACATTGCATGATCTTTGTTTTCATTGGTTTTTGTTATTTGAATAAATGAAAATAATAATTTTGTACAAAAATAAGCTATTTCTGATGATTGAATTTCTTTTTCGTGTGTTTTTATTATTCTAATTTATTTTGGAACAAAATGCAATTTTTGGATGGTTTCCTGTGGTGGTTCCCGGGTTCGGCTCCAGGTCGTTTTGATAGTAATTATGAATTTGCAGGTTTGTACTTTGATGTGTTTTTGTTATTTTGCAAGATTGGAACAATTACAATGGAACAAAAAAAATGCACTTTTGGATGGTTTCCTATGGTGGTTCCCGATGTTTTCAGTTCCGTGTTGTTTTGATAGTAATTGTGCATTGGTTGATTTGTGCTTTCATATGTTTTTGTTACTTTGCAAGATTTAAATAATTTTGGAACACTGAATGCATTTTGGATGGTTTCCTGTGGTGGTTCACGGTGTTTCGTCTCCGTGTTGTTTTGATAGTAGGCCTACTGGTGCATTGGTAGTTTGGGTTCTCTCATTTGCAAGAATTAGGCCTAAATTATTTTGGAACAACAATTTAATTGTAAGATGATTTCCTGTCCTGGTTCACGGTGTTTTCGGCTTCATTTATGCATTTATAGATTTGTGTTCAGTCGTCACGTGAGCTCCCTCAAATGCTGTTGTGTGTGAAAGAACTCTAATGACACTTTCAAATTATCATACCAAACCAGTAAATGTGCACGTCGCAAAAAAAGTAGATTTAAGATTATTCAGATGAAAAATTAGTGTGTGTTTCAGTCAAAAGTAAGAAGAAACACCATTATTAAACTTCATTTTTTGTTTGCAATTTAAAAAACACAATCTTAAAAATCACAATGAAAGATAAAACGGTTTTGTACACAATACCACGGAAATGGTGTACATATTGGCGTAAATCAACCGGGAGGTTGACAAGTATTGGCGAAGATTAAATAAGTTTTGAAATTTTCAGTCTTTTTTTAAATTTTGTTTACTTTTTTATGGCTTGAAGAACTGAATCGCGTATTACGCTGCCCACCACTCGCATGGCGCAGAGCGCCACGCAAAGTTCATTGCGCGTACCGGCGCGTAATTTGAGCGCAAGCGCGAATAAGCCAAGTTGATTGATCGGTGACGCAAAATCACCCACGCACGAGAAATGCATTATTTACGATCTGCATCATTTTCTAATGGTTGATTTGTGCTTTCATGTGTTTTTGTTACTTTGCAAAATTTAAGGGTAGACGAGGTATTGTTGGTCGAAGCAACCTAAAAATCGATTTTCATTATCTAGATCAATATATTAATAAAAAGTAACACCTTGATGTTTTGCAAAAGTTAATTCTACAAATCGTATAGACCTTTTTCTCAGACGTCACCAATCAATCGATATTGGGGTCCAGCATTCGAGTCATCAGCACCCAAACGCATATACCGCGCCGGCGCGCGCGATGAACATTGCGCCACGCTAGGCGTCCTGCGCGGAATTGCCAGCTCACAGTACGCGTGTAGTTCTTCACGGTGTAAAAAGTAAACAAAATCGTGAAACAAAACAAAGATTTAATTTTAAATAGCATCGCTGTATTTCCGTATTTTTTGTATTTTGTGGCATCAAACTGGAACAAAGGTAGGCCTAAACTATACAGTTCCCGTTTAAACAATTATTTTATTGAAGCTAAAGTGAAATATGACAAAACAGAGGAGAAAATACGCAGTATTTGGTGTTTTACACCGTGGACACGTGAGAAACGCACGTGTTGTTTGTTTACATCTCAGACCCCAATATCGATTAGGTGACGTCATCAGAAAAAGGTCTATACTTTGCAAACTTGCTTAATTTATTGTTGTTAATGAGTTATGTACGTTTTACAAAAGTGTTGTTGCTTCAGCCCTCTTTACAACGTAACTCAAGAACCGCAGCACCTATAAAAGTATATCTGTGATAAGTTAATTCTTCTACACGCTCGCTATGAATTGAGCAATGCAGTTTTTGCCAAAGCTCACTACCATTCGTAAGATGCTGTGAACTACCAAATCACAACAGTTTAAAATAATTAATAACCTTAAATTATTTTGGAACATTGAATGCATTTTTGGATGGTTTCATGTGGTGGTTCCCGGTGTTTCGGCTCCGTATTGTTTTGATAGTAGGCCTAAAGCATCCAGCATACTTTCCTGCCGCTTGCCGCTGCGGCAAGCGGCAGGGCGTTTCAACCAATGACAAGCCTTGATTGTGTCCGTTTGTCTGCAATACGCGTGCGCCACGCCGCTCAGCGGCAAGCGGCAGGGTAGTATGAAACCAGCATAATGGTGGTAGTTTGTGCTCTCATGTGCTCTCTTGCTCTCATTTGCAAGAATTAAGCCTCCAGCATACCTTCCTGCCGCTTGCCGCTGCGGCAAGCGGCAGGGCGTTTCAACCAATGACAAGCCTTGATTGTGTCCGTTTGTCTGCACTACGCGTGCGCCACGCCGCTCAGTTTTTGGATGGTTTCCTGACGTTGTTCCCAGTGTTTTTGGTTCCAGTGCGCGTAACTCTCATGCATCTATACTATTAAAGAGGAACTTGCCGATAATCGATACTTTGAAGAGGAACTGATCGATTCATCGGTATCATCTCGGAGATTATAGATAGATTATAAATTAATAAATAGATAAATAAATAAGTTCTAGCATTTCCAGATGAATGGTAAATGCATAGATAGATAGATAAATTAATAAATACAAATAATTATTTGGATTTATTCGGTAGATCGACCAATGGTGGCCCCGCTATTGTAGGCCTACGGTTCGTTAACGCGTTGCTTCGTTGCTACGGACAAGCTACGCGTATACTATACGCGCATGTTTCGTATTACTTTGTAAAATTGTTTGCAATGGTAGGCCTACTGTAATGTAACCGCTACACAGATGATTTTCGAAAAATGGTCCAAGTGATCTAATTTTTTGAAAGTGATATTAGTTTATCCGTTCGTGGTGACTTCGATGGAGAGTGGGCATTATGCGGCATGGTAACTGCAACCGCTACAATAATAAATCAACTGCATTCGTTTATGATAACTTTCGGAGTCTTCTTTGTGATGACTTTCCGAAAATTTTAAATTCAAGGTAGGTCTAGGCATTATTGGAAAGTAATTTGAGTTTATTCGTTTGTCATGTTGTGATGAATTTCGACGGGGAGTGTGGGCATTATTATCATGGTAACCGCAACCGCTAAATATCTCAACAATGGCGTAGATTTCTTTTTGACATGGGGTAGGAGGGATGAAAACATTTCTTGAAGTAGGCATATTAGTGAATCCGGCATCTTTTGGCAACATTAACAATGGCGTAGATTTCTTTTGACATGGCCTACTGGTGAATTATATTGTGCAAAAGTGGAACAAATTCGCACGAAGACAGCAAAAATTGGCACTTTTTAGTTTCGCCAAAAATGAGGTTAATTTTGTCAGAAACCCACATCTACATGTATTATACATGTTTCAACTTGGGGGTGATTGTACGGACCATTGACCGTATCAAAATATGGGGGGGGGGGGGGGATCCCCCACCCACCACCGGAAGTTACGCCTATGTAAATCAACCTTCTTGAAACCCAATGTTGCTATAGGCCTACTTGATGAAACAGAAACAAATATAAAAGAAAGAACGAACGAAAGAAAGAAAGAAACCCACATACATGCGTCAACATGGAGGTGTATAAGAAAGAAAGAAAGAAAAAGAAAGAACAACGGGAAAGCAAGAAAGAGAAAGGGAGAGAGAAACGAAAAGAAAGAAAGAGAAAGACAAAGAAAAAATAGACAGACAGAAAGAAAGAAAGAAGCGAGAGAGAGAAAGAAAGTGAACAAGCAAGAAAAAAAGAGAGAAATGGAAAGAGAGAGAGAAAACTGAAAGAAAAAAGGGAAAGACAAAGAAAAAATAAGTAAAAAGGGGAAGGAAAGAGGGAAGGAAAGAGGGAAGGAAAGAGGGAAAGAAAGAGGGAAAGAAAGAAAGAAAGAGAAACAATGGGAAAGCAAGAAAGAGAAAGGGAGAGATAAACGAAAAGAAAGAAAGGGAAAGACAAAGAAAAAATAGACAGACAGACAGACAGAAAGAAAGAAAGAAAGAAAAGAGAGAGAGAAAAGAAAGTGAACAAGCAAAAAAAGAAGAAGAAAGAAATGGAACGCAGGAAAGAGAGAGAGAAACTGAAAGAAAAAAGGGAAAGACAAAGAAAAAATAAGTAAAAAGGGTGTTTGGTACAAAAATTACGCAAAAGATTTTATGCTAAGGAAGTCGTTTGCAAAGTAGAGGCAACAAATGGTAGGCCTACCACATCACTAACCGCGTAATAATTGAGCTGTTAAAAGCGATACCAATTGCCATGATTACCATTTCCATCGTTTATACTAACCGCTCCCGTTTACTAACCGCTCCCATTTACTTATCTAGCGGGTACCCGCTAGTACTAATTAATTCATGACATTCCACGAAGAGCTACTAATTTCTTTATTTTAACACGAAAAATTATGACACTTTCAAATTATCATACCAAACCATTGAATGTGCACGTCGCAAAAAATCAAGTAGATTATAGATTATTTTGATGAAAACTTAGTGTGTGTTTTGAACTAACAAATTTCAGTCAAAAGTAAGAAAAAAACACACCATTATTAAACATCATTTTTTGTTTGTAATGTAAATAACACAATCTTAAAAATATATAACGGTTTTGTACACAAATATCACGAAAATGGTGTACATATTGGCGCAAATCAACGGAGGTAGATTGACGAAGATTAAACGTGCTTTGAAATTTTCAGTCCTTTTTAAAATTTTGTTTACTTTTTTATGACATGACGAACTGAAACGCGTATCACGCTGCCCACCACTCGCATGGCGCCGCGCGCCACGCAAAGTTTATCGCGCGTGCCGGCGCGTTATTTGCGTTTGATCGCGAGCGCGGATAAACCGAATTGATTGATCGGTGACGCAAACTTTGCCACGAGAAATGCATCAATTCAGTAAAATTTGCATTTTTCCATCATTTTGAAGAACAATTTAGTCTTATAACAAAAACTTTCTTGTCTCATTATTGAAAAAATATTGAAAAAATATTTTGCGAAAAATGTTTGCCCAAAATATTTTCAATAACGTGTTAAAAACGTTTTCATGACCTTTATATAACCCGACATTTAAATGTTATTAAAAGGTTTTGAAAAAAACATTTTAAGAACATTTCTGTTTTTGCTGGGTTCAAATATTTTAACATAATGTGATCTAAGTATTGACACAATATTTGGCAAAAATGTTTGCAAAAATAGTTTACAAAAACATTTTTTGAAAACATTTAAAAATATTGTTGTGGTGTGTTTTCATACAAAAAGTTTTAAAACGTTATCATGACCTTTATATAACCCGACATTTTAATGTTATTAAAACGTTTTTACCTAAACCAAAAGCCAAAATATAACTTATTTAAAACGTTTTTGTGTTTGCTGGGATCCTATCTACAGTAGGCCTATTATAAGCAACGTGTATAAGTAGGCGTAAAACTAATTTTGTTGGGTTTAATTAAAATGATCTTCGGTTTATATAGGCCTATCAGGTAAAAATGTACCAGTCTCTATTACTTAACTTTCCAGCAAAATCATGAAACGTTTCGTAATATTTTAAAAAGGCCTACAAACGGTGCCTTAAATTTAGAGAATAAAAGATAGGATTTTGTCTTTTGCCTATCCAATATCGTGTCATAATGGATGGGCTGGCCAATATTTTTATCGTAGTGGATACCGGCGCACTTTTGTGTGGACATCCCCGTTGTAATTTTAATTTTTTTTTAATAATTTTTTTTTGCTGGGTTCGTGCAAGATCTCGACAGAAAAAATACGTTGAATTTTATTAGTGTATATTTAAGTGGCATTATTTATTATAAGGGCGTGTATAGGCTAATCTTAAAACATATACAATTTGATATAAATTCTGAAAACAATAGGCCTATAGGCCTAATGCTTCAATTTACATGTAGAACCGTCATAATATATTCAATTTAGTGATACAAAAGTTCAGCAGTTTAAAAATTGTAAAATGTATTCCACATCATTTTGTGCCAATTTTTATTTATTTCGTTTGTACATAAATTAACACGGAATAAAGCTAAATTAACTTTGAAATATGATTTTCTCAAAATCAACTGATTTTGCAAAAATTATGTATGACAAACGAAAAAATGATTATGTCGAAAGATACCAGCCTCTTTCGTCATGCCTAATAATGAAACTGCCGTTGAAATATTAACCATTTTTAGTCAAACGGTAGGTCTACTCATCTTACTCATGGTTGTAAAAGAAATATGTAGGCCTATGTATAATCATTTTCAAATAAACGCAATCTACAGCTGCTATAAGTTCTCAAGAAAGTTTTATATTTTTTGCTTACGGTACTTAAGTTCTTGCTGACGTTTACCCGAACATTTATTTTAACGAACGTCATGTACAAGGTGTCCCATAAAAAGGTTACATGTAGAAAATGAAACGCATTTTGTGATGGTACAACAAAACAATGTGATTTTTTCAGATATTATTTATTCATCCTTCTTGTAACTGGTTTCTAAGTTTCAATTCTGTATCTTAAAAGCAACTTAACTTATATTAGCGCAAGATGACAGGGGTGTCAAGAGCGCGAGCGGCTATAACCATCAAAATATCGCACAACGAAAGTTGAACACAAGTACACCTTTGTTTTGAGATTTTTTCTTTATTATATTTTATGTTTCTCTTATTTTTCATTATTGAACTTATTGCACAAAAGAAACATATTGAAAAATTAAATATTGTACACTGAAAATAAATCAGTTTTAGACCTTCTTGACTCAATCTTTTGCATTTTGCTTGAAATCGATGCTGTTTGTTTTTACATTTCTGACTAAACTATTGAAATAAAATTGAACAAGTTTTATTATTTGTTTATCAAAATAAAATACTCATATACTGCACTATCTGCCATGTTATGACATGGCTGTGACGGCGATATAATGAACCTCGTGTTGCATTAGGCCTATGTCACGTAAAGAGCTTGGTCAGGAATGCCTGGAATACAGGCTTAGTACGTATATTGTGAACTTGACATTCACAGAGGTACTAGTAGAAGGTATATAGATTATGTCATGAAACGGGTATTTATATTTATTAACATTAACTTGGATTTTTTTTCAAAAATCTACATGGTACCTTTATTTTGGGACACCCGGTATATTCCTGAAAACAGTCACCAGCATCTACTTTTCAAATAATTTAGCTATTCTATTTTGATAATTTCATAAATAGTTGAAATTGTAACAAATTGACAAAAAACACCCCAATTATGTTAAGAGGCTGGTATCATTCGACATAATCATTTTCGTTTGTCATACATCATTTTTGTACGACGCGGAGCATGCACGTTGAAAACAGGCGCAATAGTCCAGTCGAATCGGGTCATGACGACGGAAAACCCTATACCCCGAGGGCATAAACAACGTTTAGTCATGAAAATATATGAATGAACCCCGTTCATACATGTGCAACATTCTGCGTGCTGTTAATTTCCTCCACAATTAAAAATACCATTATTTTATACTAAAAATTACCAGTTCCTTATTCTTTATAAAAGTTTTTCCATCGCTATAAATTGTGAGAAAATGTTTTACTTGTTCAGTCCATCGTGTTTGGAAGCGCGCGAACTTCGCGTACATCACTCGCGCTTTTCGTAAATTGCGCGCGTGCATACGTGCGTATATCCTACTCGCGAGCGTCCATCGGTTCTAACGCGGCTTGTCAACCGTTATTACTTAATTTCTTTGTATTTTATATTAAAAAAAAATACTATCTTCAGTAGATAGCGGAAAAAACAAACAAAAACAAACAAAAAACATCCAAAACCAACTTTCCTAACAGATGTTTTCTAAATTTGTGAAATATTTTCTGTTGTTTTATCAGGCCCGCAATGCTATCTTCAGAAGATAGTCGTTTGCGCTCGCATTGCAAGAAAATGATGCAGATCGTAAATGATGCAAGCATCAAGCCGTAAGTGGGCTCGCGCTTGTTCACAGAAGATGATGCATGTCGCAACGGGTGATTTGCAAATTGCACCTGGTATCTTGAGTTGATAAAAAACAAACAGACAGACAAACAAACAAACATTAAATATAAAAAAAAAATATACCAAATGATCTTTCTGACTCGTCTCATGCTAAGCTTATGATTTCCATCTTTTTCCATCAAACCAAACTTTCCTAACAGACGTTTTCTAAATTTGAGAAATATTTTCTATGTTGTTTTATTTAAAAGCCCGTAGGCCTATATCTGTCTGCGATTTCCGAGAAAATGATGCAGGTCGTAAGTAGGCGTTGAGCGCGTTTTTTGACAGCAGGTGATGATGCGTGATGTCGCAAAGGGCCTATAATGATTTGCAAATCACAACCGTAAATTCTACCTTGAGTAGATAACAAACAAACAAGCAAGCAAACAACAAACATGTAATAACAAAAAAATATATACCAAATGAAATTTCTGACTTTCATGATTAAAAAAAACCCAACTTAGTTCATACGGTTTCAAATGGTATCATCAGTAGATAACATAATATTGTCAATCTTTCTTACTTACTTACTTTCTTTGTATTTTATATAAAAAAATACTATCTTGAGTAGATAGCGGAAAAAAAACATAAAAACAAACTTTCCTAACAGATGTTTTCTAAATGTGTGAAATATTTTCTGTTGTTTTATCAGGCCCGCAATGCTATCTTCAGAAGATATCCGTTTGCGCTCGTAAATGATACAGATCGTAAATGATGCAGATCGTAAATGATGCAAGCCGTAAGTGGGCTCGCGCGTGTTCACAGAAGATGATGCATTTTGCAACGGGTGATTTGCAAATTGCACCGTAAATGGTATCTTCAGTAGATAAAAAACAAACAAACAAACAGACAAACAAACATGAAATATTAAAAAAAATATACCAAATGATCTTTCTGACTCGTCTCATGCTAAGTCTTATGATTTCCTTTTTTTTAATTATTATTTCATTAGGTTTACAAATGCTATCATCAGTAGATAGGCCTAACAAAATATATTCAACCTTTCTCAATTTCTTTGTATTTTACAAATAAATACTATCTTGAGTAGATAGCGGAAACATTAACAAGCAAACAAACAAAAGACAAATTTCCTAACAGACGTTTTCTAAATTTGTGAAATATTTTCTGTGTTGTTTTATTTAAAAGCCCGTAAAGCCGTCTGCGAGTTCCGAGAAAATGATGCAGGCCGTAAGTAGGCGTTGAGCGCGTTTTTTGACAGCAGATGATGATGCGTGATGTCGCAAAGGGCCTATAATGACTCTTTTTGCAAATCACACCGTAGATTCTACCTTGAGTAGATAATAAACAAGCAAACAAACAATCTCATCCCGATTCATTGCCTCTTTCTACTCTAGAAGTAATGTTATACATTATTTTCTCTAAATTATTACTTCATCATGTAGCGGCGAATTTTATCTTTCTAATACATCAGTCCCGATCAGAAAGTTTAAAGCGATATTAGAGACTTGTCACTTTCCGCATCTGCCTGTTTCTCTATTTTTACCTCGTTTTTGTCCTTTTTAAAAAAAAAATAGGGCGGCATTAGGCCGAATGCCGATTTTTTTTAAATTCGCGCAGAGTATTATTTTCTCTAAATTTTTACTTCATGATGTAGCGGCGAATTTGTTAATTAATTAATATATATCAGTCCCGATCAGAAAGTTTAAAGCGATATTACAGACTCATCACTTTCCGCATCTGCATGTATCTCTATTTTTACCCCTTTTTTCCTTCTTTTTTTTTTAATATCGCGGCATTAGACCGAATGCCGAATTTTTTAATTCGCGCAGAGTAGCCGTGCGAGTTTTAGGATTTATTTCGCTATATCTACTGAAGAAATCTACGCCACTGCTCTCTATAGGACCATGTTTATTACATTCCATGCTTTGGGCTATTTTTGTATTACCTAAATTTGCTGTTTGGAATATTTGAAAAATCTGATTTACTCAACTCTGAACAAATCAGATTAAATCTGAGCAGTTGGCAGGTATGAAAGCTAGGCCTATTGGGGCCTACGAGCAAAATGTACATTGCAAGCGATGAATGAAGAAAAAAAAAAAAAAATATAGGCCTACCAAATGAAATTTCTGACTTTCATGATTTAAAAAAAAAAAAATTAGTTCATACGGTTTCAAATGGTATCATCAGTAGATAACATAATATTGTCAACCGTTCTTACTTACTTTCTTTGTATTTTATAAAAAAAATACTATCTTGAGTATATAGCGGAAAAAACAAACAAAAACAAACTTTCCTAACAGATGTTTTCTAAATTTGTGAAATATTTTCTGTTGTTTTATCAGGCCCGCAATTCTATCTTCAGAAGATATCCGTTTGCGCTCGTAAATGATGCAGATCGTAAATGATGCAAGCCGTAAGTGGGCTCGCGCGTGTTCACAGAAGATGATGCATTTTGCAACAGGTGATTTGCAATTTGCACCGTAAATGGTATTTTCAGTAGATAAAAAACAAACAAACAAACAAACAGGCAGACAAACAAACATGAAATATAAAAAAAATATACCAAATGATCTTTCTGTCTCGTCTTATGCTAAGTCTTATGATTCAATATATTCAACCTTTCTCAATTTCTTTGTATTATTTTCTCTAAATTTTTACTTCATGATGTAGCGGCGAATTTGTTAATTAATTAATTAATATATCAGTCCCGATCAGCATTAGGCCGAATTCCGATTTTTTTTTTAATTCGCGCAGAGTATTATTTTCTCTAAATTTTTACTTCATGATGTAGCGGCGAATTTGTTAATTAATTAATATATCAGTCCCGATCAGAAAGTTTAAAGCGATATTACAGACTCATCACTTTCCGCATCTGCATGTTTCTCTATTTTTACCTCTTTTTTTCCTTTCTTTTTTTTTAATAGCGCGGCATTAGACCGAATGCCGATTTTTAATTCGCGCAGATAGATAGCCGTGCGCGTTTTAGGATTTATTTCGCTATATCTACTGAAGAAATCTACGCCACTGCTCTCTATAGGACCATGTTTATTACATTCCATGCTTTGGGCTATGTTTCTATTACCTAAATTTGCTGTTTGGAATATTTGAAAAATCTGATTACTCAACTCTGAACAAATCAGATTAAATCTGAGCAGTTGGCAGGTATGAAAGCTAGGCCTATTGGGGCCTACGAGCAAAATGTACCATGCAAGCAATGAATGAAGAAAATATAAAAATGATAGAATAAAAGGGAAATCAAACAAAGCAAGAAAAGAAAAGAGTGAAGTAGGCAAGAATGAAAGAAATTGGAACAAAATTTTCCCCATTTTCTTTTTATTTCAAAATAGGCCTACGTGTTTTATCTACATCTACAAAATACTCAATAACGTTGCAAAAAGCAATATCTAATTGAGATAGGAATGATGGATTTGGATGAACAAAACACATACAAAAAAGAAACAAAATGGGTTACTTCATAATGTGGTCGGAACTAGCTGCTTTGAAACTTTCAGTGCTGGTTATGTTGAGGATGTTTGAAGGGAGGTCGTTCCAGTCCTGTATTGTACGAGGATAAAAGCTGTATTTATAAACGTTGCTGTTGGTTTTGACAACTCTGAATTTGGCAGGATGGTATTGCCTTGTTATTTTCATTGATTGGCGAGTAATATAATCCGGTATGGGTATGGCAATGGTTTCATTTTGTAAAGCGCGCTTCAGACTCCGTATTGTACGCACAATATTGTATGTACAATACTTTTCGTGACGTCAAAAAGTATTACACGTGCAATAAATAGTATGTACCGGGAAAATATATATTTTGCTACAATCATTGGTTGCTTAATTGATACAGAGTTGCCAAATTTCTAAGAGTTCTAAATTTAGTGAGTGCACGGAATGATGAACATCTTTTAATGTCTTCTTGTATTCGACCATGGTAGGTATCATAATACCTACCATGATTCAACTGTACTTGAATTATTATATATTCTTAGTCAGTGGGAGTGGTCTAGTTCGTAGACACATTTCTGATTGGACAATCGCATGATTTCGGGTGCCGTCTATCAGGCCGTAGACGACCCCACGTCATCATGCGTCTTGATAATGCGTAACTCGCGTGTAGAGGTGCGCGTATGTATCGCGCTGGATGCGTAGACTAGTGCGGAATACGCGAACGCGATAGCAATACGCGCAACAGAATACGTGAAGTTGTAAACAAGTTTCGTTCATTTTATAATGAGGGGAGTTTTTATGACGGTAACTTAGTTTTTGCTTAAAAAATTTGTTTACAATTATTAAAATAATATTTAACTGCGCCGGCATCCACTACTCAAAATATTGGACCTGCCTGTCGTCTATCACACGGTAGAGGATAGGCAAAATAAAAATTCCTATCGTTTATTCTCTAATTCTATTACCTCCACGACCCATTATTCAAAATCGCGCACTGTGATTTGTTGAAACGCGTCACGTGAGAGCCCATTATTCTGCAATAATGGGTCAAGCGCCGTAACACATTCTACGCACAGCATTACGCTTGGTTACGCGTGCAATATTTCCGCGATACTCGCTGTCACTTACGCGTACGCGCTCCACCTTGAAGTAAACAACTTTTGTGCCAAAAAAATTTTTCCAAAAAAAGACATTTTCTCTTTAAATTGCACTTTTTTCTGGTAATAGAATAGAAATAAAGGGTGCAGCATTATCCTTTACACGCAAATAATGTGTCCTCGGCAGTAAAAACGTTTAAATAATGGGTTCGGCTGCGCCTCACCCATTATTTACGTTTTACTGCCTCGGACACATTATTTGGGTGTAAAGGATAATGCATTACCCTTTATTTCTTAAATCAATGGGCACCTTTTTAAAGTTGATAATAAAATTGTAATAATAATATAAATGGCACATTCAGATCTTATTTATTTATTTATAGATTTATCTATTTAGGCCTATTTATTTATTTATTTATTTATTTATTTATTTATTTATTTATTTATTTATTTATTTATTTATTTATTTATTTATTTATTTATTTATTTATTTATTGATTGATTGATTGATTGATTGATTGATTGATTGATTGATTGATTGATTGATTGATAACTGATTGATTAATTGATTTAGAGATTCATTTATACTGATATTTAGTCATATATTGATTTAGAAAGTTTAAAAGTATTATTTGTAGGCCTTTGTATTTATTCTGGTTCTGATTTTATTGATACTGATATTTTTGTTAATTTTTAAAGTTTTGGCATAGCATTCGTTACATTATAACACGCTGTGTTATGAATTTGCAACACCTTTTTACATATTGATATGCGTTGAGTTTTTAAAAAGTAATATCCGCCTTTTTTTCTTCTTTTTGAAATGACATACGGTACTTGTTACAAAAACAAATCAGCATGGAAAACATTTTTTTTCGTCAGAGGCAGATATTTGGCCTATTCAGTGTCATAAAGCTACAAAATAGACGATCTTTTAAAATCATTTTTAAATGGCTATTTATTGTTCAACCTTATTGTTTGTATTTGTAATGTTCACACAATCTGAACATGTGCTTGTAGGACAACGATTTTGAATTAAACATGTTAATTGTGATATTTTAATTCCCTAGAACACCACAGTTAAGCGTCCAAAATTGTAAGTGGGTTTTATTTTATTTAACCTCATTATTTCGCTAAAATTACTCGAAAACCCTCCTAAGAGTTGTTGTTACAAATAAACATTTCATAATTTTGGGCAAAGGATAGCCAAATAGTTGACCGAAATCGTATATTTGCACCAATACTTGACTGAACTCGTATATTAACATTACCGCCCCTTCGTGGCTTTATTGGAAGCCAAAGTGTGAAACGAGATTACTTGAAATATATATTTCAGAGTTGAAAGAGTTTCAATCCTACGAATAATATTTCTGAAATATGTCTCTCTGATTGGTTGATGGTCAAGAGGATTACGGCATCCTCAAAGCCTCTTGCTGTAATTCTCTAATCGATATCTATTATAGGACCGATCTTTTGAAATCCATACAACCGTGTCAAATGAAATAGTCTCGAATCATAATTTGTGCACGATCCGCGATACAACGTTGATACGTCAGATTTCGGAATTTTATTAAAAATAGGCATAAATCACATTGAACAGGTTGAATGCTGCCAAATGTCCTTACTTTCATTTTCTCATTTAATTTGTTTTAATTTTGATTAATTTATTTATCCACTGGCTCTCTGGTAAATCCGGTATTGCCAAATATTTCTTGTCCATTACCCGTGTTAATCTATTTATTTATTAAAATGAACCATCTATTAAATTCCTATAATACAATGTATAGGCCTAGTGTATTTGATAACAAATTTGTTTTTATTTTTGATTGAAATTTGGGTTCCATTACACGATTTCATAATAAGATATGTTTGGGCATGGCGGAATTAGTATATGATTAAAAATAGACATACTCTTAGGCCCCTTTTTTAATGTTTGTAGGCCTACATTATTGATATCAATATTTATGTACAAAATGCAAAAGAATGTATATATATTTGATTGTTTTGTAAACATTAAATTTGATGTTTACTCATAATTATGTCTGGAAAGTCAGGGAAAAACTAAGGAGTATCGGTATTTAGTTCCTGGGAAAGTGGATCATATGAGCAGTGAGTAAAAACATTTGCCCTAAATCTTTATTTGATTTTTATTGTTTTATGAATTTATTAGGGCTACTGGTAAAGTGCAGAAAAAACCTCCAAACGCATTCTAGGATTTTTCATCAGCAGCAGTAGAAATTTCTCTTGCATAGATTTTCTGGTGACCTCGCTTGGATTTAGCAAACAATGAACCGTCAGGGTTATAGCGCGTTATTTAATCTGATTCAACTCGTCGTGGCACGTATATTTATTGCACGTGTAATACTTTTTGACGTCACGAAAAGTATTGTACATACAATATTGTACGTACAATACGGAGTCTGAAGCTAGCCTTAAACATGGTGGTTAAACGAGATTGCTTTCTACGTTGTTCCAGTGTTGGCCATTTTAATTTTTTGAGAATTTCTGTCATGGAACCCTTGGCTCTACTGTAATTTTTGGTAACAAACCGAGCAGCCCTGTGCTGTATCATTTCCAATCTTTGGACGTCTGTTGTTGTATGTGGGTCCCACACAGCACAGGCAAACTCTAAATGAGGTCTTACAAGGGCGAAGTAGAGTTGCTCCTTAACTTTCTGCGGGCATCGCCAAAGGTTCCTACGAACAAACCAGAGAGCCTTATTTGCTTTGGCAATTATATTATTCAGGTGGAAAGTCCATTTAAGATTATGCGATATTTCAACACCTAGATAAGGATGATGAGGGACTTGTTCCAGTTGATCATTACACATGTTGTACGATTTGATTAGTGGGTGGTTTTTGGTTGTAATCCTGACAGTTTTGCATTTGGCGGTATTAAATTTCATTTGCCATTTTTCGGCCCAGGTACAAAGAGAGGAAAGATCCTTCTGAAGAATTTCTGTATCTTGGGGTGATTGAATAACTCGGTATAAGAGACAATCGTCTGCAAATAATCTTATCCTGGTAAAACTGTCAATATGGTCTGCTATGTCATTAATGTAAATGAGAAACATGAGGGGGCCTAGAACAGTTCCTTGGGGGACTCCAGATTTAACCTGTGCTGCGTCTGAAATTTCACCGTCTACGACAACTCTCTGCGTTCTTGATGTTAACCATTTTCAACCCACTGTAAAAGGGGACCTCGTATGCCGTAGAAAGTCAGGTTTTGCAGCAATCGCCGATGAGGAACAACATCAAAGGCTTTCTGAAAATCCAATATTTGAACATCAGTCTGCCAATGATTGTCTAGGTTGTGTGCAAGGTCTTCTATCGTAATGATAAGCTGAGATTCGCAAGAATGCCCGGATCTAAAACCATGTTGGAAATTTGAAAGGATGCTGTGTTTTTCTAGGTGACACATAATATGGCGGAAAATGATATGTTCCATAAGTTTACATGTAACTGAAGTCAAAGACACCGGTCTATAGTTTGCAGGTTTGCATTTCTCTCCTTTTTTGTAAATAGCAATTATGTTGGCTGTAAGCCAGTCCTCCGGTAGATCACCTGTTGTGAGAGATTGGGAAAAGATATGACGTATGATTGGGGCCAATTCATGACTTAGGTCTTTTAACAACTGAGAAGGAATGCCATCGGGCCCACATGCCTTTCTGGGATCTATTTCTTGCAGGAGTTTCTCAACACCGTCTAGGTCTATAGACAATTGATCAATTGTAGGAAAGGGCTCTCCATCCAAATTAGGTATTTGATTGACATTCTCGGACGTGAAAACGCTATAATATTGGTTGCTAAGAGCTTCGGCTTTACCCTTTGCAGATGATATTTCTCTACCATCAACATTAAGAGTGGCCACTCCACAACTATCTCTTTTAACGGACTTGACATGTGTCCAGAATCTTTTACCTGCTGATGGAGTTACATTTACATCGCTTGATGTTTTAGTTGGTAGTTCATCAAGCAAGGACATGAAATACTGATTTTTTGCCTTTTGCATACCCTGTTGAACAATTTTCCTGAGTTTTTGGAACTTTTCCCAGTGTGCGTTCGTCTTATACTTTTGATACAGTTTGTATACGCGATGTTTTTTGCGTATCAATCTTTTATTTTCGGGAGTCATCCAAGGGACGTCCCACTTCTGCCTAACTGTTTTTTGAGGTACGTGTTTTTGCATCATACCAGTGACCTGTGTCTTAAACTCAAGCCAACTTGCATTTATTGTACGGGATTCACTTTCGTTTGTGTTTGCTTGGATGAATTTTTCTTGATATTCGTTTGCCTCTTTCTTGATCTCATCTACATTCATTTTTCTAAAAGAAACACTTTGCGAGGAGGTTGTTTGCTATGCTCTGCCTTAACATTAACAACAGCTGTAACCACACTATGATCACTCATTCCCGGATACACGTCAATATTTTCAACGAGATCGGGATTGGTGGTTAACAGTAAGTCCAGTATATTGAGCTTACGTGTTGGCTTACGAACACATTGATGGAGAGCGTGCTCTTCAATTGTGTCAAGTAACAACCTATTCACCTGGTAACCATATTGAGGGGATGGCTTTATGGTGTTATTATCCCACTGAATATCCGGCATATTAAAGTCGCCCCCAAGTATGATGTTTGGGAGAGAACCATTTTGAGATAATTTGCTAAGTGAGATATTTAGTTCGTGCAGTGGTTCAAGTTTATCGTCTGTTGGTCTATAGTACGAACCTACATACAACGGTTTGTTTCCAGCAATACAAATTTTGCACCAAACTACTTCACATTTTGAATCAAGTGAGTATTCAGTAGTTGCAATCAAAGTCTTAGAAATTGCAACGAAGACCCCACCCCCATGCACATTTCTATCCTTTCGGGACACATTATATTCAACAGGAAAAACTTCAGCATTTGTGAATGAACTATCTATGTGAGATTCCTGACCACAAATTACGTCTGGTTTATGGGTCTCTATAAGATCAAGTAAATCAAGTTGCTTGCGCTCGCTTTTTAGGCTGCGGCAGTTAACCAACATGACCTTAATACTCTTTTGGCTGTTTTTCTTTGTAGTTTTGCTTGTACCGTTACCATGGTTACGGGCTTGATCATTTCTAGTATTAACAGATCTTGGACTTGACGTTAACACATTATCAGGAATAATAATATCCGATTCATCAAGTGATTCAAGGATTGAAAATTCATTTGATAATTCAAGATCCGAATCTGAAAATATGAAAGTTAAGGCAGCTGTGTAAGCATACTCTCAGAGATGCATGCAGTAAAAGTACCAAAACTTTGTAATTATTCACGCAAGGCATATAAAAGTATAGGCCTATTTTTTTAAAGGCAACACATCAAGGAATCATAATATAAATGCAGATTTGGTGTAAAAACAATAATTATGAAGAAATTCACAAAAATTCAATTTTTGGTAATTTCTTTTCGGTACATCATAACAACAACAAAAAACATTCTTTCCAAAACATTTTTGTTTTAATTTTTTCTTAATCTTGAGGCTCCATTCCAAAAACGTGTTTTTTTGTTGTTGTTTTTATTTTTATATTGGCCTTATTTTTTTAGATATTGACCATAAGGCATCAAAATGAACTTTTTAAAATCCACAAACGCTTATCTGCACAAAATGATGCCTACAATCTGAAATGGACCAAGATATAAAAAAATGAGAAAATGACTTCTTGATTCGATCTTGCTTTTTGCGACAAGCATAAATTATTTATTATTATTGCTTATACCTATATGCTGTATTATTTTATTGAGTTATCGTGTACCTAAATCGTCAATTCATCGAGAAAGTGAACATGGAAATAATCGCTGTAGCCTGTACTATTTAAAAAAAAACGTATCCAAAAAGCTCAATATCTCGAAAGAAACGACGTCTGGAGTAGGCCTACACAGCCAAGATAAAAATATCCAATTGGACTTAAAAAATGCAAAAATCCCTTCATTATTAAATTCAAAAATCTATGAAGAAAATCGAAAACGGTACAAATAATGAGAAATAATAAAATTTTGTTATGACTAAATTGTTCTTCAAAAATGATGGAAATGGAAACTTTACTGATTTGATGCATTTCTCGTGGGTGATTTTGCGTCACCGACAAGAATTCTGTGGTCACCGATTAATCAATTCGGGTTATCCGCGCTCGTGCTCAAACGCAGATAACGTGCCAGTACGCGCAATAAACTTTGCGTGGCGCTCTGTGCCATTCGAGTGGTGGGTAGTGTGATACGCGATTCAGTTCTTCAAGCCATAAAAAAGTAAACAAAATTGAAAAAAGACTGAAAATTTCAAAACTCATTTAATATTCGCCAATTGTCTACCTCCCGGTTGATTTACGCCAGTATGTACACCATTTCCGTGGTATTTGTGTACAAAACCGTTTTATCTTTCATATTTGTGATTTTTAAGATTGTTATTTAAATTGCAAACAAAAAATGAAGTTTAATAATGGTATTTCTTCTTACTTTTGACTGAAACACACACTAATTTCTCATCCAAATAATCTTAAATCTACCGTTTTTTTTATTTTGCGACGTGCACATTTACTGGTTTGGTATGATAATTTGAAAGTGTCATAATTTTTCGTGTTCAAATAAAGAAATTAGAGCTCTTTCACACACAACAGCATTTGAGGGAGCTCACGACTGAGCACAAATCTAAAATTGCATAAATGGAGCCGAAAACACCGTGAACCAGGACAGGAAATCATCTAACAATTACATTTTTGTTCCAAAATAATTGAGGCCTAATTCTTGCAAAGTGAGAGCAAGAGAGCAAATGAGAGCACAAACTACCACCATTAGGCCTACTATCAAAACACCACGGAGACGAAACACCGGGAACCACCACAGGAAACCATCCAAAAATGCATTCAATGTTCCAAAATAATTTAAATTTTGCAAAGTAACAAAAACACATGAAAGCACAAATCAACCATTGCACAATTACTATTACAATTACTAATTACTAAACAACACGGAACCGAAAACATCGGGAACCACCACAGGAAACCATCCAAAAATGCATTTCTTTTGTTCCATTATAATTTAAATCTTGCAAAATAACAGAAACACATCAAAGTACAAACCTGCAAATGCATAATTACTATCAAAACGACCTGGAGCCGAACCCCGGGAACCACCACAGGAAACCATCCAAAAATTGCATTTTTGTTCCAAAATAAATTAGAATAATAAAAACACACGAAAAAGAAATTCAATCATCAGAAATAGCTTATTTTTGTACAAAATTATTATTTTCATTTATTCAAATAACAAAAACCAATGAAAACAAAGATCATGCAATGTTTTTGTATGGTCAAAACAATACGGTGCCTAAAACACTGGGAACCACTGCTGGAAACCATCTAAAAATCTCATTTTTGTTCAAAAATAATAAAAATCTGTAAATCACCAAAAAATGGTAATGCCAACCCCTGCCAGATTGGCACTTGCCAACCTGGTACAATTGGCAGATGCCAATGATTTCTGACACTCTGGATATTGATGGCAAATGCCAATTTGACCCGTGACTGCAAATGCCTGGTTGTGCGTACCCCTTGCACATTCTTCTTGGCCGAACCTGGCAAATGCCACATTGGCATCAGTTGGCAAGTGCCAACCTGGCACTATGTGGCATATTTTCCCTGTGGAGCGTAACCAAACTGGCCGCGTAGGAGACTAACTCTGAGGCCGCACTCGCTGTCCTAATCCAAATAGTGCGAGATGTTTCGAGGATGATAGAGGTGAAGTTTATGATGTTGTTTCTTTGCAAATTCCCAATGTTTTTCGCGTCCAAATGTATTGGGAACTTTCATAATGATTGCATATTATCATTTTAGAAGAAAAAAAAAAATCTAAAAATTTAAAAAGATCGTACATTAAGGCTTTAAACCTAACCTAGCCCTAACCCTGGGTAATCCAGAATTGTATAACCATATAGGAATACATGGTGCGCAGGGTAAACCAGAAATATACCGCCACTACCAACCAATTACAGCAGCACAAACCCACTGTGGCACAAACCCATGTTATGTGCAAATATGGTATATGAGTATGTGTAAATTGTTCCGTCGCATAGGTTGCATATGCCGAAGGTATTGTGCCACATAATCCTTTGTTAAATACATCACACATGCAGTCAGAAGTAGGCTTGTAAATAACTAAATAAAAAATTTCCTTAACAATTTCGTAATAGTCGGCCTATTATCGTGAGAATATTCCAATCAGAGCATATTGATCGCGATATTGAACACTTTGTTGTGTGACATTAATATCATTGTTTATACATTTTAAGCTTTACTGATGACACTGATTTACAAATTTTACAACACGGATTACAACACGGAAAATGGATTTTAGAAAACGGTAAACTTCGGACTCTAGTCTACTCTCACATCCCTGATCACACATGGAGTCAGAAGTAGGCTGTTAAATAACTAACAAAGTACTACTGATGCAAGTTTTAATATTAATTTTGTCATTTCTGTTATAGGTTATTGATGGGGAATCACTACGTCAAGCCCTTAAGGACATACCCACTAAAGATATGGCCTAAAATTGTTTGATTAGCGTAACATAAACAAAATTAGGGTCGGTCGGTCGGCAATTTTTTTTTACACACACAGTTTATGCTGTAAATTGCTTGGTGTTTTTTTTGTTTGTTTTGTTTTTAAGGGTCGTTCGGGTTACGCCAATCAAACAATTTTTTACGCCTATTGAACATCTACCCAGCAAACACAAAAACGTTTTAAAAACGTTTTTAATAAGTTATATTTTGGCTTTTGGTTTACATAAAAACGTTCTAATAACATTAAAATGTCGGGTTATATAAAGGTCATGAAAACGTTTTAAAACTTTTTGTATGAAAACACACTACAACAATATTTTTAAAATGTTTTCAAAAATGTTATTGTAAACTATTTTTCCAAACATATTTGCAAAATATTTTGTCAACACTTAAATAACATTATGTTAAAATATTTGCACTCAGCAAACACAGCAACGTTCTTAAAATGTTTTTTCAAAACGTTTTAATAACATTTAAATGTCGGGTTATATAAAGGTCATGAAAACGTTTTTAAAACGTTATTGCAAATATTTTGGGCAAACATTTTTCGCAAAATATTTTTCTACCCCAAAATAACATTATGTTTAGAATGTTTTGTATCAAGTTTTCAAGAATGTTTTTGGAATGTTATTAAAACGATTTTATACCCTTTAGATAACCCGACATTTAAACGTTTTCTGTAAAACATTTTTGTTTGCTGAGCAGTAGATTATCAAAAAATGTTTTTTAAGGTTATGAAAAGGTTTTATACTCTTAATATACCCTTTATATAACCCGACATTTAAACGTTTTCTGACAACCTTTTATAACCTTTTGCGAATCATGTCGAAAACGTTTTGTGTTTGCTGGGTAGCTACATGGATTTCT
This sequence comes from Amphiura filiformis, assembly GCF_039555335.1. Lineage (NCBI taxonomy): Eukaryota > Metazoa > Echinodermata > Ophiuroidea > Amphilepidida > Amphiuridae > Amphiura > Amphiura filiformis. Next base: position 75,702,045 of record NC_092629.1, read on the forward strand.
GGAATTAAATACACAACTGCTGCAATTATATAGTATAAGGCCATTATATAGTATAAGGCCATATGTCATAAGTTGGTATGAAAAAGATTTATACTTCGCAAATTGAGAGAAAAGGTCACCAATTCTGATTCAAATGAACAGGACTCTTATTCTATATGTCCGACTGACATGAAGTAAACATATTTTAAAAGATGACTCTATAATAATGCAGAATATGTTAACATCAAATGTTATTATACAGGGTGTGTATGAATTATACAGAAAAAAACCAGTAGGCTTCCAATCATCCCTCGCCAAAATATACGGGATGACCAAAATCATGTATATTAAATAGTGGAATGTTTAATTGGCAATTCATTAATAATTTAGATTTGTGTGTAAACTCTACGGATGATTAGCACTTATTGGCACTTGAATTAAACAATTAATCAAATTTTTGGTTACAAATGATATTTCATTAGGTTAAGGTGTTATTCTTCTTCTTCTTCTTCCTTATAAGTGCCTCCCTCATATGTATGAGTATTATCGCACTGCGTACAGACAAGCTGTACTTATTTTTTTACTCTGGAACCTAGAGTAGATGAGTGTATTTTGAAGTACAGTCAACATGACCGGGATGATCCCCTGCTCTTTTCGAATAGCCTGTGACGTTCTTTAACGTGCACACTACATTAAGGTTATACAGGATTTTGAAATTTTGTGTAGGCAAATTGGCTGCACGTAGCCACCTAAAATATTTTGTTTTTCAAAAAATAAACATGGCAGGCCTAAAAATCATACTTCATCTTAAAGTTGACACTCTAATGATTATTATTGTAATACTTTTAACGTCATAACTCATACACAAATGTACTTTGTAAGTGTTTCAATTTGTGTTCAATTTCATGAGCATGAGGTTTTTTGGGAAAGAGGCCAGGAAAATATGGGGAGAGGGTCCGATTTCATTGCGATTTCGCATATGTGTTACAAACAAACCAATGAAATAATGTACCTATTTATTCTTTCGATAGGTCCTCCTGATTTAAAACAGTAAGCTTACATGTTCACAGAATGTCAATGAAAATGATGGGGTAAATGTCGTCTTTTTTGCAACAACAATATTAATTTAGTGTGCCAATATATTGACACAATTATTCCCTACATTATTTCTTTGAAGTATCAGCTAACACATGCATATCAAAATTTTATGAATCAGGTACGGGAAACATTAAAAATAATTTATTTTATCTCAGCATATCAGGCCAAATGGTCCAAAATGGAGTTCTGAGATATGCACACATTTAGTTTCAAGTACTCACATTTTCTGCTATTTCACAGTATCAATTCACAATCCCATAATATTCCAGGTGCAGTACTCCTGTATTACTACTGATAATCCTTACTGCATGGGAAGTATCAATTGATTTTCACAAAACTTGCAGAAATTGACAAATTTCTGCCAAAACGTCCACACTATCTATATCATGTTCAAACCATGTGCTAAGCTGTTTACAATGCTAGTTGGTGTTGCCAGGGCCAAGGTGATAGTACTTATTTTATTGATTTTGTCTAGTATAGTGCTGGTTGAATACTCATGCTCCACTGTGCTTATGCTTAGTGATTTTAGAAATCAAATGAAAATGATAGGGTTGCCAGTTCATGCACTGGAATAATAATCACTATAAGGGGGCACATCACTAAATAAATGTCCCATTGAAATACATGTGAAAATACAATAAAGTAACTAGGTGCATAATAATTATGAGTCCTGGGGGAGGGTAGAATGGGGGAGGGGGGAGCAGTTTTTGGCAAACCTTTACAGTGCATCTTTATAAGGCTTAGAAAACACTACAGAAACATTCAAATCTGCATCATAATATCTAGGCCATTTAAAGTTTCCACATTGGCAAAGTTAGGCTGCCCGAGAGCAGGGCCAGGGGAGGATGACAGGAAATGTCGGCATACCTTTTAAAATCTAACCCACGGGCCCCCATGTATATTTGGGATTCCCCCTTCCAAAGAAAATGATAGCCCTCACACCTTCTCTTTCTTCCATGAGTTACACCAAATGCGGAAGGATTTAGTGTAGTGTCCCCTTAAAACAAGAACTGTCTTTAAAAAAGAATTTGTGCTGTGGGATATCTAGAGCAAATATTGATACACAAAAATAATTTAAAAAATACTTTGTTGATACAATTTTTTCAATCTACATCTCTGAGATGTTTAATATATACATATACTTCATAAATAAAAATTAAAAAACAAAAGACAAGTTGAGTGGAATTTTCACCCTCCGTAACCTTAATGTGAGAAAATATGCATGTACACGGGACCGACAGCTTAAAGTGCCCTCCGAAGCACTAAGCAAGTAGAGTGAAGTGTCTTGCTCAAGGACACAAAGAGCCGGACCTGGAATATTCGAACCCTTGACCCTTGGGTTCACAGTCCTATGCCTTAACCGCTAGGCCACGCTCTCCTCCTGATTGTAATATCTGTGAAATTTGAGACCCCCAAGAGTAAAACTTTTCCAAAAGGCATCATATTGAACAATTTGTGTGAGTCTATGGCTGCTCCCCTACCAACTGCTCCCTCGATCACCTAGTCCACCCCTGGCTACTTGGACATTTGAAGGATTATCACATTCTTGATCTTCATCTTTTCATCTATATGAAACGATTCACTTTAACAATTTCATAATATTGACATTATATCCATGATCTTCGAGTTTTTATCGGACATAAATGACAAAACTCATCCTTCGAATCATTTAATTTTTTCTTTTTATATGATACGATTCACTTTAACACTTTCCTAATATTCACATTACATCCTTGATCTTCAAGTTTTTAGAGAACATCAACGACAAATCTCACCCGGCACATCCTTGATCCCCATCATTTTATATGATACGATTGACTTTAACAATTTCTAAATATTCACATTTCATCGAATCTTTATAGGACTATATGATATTAATAACAAATCTTATCCGCCACATCCTTGATCTTCGTGGTTTTATATATAGAACATAAATGATAATCTCATCCGTCACATTCTTGATCTTCATCTTTTTATATGAAACGATTCACTTTAACAATTTCCTAATATTCATATTACATCCTTGATCTTCGAGTTTTTATAGAATATCATCCGCCACATCCTTGATCTTAATCTTTTTCTATGATATGATTCACCTTAACAATTTCCTAATGTTGACATTTTCATCCTCGATCTTCGAGATTTTATAGAACAGCAATGACAAATCCCATCCGCCACATCCTTGACCTTCATCTTTTTATATGAAACGATTCACTTCAACAATTTCCTAATATTCAAATTTATCGAATTTTTATAAGATTATAGGATATCAATGACAAATCTCATCCGCCACATCCTTGATCTTTATCTTTTTATATGATAGGGTTCACTTTCAACAATCCCACGATATTCGCATGATATCGGCTTGTTTAGAACATCAATGACAAATAAACGATAATCTTATCCGTCACATTCTTGATCGTCATCTTTTCATCTATATGAAACGATACACTTTAACAATTTCCTAATATTCATATAACATCCTTGATCTTCGAGTTTTTATTGCCAATCAATGAAAAGTCTCATCCGCCATATCCTTGATCTTCATCTTTTTTGGGCGAAAATCGCGAAGCGATTTTCGACCCATATTGCGCTGGGTTTTGTTCTACTTACTTCTTCACGGCGTTTCAGAATAAAAATGAAATATTCGTGCTGTCTATGTAATCAGGAAACTACAGAGGCGATAGTGTCCATTTAAATTTGTCATTACTACTTCATGTTGATATTCAAACAGTGCTATAAAGTTATCTTACCAAGGAATATGTTTGTATTAAAAGAAATAATTGTTTTACAACTTCCATGAACTAGCATTACTTTTATGCAAATCAGAAAATTGCAACAGATATTTTTCATTTCTCTCAGACTGAGCAGTATTGCCAGATTGTACGTACAGTTGGGCTACATTAATTGTTTTACGCTATACCATAGCGTATAGAATATGTTAATGATACTTGGCCTTCACTTGGCTCTGCTGATGTATTTATTTATTTATTTATTGGAACATACACTTTTGTAACAGTGGCACACGCCTAACCAGCGGTGCGTTCAAAACAATATCAAACATAATTATATACAAGAAATGATTTAAAAACAATATACACGCACAATTATTATGGCACAGAACAAAAGCAAAATAAATAAATTGCCTGTGTCAACCCAAGTTGATTTGAAATGGGTCGTTAGCAGGCAAATAAAACGAAATATAAAATAATATTAAAATAATATACATTAACATGGCAAAATACTGGCATTAATTGTGCATAGAATCATTTAACAAGAGAAGCTCTAAGAGCCCAAGCACGTTTAAGAAATGATTTACAAAAAGAATCAAAACAAAAACTACCTTCTTCACTGTCTATGGGGGCCCCCAGCATCAAGCACGTTTTAATGTCCTCATTCCCAGCAATAAATATGTACCAAAAGGCCTCAAGTTGCTGATCATAAAGGTCACTTTCCAGTTTCAGGTACTCTTCTGCGCGAATTGTGTTCAGAGTCCTACAGGTGAAAAGGAAGTGACTAAGATTTTCGCTGCCGCTTTTGCATAGAGGGCAGGTGTCGTCCATGCCCTCGGTCCAACCGTGGATTCTACCATTTAAGGGGAGAGTGTTTGAACGTGCTTTAAATTTGAGGCTTATCCCCCAAAAATCAGTTTTGTCAAGAAGGTAGTTTTCAAAGGCAAGTGTTTGTTTAAACTTAACATATTCAGCCAGAGAAGATTTGGTTTTGGCATTGTCATACCACGAAATTTCATACACATTTTTCATAATTTCTTTACAACATTTGGCCCAGTGTGGATTGATCATGTTGATAGACGCGTCGTTTGTGAAAAGGCGGTTCATATCACATTTATCGAGAGCAGATTTGGTCGAGCTTAACCATTTAAAGCGAATTTTGTCAATATTGCAATCAAGAATGAATAAAGTATTGAAAAGCAGTTTTGGCCATCGATGTAAATCCATTGATCTGAGACGAGCAAAATAGTTAATCCTAATAGTATCTTGAATGGAGGCAATTGATTGCCATCCTAGATCACCATAAAGGGCTGCCGCTGGGGTATTACGCGGTGCCTTAAGAATATATCGGGCCATTTGTAACTGCAGGTTTTCAATTCTTTTGATGTCCGCTTGACTTCCACATGTCCACACTGCGCACGCGTAATTAATACATGGTAGAGCAAGTGTACGCCATAAAATATCCCCATACTGCACCCTATTAAAGTCATCGTGACCATCCAAAATAGATCTAATATAACCAATAAGTCTATTTCCCTTTTTTACAACTTCATTAACATGTGTGTGATCAGAAAGATTTTTAGAAATATGAACTCCTAAATATTTATAACTGTCACATGAGGAAATGGTGCTATCACATAGGTTCCATGTCTTGTCATTACTTACTTGTTTTCCAATTACTACAACATTTGACTTATCATAATTAAAATCTAATTTCCATAAGCGAGAGAAAGAAGATGCAATATTCAGCATTTTCTGAAGTTCGTCTTCATCATTTGCGATCAAAACAACGTCATCAGCCCAGAATAAGCAACCTATTTGAACATCACAAATGCGAATACCGTTACCACTTTCTTTGAAAAGTTTAGCTAGCTGGTTTATATAAATGCAAAATAAAATTGGGGATAAGACACATCCCTGTTTAAGACCTTCTTCCACCTCGAAATATTCAGTGTCAATATCACCAAACTTTACTTTAGCTTCTACATTACAATAAAGACTTTCAATTAATTTCCAAGCACTCCCTCGAATGTAACATCAGTAACGCCCTCACTCAGGCTTGCTGGTTTAACGAGAATCCTTTAATCGGTGTAAATGAATAAGTGGAGCTAAAAGGCGCAAGGTACCATTCGGAAGTAAATTATTATACATGTACCGTGCCAATTGGACTTTCTGAAGGGGGGTTAAGATGAGCTGTAAATCTGTGTATATACTAGATAGAGAGACCTGATACTGCTAATAGGCCTAATATCTGGGTAAACGTGGAAGTTAACTAAAGAACGTCATTTATATTATGACACATTTAAAGCTAAAGACAAAAATGACATGTGAAAATGTTATTCTGATGGCATTTATTGTTAGAACACGGAGATAAAATAGCATTGAATTGTTAGAAGATTTATGCACTTCTCACAACACACGCATCATGGTCATCATGATATCAGGTAAATTACATTTGATCACGCACTAAAAACTTCACACTGTGGAAAGGACATTTACAACCATGCATGACTCATAGATGGATTGATATGAATATTTAGTAGGTACCGAGATTACCCAATCAGCGCACAATGCCAGTAATTGATCACGCAGCAAGTACCATCATGATAATGCACTACTGTTACGTCATGCGTGATTTTCATTGATAGAGCACGGTGATTTCCGGTAAATGATAGACACCTAAATATGGTAATTTTGCAAACATCTATTGATTTTTATTGGCTGAAATTGCACACGTGTTGTTTTGTTTACATGGCCTTTAAAATGAGACCGGTTCACAAAATATTTGAGCACGGGAAAGGAATATAGCGGGTTCATTAAAAATATTGGTTCCCAGTGTTGCACAGTGGCTAGGTGACCGTGTTATGGCTATGTATCTTACTATAAATAGGGAAATGTTGTATCTATGTATGTATCTATGTATGTATCTATCTATGTATGCCTATAAAGGCTCCGTCAGTTTCGATCCAAATGTCGCCAAATTCATACGGGAGATCGATGAATATACGGGAACGTGTTTAAACTTTATTTGGTTGAAAACGGTCAAGAATTGGCTGCAAAAACAGTGAAAATATGGGTAAAAACGGGTTTTTTTATGAAAATCGGTTGTCGGCATACGCGTCACTGCAGCTGGCCGGCAGCGCGTCGGCGCCTCGTGCGTAACGCGCACTACGCCAATGGGCGCGTAAACGGCGCAGAGCCACGCGAGTGCGAGCCAGAGACCAGTGGACATGACGGTACATATGGACGGGTCACGGGATTATGATAACGGGTGAACACGTCCGCAGACACGCTATATGAGAGGACGTAATAAATACGGGAAAAAGATGTTTGTTGTATAAACAACATGAAGCGGTACTATAAAGAAAAATTAAATTTAAATGAGGACAAAAAAGTACGAATAATAGGCCAACGGGTTAAAGTAACTAAATGAAACGGGAACGAAACAAAGAAGGAAAGAAACTAATCAGGAAATGTAAGAAAAATGAAGCTAAAATAATGAGAACCGAGAGAAATAAAAAACATGGAAACGGGAAATCACAAGCAGCAAATAAACAAAGAAGCTAAAGGGAAATGTAAGAAAGAACAGATTTAGAAAAATAAAATGTACCTTTTCAATGATTCTACCTGTTCAGTAATTATTCCTGTTATGGTGAACGCTCCCATCTAGTAGCTTGTAATTACCAGTTGCTCGGGGTTAATATCAGTTGGAAGATGAGTTCCCGGGGTGGGCACTCACATGTTAAGGTGGTACGGGTATGTGCGGCGCTCAAGGGTCCCTTTTTCAGGCTCTCCGGCAGTTCCTTATGCCCCACATTTGGATCTGCTCCAGTTCTTTGAGCCTCAAACTCTGACAATTGTAGCTCTTTAAGCTCAAATTTGGAAATAATTTAGAAATTTTTAGCTCAACAGCCTATAATTTGGCCCTAATTTCAGTTCTTCAAGCCCCTATTTTGCCCGAAAATCAGTTCTTAGTTCCGAAAGTTCGGCGCTCCGCGCCGCACACCCCTACCAAAATTTAAGTTGAGTGCCCCCCCCCCGGATGAGTTAGTAAAATAGTAATATTGCACAGTAATAAATTATAAAATACACCTAGTTTTGAGAAGCTGAAGGGTAGAGGTAAAATCTGAATGTGGTGCTGAAGATATACGATAGAGCTAAGTGTGTTAAATCGGGTGAAGTTTTTGGGTCCCTATACGTGCTCTGTGTGTTGCTGTGTGAGTGGGCCAAACATGGCTGAGGCAATTAGTGGAAGATGTCCACCTAGTTTTCGTAACACTTGACTTTCATTTACCTGTGTTTTCATTGGTCAATAATCTAATGACATTCATATTTTGTTATGGATATGACTGATGCACATAAACTTATTTACATAATAATGTCAACGTAATAACTACTGTGTTATGATGGTGCTTTTATGTTATCTCGATCTTTATAAGATTCTTTTTCCAGTAGGCCTATTATTAAAATTACAAAACTACATTGCATGTGTCTGTAGTAATTATTTGTGTTTCTTTTGAACCACCCTTTTGACAACAATTGCCTATCAAGAATTATGCAGTGTGTTTTTACTACATGCCCTACTTGTCATTTGACAAACGTACAAACATGCTTATTATGAACAATCCCATTTATAAAAACAGTTCGAATAAAATAACTACACCTTTATCTTGGCACTTCCTCAGTGGCTCGCCCTATTCCTTTTTAAAGGAATTTTTATCTATGATTAAAATCACATTACATCCTTGACCTTCGAGTTTTTAATAGAAAGTCAATGACAAATCTCATCCGCCACATCCTTGATCTTCATCTTTTTATATGATACGATTTACTTTCACAATTTCCTAATATTGACATTGCATCCTTGATCTTCGAGATTTTATAGAACATCAATGACAAATCTCATCCACCACATCCTTGATCTTCAATTTTTTGGTGACACGATTTACTTCAACGAATTCCTAATAATTATTCACATTACATCCTTGATCTTCGAGTTTTTATGTACAATCAATGACAAGTCTCATCCACGACATCCTTGATCTTCATCATTTCTATGAAACAATTAATCACATTACATCCTTGATCTTCGAGTTTTTATGGACAATCAATGACAAGTCTCATCCACGACATCCTTGATCTTCGTCATTTCTATGAAACGATTTATCACATTACATCCTTCATCTTCGAGTTTTTATGGAAAGTCAATGACAAATCGTCTCATCCGCAACATCCTTGATCTTCATCTTTTTATATGATACGATTCACTTTCACAATTTCCTAATAATGACATTTTCATCCTTGATCTTCGAGATTTTATAGAACAGCAATGACAAATCTCATCCGCCACATCCTTGATCTTCATCTTTTTATACGATACGATTCACTTGAACAATTTCCTAATAATGACATTTTCATCATTGATCTTCGAGATTTTATAGAACAGCAATGACAAATCTCATCCGCCACATCCTTGATTTTCATCTTTTTATACGATACGATTCACTTTAACAATTTCCTAATAATGACATTTTCATCCTTGATCTTCGAGATTTTATAGAACAGCAATGACTAATCTCATCAGCCACATCCTTGATTTTCATCTTTTTATATTATACGATTCACTTTAACAATTTCCTAATAATGACATTTTCATCCTTGATCTTCGAGATTTTATAGAACAGCAATGACAAATCTCATCCGCCACCTTGACCTTCATCTTTTTATATGAAACGATTCACTTTAAAAATTTCCTAATATTCACATTTCATCGAATTTTTATAGGATTATAGGATATCAATGACAATTCTCATCCGCCACATCCTTGATCTTTATCTTTTTATATGATAGGGTTCACTTTCAACAATCCCACGATATTCGCATGACATCCTTGATCTTCGAGTTTTTTTAGAACATCAATGACAAATAAATGATAATCTCATCCGTTACATTCTTGATCGTCATCTTTTTATATGAAACGATTCACTTTAACAATTTCCTAATATTCATATAACATCCTTGATCTTCGAGTTTTTATTGACAATCAATGAAAAGTCTCATCCGCCACATCCTTGATCTTCATCTTTTTCTATAATTAAAATCACATTACATCCTTGACCTTCGAGTTTTTATAGAATGTCAATGATAAATCTCATCCGCTACATCCTTGATCTTCATCTTTTTCTATGATACGTACGATTCACTTTAACAATTTCCTAATATTCACATTACATCCTTGATCTTCAAGTTTTTATAGATCATCAATGACAAATCTCATACGCCACATCCTTGATCTCCATCATTTTATATGATACGATTGACTTTCACAATTTCCAAATATTCACATTTTCATCCTTAATAATCTCATCCGTCACATCCTTGATTTTCATCTTTTTATATGATACGATTCACTTTAGCAATTTCCTAATATTCACATTACATCCTTGACCTTCGAGTTTTTATAGAACATCAATGACAAATCTTGATCTCCATCATTTTATATGAAACGATTATTCACATTACATCCTTGATCTTCGAGTTTTTAGGTGAAACGATTTACTTTAACAATATCCGAATATTCACTTTGCATCCTTGATCTTCGAGTTTTTATAGGACATCAATGACAAAACTCATCCGTCGCATCCTTTGATTTTTTCTTTTTATATGATACGATTCACTTTTACATTTTCCTAATATTCACATTACATCCTTGATCTTAAAGTTTTTATAGAACACCAATGACAAATAAATGATAATCTTATCCGTCACATCCTTGATCTTCATCTTTTTATATGAAACGATTATTCACATTACATCTTTGATCTTCCAGTTTTGATAGAAAATCAATGACAATCTCATCCGCCACATCCTTGATCTTTATCTTTTTATATGAAACCAATTTCATATGATACAATTCACTTTCAACAATTTCATAATATTCCCATCACATCCTAGATCTTCTAATTCTAATAGAACATTAAGGGCTGGGGTATGAACGTTTGGACAGTATTTATTTTGGGACATTAGAGCACATCAGACATATCGAATTGCATTCTGAATACGAAGAATGTCATTCTGATATCAAATAATTTTGAATTTTTGAAATTCGCAATTTAATCCACATTTTATGGCAAATCATTAAAAATTGATATTTTTGATATTTAACAGTACTTGAAGTAAACTTTATAAATCTGATGATTTATACTTAAAGTGTATGTAGGTGGGTTGAAAAGCCGACGATCAATTGAAAATTTGACCTTTCGTATTGAAGATATGGATTTTTTTTCCCAAAACACCAAAAAAAAATAGGTCTTTTTGGGAAAAAATTCATAGCTTCAATATGAAAGGTCAAAATTTTCAATTGACCGTCGGCTTTTCCTCCCTGCTACATACACTTTAAGAATATATCATTAGATTTATATAATTTACTTCGAGGACTGTTATATATCAAAAATTCGAAAAATATCAAATTTTTATAATTTGTCATAAAATTTGTACTATATTGTGATTTTCAAAAAATGAAAATTATTTGATATCAGAAAGACATGCTTCGTATTCAGAATACAATTCGATAGGTCTGAGGTGCTCTCATGTGCCACAAAAAATACTGTCGAAACGCAATTAACGCTCATTTTAGATCCCTTAATAAATGTTAATCTCATCCGTCGCATTCTTGATCCCCATTTTTTATTGATACGATTCATTTTGAAGAATGTCCTAATATTCACATCACATCCTTGATCTTCGACAATCAATAAAAATTCTCATCCGCCACATCCTTGATTCGATTTACTTTAACAATTCCCAATATTCATATTACATCCTTGATCTTTGAGATGTTAATGGAATGTCAATGATAAATCTCATCCGCCACATCCTTGATCTTCATCTTTTTAAATGAAACGATTCACAATAACAATTTCCTAATATTTACATTACATCCTTAATCGTCGAGTTTTTATAGAACATCAATGACAAATGTCAGCCGCCACATCCTTGATCTTCATCATTTTATATGATAGATTCACTTTAGCAATTTCCTAATATTCACATTAGGGCCTATATCCTTGATCTTCGAATATTTATAGGACATCAATGTCAACTCTCTTCCGCCACATCATTGATATTCATCTTTTTAAATGATACGACATACTTTCAACAATTTCATGATATTCCCATCACATCCTTGATCTTCGAGTTTTTATAGAACATACAATGACCAATAAATGATAATTTCATCCGTCACATCCTAGATCTTCATCTTTTATATGAAACGATTCTCTTTAACAATTTTCTAATATTCACATTACATCCTTGGTCATCAAGGATGCGGCGGATGAGATTAGTCATTGCTGTCCTATAGTCCTATAAAAAATTCAATGAAATGTGAATACTAGGAAATTGTTAAAGTGAATCGTATCATATAAAATAATGAAGATCGAGGATGTGGCGGATGAGATTTGTCATTGATTTTTTTTACAAAAACTCGAAGATCAAAGAGGTAGGCCTAATGTGAATAATTGTCTTAAATAAAAATATGAAGATCAAGGATGTGACGGATGATATTTGTCATTGATTTCCATTAAAAAAAATCTCGAATATCAAGGATGTAATATGAATATTAGGATATTATTGATGAGAATCGTTTCATATAAAAAGATGAGAACAAGGATGTGACGGATGAGATTATTATTTATTTGTCATTGTATGTTCTATAAAAACTCGAAGATCAAGGATGTGATGGAAATATCATAAAAAGATGAAGATCAAGGAGGATGTGTCGGACGAGATTTGTCATTGCTGTCCTTTTAAAAACCCAAGATTAAGGTTGTAATGTGAATATTAAGAAATTGATAAAGTAAATTGTTTTTTGTAAAAAGATAAAGATCAAGGATGTTGCGGATGAGACTATCATTTATTTGTCATTAACATTCTACAAAGACTCGAAGATCAAGGATGTGATGGGAATATTATGAAATTGTTGAAAGTGAATTGTATTATATAAAAAAGATGACGATCAAGATGATGTGAATTATGTGTTTCTCATATGTTAACATTAGGAAATTCTCCAAAGTGAATCGTTTCATATAAAAATATGAAGATCAAGGATATGGCGGATGAGATTTGCCATTGCTGTTCAATAAAATCTCGACGATCAAGGATGAAAATGTGAATATTTGGAAATTGTTAAAGTGAATCATTTCATAAACAAGATGAAGATCAAAGATGTGGCGGATGAGATTTGTCATTGATTTTCTTTAAAAGCTCGAAGATCAAGGATATACATACATACATACATACAAACGATTTTTATAACGCGCTTCTTACAGAGCGATCAGAGCGCACACAAAAAAAGAGAAAACAAAAATAAAACAAAAAATATCAACATTCTGGATACAAATGACACTTAAGCATTTTTTTGAAAGAGTGAAGTGATGAAGCCTCCCTGATGTTACGTGGGAGGCTGTTCCACAATGAAGGTGCCGCAACACAAAACACAAAACACAAAACACAAAGGATGTAATGCGAATGCAAAAATAAAGGTACATGTAGAAGAATTTCTTGACAAGGAAAAGTTATCAGAACAGCCACTTGCAGGGGACTCAGAAGGCTTTGATGGACAGCATTTCATAAGAGTGTTCAGAGTATCTCTCTGATTCACTCAATCTACACAAAGCTCACTTAACACATTGTTTTGCTGACCGTATGCAACTGACTGAGAAAAAGATTTCCGACATACTGGACTGAAGAGTGGTGACAAAATACAGTACTACCATTACTTTATTACTTTTTCAGAAGAAGTTTGAAAGGGCATGAAGGGTGCTTGAGGCAATGGGGAAATGCCCTGCAAGGAGAGGGGGGGGGGTAGAGTATCCCTGACAAAAAAAGAAAGAGAAAAGTGCCTCCTCTGACAAAAAATGAAAAGAGAAAATTGGGGGAGGGGAGGCAACGTGAAAGAAAAGGGGAAAGTTTTGATAGAAAATCAATGACAAATCTCATCCGCCACATCCTTGATCTTTATCTTTTTATATGAAACCAATTTCATATGATACAATTCACTTTCAACAATTTCATAATATTCCCATCACATCCTAGATCTTCGAATTCTAATAGAACATTAATAAATGTTAATCTCATCCGTCGCATTCTTGATCCCCATTTTTTATTGATACGATTCATTTTGAAGAATGTCCTAATATTCACATCACATCCTTGATCTTCGACAATCAATAAAAATTCTCATCCGCCACATCCTTGATACGATTTACTTGAACAATTCCCAATATTCATATTACATCCTTGATCTTTGAGATGTTAATGGAATGTCAATGATAAATCTCATCCGCCACATCCTTGATCTTCATCTTTTTAAATGAAACGATTCACAATAACACTTTCCTAATATTTACATTACAGGCTGAGTCAAAAAGAAGTAAACTCATGTTTGAGGGGCTGTAACTCGAGATCTGCAAGGAATCTACTAAAAATTAAAATACCACTGGAAAGAGCAAATTCTACACGTCTAAATAAAAAAAAAGAATTGTTGCAATTGCTCACAGCCAACTCAAGTTATACTCATTTGAATACAACCACCCATTTTGCACACAGCTGATTGATTTTCATCCATTTCAATTTAGACGAATCAGCAAAGTGCTAACAGGATTTATTGTTGAAAAGACAACTTTTGCTTTTAAGTAATATTCAACAAAGTCCATGACGGTACTATAGTTTGTAGGGATACCAATTAAAGCCTTTACGAACGATCCGGCAGAAGCTTGATTGGGGAATGTTAGGTAAAGGATTGAGCTGATCTTTGGTCTTGCTGTAACGCATGTCTAACTCTAGCAATGTTCACTTGTGATCTAGCAGTTCGTGGTCTGCCTGAAGCTTCCGGCTGTCTGTTCCTTAGTGTCCCATGCACATTGAGCTTGTTCACATTCTTATATACTGCTCCCTTACATGAAACCCGGTTAGCTGTAGGAAATTGGAGACGAAAAAGACGCCGAACTTCAGTGGGACTCTTAGTTTCATGATACTAATCGACAGAAGGTGGAAACGTGCGCTCCCGTGCGGTAAATTGTGGTGCCATGTTGTCATTTGGCCCGTTTTATTATAATAATAATGTAGTGCAATGTGGTAAAATTCATATTGAAAAGAGCCCTTTAACATGTAAGAATTATTGATCGAAACCACACCTGCCACAGAACTTTATTTGCATTTGAATATCGCGCCTTACCAATCAATATAATAGGTAGGCCCCTACTTGGGAAGTGAAACCGTGTGCAGCTACAAAAATGGGTGGTTGTATTCAAATGAGTATAACTTGAGTTTGCTGTGAGCAATTGCAACAATTCTTTTGTTTATTTAGACGTGTAGAATTGCTCTTTCCAGTGGTATTTTCATGTTTAGCAGATTCCTTACAGATCTCGAGTTACAGCTCCTCAAACATGAGTTTACTTCTTTTTGACTCAGCCTGTACATCCTTGATCGTCGAGTTTTTATAGAACATCAATGACAAATGTCAGCCGCCACATCCTTGATCTTCATCATTTTATATGATAGATTCACTTTAACAATTTCCTAATATTCACATTAGGGCCTATATCCTTGATCTTCGAATATTTATAGGACATCAATGTCAACTCTCTTCCGCCACATCATTGATATTCATCTTTTTAAATGATACGACATACTTTCAACAATTTCATGATATTCCCATCACATCCTTGATCTTCGAGTTTTTATAGAACATACAATGACCAATAAATGATAATTTCATCCGTCACATCCTTGATCTTCATCTTTTATATGAAACGATTCTCTTTAACAATTTTCTAATATTCACATTACATCCTTGATCATCAAGGATGCGGCGGATGAGATTAGTCATTGCTATCCTATAGTCCTATAAAAATTCAATGAAATGTGAATATTAGGAAATTGTTAAAGTGAATCGTATCATATAAAATAATGAAGATCGAGGATGTGGCGGATGAGATTTGTCATTGATTTTTTTTACAAAAACTCGAAGATCAAAGAGGTAGGCCTAATGTGAATAATTGTCTTAAATAAAAATATGAAGATCAAGGATGTGACGGATGATATTTGTCATTGATTTCCATTTAAAAAAAAACCTCGAATATAAAGGATGTAATATGAATATTAGGATAGTATTGATGAGAATCGTTTCATATAAAAAGATGAAGATCAAGGATGTGACGGATGAGATTATCATTTATTGGTCATTGTATGTTCTATAAAAACTCGAAGATCAAGGATGTGATGGGAATATCATGAAATTGTTGAAAGTGAATTGTATTATTTAAAAAGATGAAGATCATGGATGTGACGGATGAGATCAACATTCGTTTCTCATGTTCTATAACACCTCTAAGATCAAAGATGTGATGGCGAAAATTAGGAAAAGTGAATCGTATCATAAAAAGATGAAGATCAAGGAGGATGTGGCGGACGAGATTTGTCATTGATGTCCTATAAAAAAAACCTCGAAGATTAGTAATGTGAATATTAGGAAATTGATAAAGTAAATTGTTTCTTATAAAAAGATGAAGATCAAGGATGTGGCGGATGAGACTATCGTTTATTTGTCATTAACGTTCTATAAAGACTCGAAGGTCAAGGATGTGCTGGGAATATTATGAAATTGTTGAAAGTGAATTGTATTATATAAAAAAAAAAAGATCCAGAATGTGACGGATGACGTGAATATTTGTTTCTCATGTTCTATAACAGCTCTAAGATCATGGATGTGATGGGGAATATTAGGAAATTCTCCAAAGTGAATCGTTTCATATAAAAATATGAAGATCAAGGATATGGCGGATGAGATTTGCCATTGCTGTTCAATAAAATCTCGACGATCAAGGATGAAAATGTGAATATTTGGAAATTGTTAAGGTTACACGAAGAAACGTATAAAAACGTATAAAAGACGTATAAAGTTGTTCTCTAAAACCGCGTTTTCTCAGCAATCAAATATCGCAGTGAGTCAAATGTTGGTACATGGATGTATCTTAACATTATTTTAGTTTGTTTATACAAATTTTTAGAATCCGTTTGAAAATCCTTCGTTTAAATCATTTTTACGCACCATGTTCACAAGATCAAAAACACGTTCCATGCAGTTTTTTTCAAATATTCGCTCCGTATAAAACTACGCCGAGTGATTGTTTTCTCCGTTTTTGTATTGTACTACAAATCGACCAAAGAAATAATGTTGCCATGGGGAAGAACCAAAAACAGCTCCGATTAAATTTTATTAGCCCGTTTTTGGGAACAATTTTCGAGAATCTTGTACCACAAAACACTGTTATGTTACATTATCGATATCTGGATTGTGGAACATTAATTTTGATTTCTAACTGTCTACATTATATCTCAAAAGTATGTCGATTCCTTTACCATTTGAATTTCACTCCCAATTTAAGCTACTTTTTTCAAAATTGAGGTTTTTCGCCATCGATACCTCCGACATTTACAGCGGTGATGAGATTGTTTATCATAAGAGCCTGGTATGCACTATTCCATAATAGTCAGTTTGAGATCAATCGATTTCACAGATCACTCAGTAGCTCAATCGGTTAGCGCGCTGGACTCACGTTCGACTATATAATACTATAGTTTTGAGCTGGAAAACTTTGGTACGTGTTCGAGTCCCTAGTGGTCCATTCCATCTATTTTATTTTATTTTTCTCTCACTTTTTTCTTTTTTCTTGTTCGTTTCTTTCTTTCTGACTGCAGCGATTGATTGTTTTTGCCCGTTTTTTTTTTTTATATAATTCAGGAATTTTTAGGCTATACTAGTCTAATAGGCGCGGCCTATGAATATATTTTTACAAATTAGATTAACAAAATATTGGTTGTTGGTTTTGTTATTGTTGTTGTAGTTATTATTGTAGGCCTATATATTGCATAATCAGGGTATAAATAGGCCTACTAGGTCTATCATAGCCTATAGAAGCATTGGTTTTTTCACGACAGATATCATCCAGGATAATTTTAAAAATTGAAAATTTAGAAAATCCAAAGGAAAATGGTCGAAAACGGCTGCCCACAATCACCCCCCCCCCCAGCCCATATGGTCCTATCATGGTCGCCCCTTCCCTATCCCTGCAGCATATAGGATGACTCACGAGCCGCGGTTTGTCCGTGGCCCTAGTTCAGATTGATACACTATTGTACGCATGAGTTCATTCTTTTCTGCATGGCTGTTTCCATTATTAACTTACGCCCCTCTGGAATCAAGACTTGAAAATCAATTGCATTTAACCTTAAAGTGAATCATTTCATAAAAAAGATGAAGACCAAAGATGTGGCGGATGAGATTTGTCATTGATTTTCTTTAAAAGCTCGAAGATCAAGGATGTAATGCGAATGCAAAAAAAAAATTGGTACATTTCAAGAATGTCAGGGGACTCAGAAGGTCAGATGGACAGCATTTCATTAGAGTGTTCAGAGTATCTCTCTGATTCACTCAATCTACACAAAGCTCACTTAACACATATTGTTTTGCTGACCGTATGCAACTGACTGAGAAAGATTTCCGACATACTGGACTGAAGAGTGGTGACAAAATACAATACTGCCATTACTTTGTCATCAAGTCTATCAATCTAATATCAGATTTCAGAGGAAGTTTGAAAGGGTGTTTGAGGCAATGGGGAAATGCCCTGCAAGGAGAGAGAGAGAGAGAGACAGAGCGAGAGGGGGGAGGTAGAGTATCCCTGACAAAAAAGAAAGAGAAAAGTGCCTCCTCTGACAAAAAAATGATAGAGAAAATTGGGGAGGGGAGGCAACGTGAAAGAAAAGGGGGAAAGGAGCCAGTGTCCCAACAAAATTCACCCCAAACTAGTGTAAAATACCAAATTTTTACATGTAGAGTTGCTCTAAAATACTTGCTATGTTACCATTCCCATCTTTCGAAGTCAGAATAAAGCTAATTTATGCCTGGTATGATTGAGGAAATCTTGAGCCTAAAAACTTTGCTCTTGAGGAAGAAATCACAATTTACACCCCTTACCCCATTACCTACCTTGATACCTGTGACTCATCCCGACACCATTTGACCCACCCTGACATCAATTGACCAAGCCACTTGACTCACCTGGACACATCCAAATAAAACTTGACACTCTGTGACCCATCCTAACACCCCATCACCAACCATGACCTAATGACCCCTTCACCCACCCAAATACCTCTTGACCTGCCCATGACTCACAATTTGAAACACACTGACATCACCTGACCAAGCTAAGCCACTTGACCTACCTGACAGCCCTTGACCCAACATGATCTACCCTGTCAACCCATGACTCGCCCTGGCACTTGACAAACCCTGACACCACTTAACCCACATTTACATCACAAGACCCCATGACAGCACTTGAAACCCCATGACCCATCCTGACACCCCTTGACCCATATACACCCTTCATCCACTCTAATACCCGTTGAGCCCCCCTGATTCCATTTGACCCACCCTAACATCGCTTATTCAAGCCACTTAACTAACCTTCTAACAACATGACCCACCCTGATACCCCATGACTCACCTTGATCAATTGACCACTGTTTAAACACCATGACCCAATGTGACATCCCTTGACACCACTTGATCCAAACTCACACCACCTGAATCAACATCACACATACATTTACCCACCTTGACACCACTTGACCCACCCTAACACTGCTTGTCCCACTCTGACACGACTTTATCCACTGACAGCATTTGACCACCCGACACCACTTGACCCAACCTGACACCACATGACTCACCTTGACACCACTTGATCCACTCTGACACCACTTCATCCACTGACAGCATTTGACCACCCTGGCACCACTTGACCCAACCTGACACCACATGACCCACCTTGAACCGATGGGTTCAGAAGCTCGGGCCGCACATCCCCATTGAAAAATAATCCAAGAACCCCCCCCCCACCCTACTTACCATTCCTCAAGAATTGGGATGGCACAAAGCTAAGGTGCAACATGTGTTTTTTTTTATTGCAAAGAAGAGGACAGACAAGTAGTTGCAACACGTCTGTCTAACCATGGGTTTCGATATTGTTTAGAATCAATGCTTTTAATAGTTTCTTTAAAACCACAAAATTACTAAAAAAATTAAAAATTAAAAAAACAACCCTAAAATGAAATCCTAAAAGTAGAACGGTAGATTTCAAGATTGTATAGAAAAAAATAACATGCCAAAAAGTTTAATTAAAACGATAATAAAAAAGCGGAACCGGTCACTGACCCGTGCTCTTTTGTGCTCTCTCTCACGTAAATTCAGATAAGCGTGTGCCAGTCACGCATTACGCAACGCACAACTAGCATTTGCGTGCATGCCATTCTATATCAATACTGTGTTATGAGTCTTTATTTTTTCCGCCTTATATAAGCCGAACAAACAAGAGTACTGGGTCATAATTTTTGTTGTAAAAATGGAAAACTTGCCACCTAATCTACAGACATGGTAATATTCACTTGTACACATAATAAATACAACAACAGGCATAGCGCAATGTATTTTAGATTTTTGAGAGAGACCTTTAATCCCAAATACATACATTGAACACGATTGAACAATGTATCTTTATGTACATTGTGTGATAAAAATGTAAAACTGTGGTAGACTTTTGATGTATAAAAACTTAAACACTGTCATTATACACTACATTATATCATAATTCATATGCACTCCAGCCCAACCTAAAGTCAGTCAGCACCATAAATAAGGTATGTAGCATTTCATGGAACATGACCTTACAGACAAGGGTTGATGACCATAATAAGCATACTTTATAAGATGTTTTCTTTAATTTGAGATACTAGCACAGGGTGTCCCTGAAAGAACTGTATCTTCGTAAACTTAATTGTTTGGGTATTTTAACGCTACAACTAAACATAACTAAATAACTGGTGCGTTTGAGAAATAAATTAGCGATCACATACTTTTTGAATTTTGACAATTTACCACACCGTTTGTGACATATGAATTTTACGAAACTCCCACAGACCTTTCCACAGATTCAAATATAAACATGAATCAATGATTTGTATTCGGAGTGCTAATCACTGCGCATCATCAGCGCATGATCCATCTATTGTCATTTGACATTGATAGATATTTGACTCCGCGAAGCGGGCTGAAAATGAGATAGTTGCGTAAAAATTCTTTTATTTCAAAAACAGAGCGGTCAATTGTCAAAATTCGAAAAGTTTGTGATAGCTGATATATTCTTCAACCACATCAGTTATTTAGTTATGTTTGGTTAATGCGTTAAAATCCCCCCCCCCCCCGAAAAAAAAAATTAGTTTCCAAGGATACAGTTCTTTCAGGGGCACCCTGTATCAGTAACACAAGTGATGCAATATTAACCAATGAACAGTACAAATTCAAAACTTCCATATTGGTGTACACACATCATGCATGTCAGAGATGTTTGCACATGTCCCAACTTTAATTAACAAAATTAAACACATGTCTAATTGGAATCAGCCAAATTTGTTGTTTTTGTAGGACGAACAACAGACCGATTTTAAATCAAAGTCATATTTCACTCAATTTAATTCCCTACCCAGAACTACTCAAGTTAGTAAGTTGAGTTTCTTTCATTTTACCTCATTATTTCGGATTAAAATGGACAAAAAGCATTTCTGCCTGTTGACATAATATTATTTCATAATTTTTGGCAAAGAATAACAACATTTAAATTTGACAGCAATCATAATTATTACAGCTTTTTTTAAAAAAGGAACATGATTTCATCACAAAGTACCATACAAACTATTCCAGTTGAAATTCATACACCTGCTATAGAAGGCATGATCTTAACATGTAATCTCATAGCAGGTTTGAAACCTGAAACCAGGCCAATGAAAAATGCTGATTTGTATTCCATCACATGCATGCATCCAGATAAGAGGGCGCTCGGGCCCTTTTTACCCCATGGTTCTGATGTTATAGCGCCTGGTTGAGCTATAAAAACAAGACCCCAGGCGCTGAAGAAATTCAGTATTGAGCACATTTTCCACATGGCAGGCAAACATGTTGTTTTCTAAATCCAGGTTTCATAAAACTAGGCTAAAATTATGCACATCATTTTCGAAGCAACTGAACCCCTGAAATACCAAATTATGGCCTATCTGCTATGTACACAAGTGATTTTTATCACTTCCAGTGTACTTTAGTAACTGTTTTCCTGACTCTGGAATTGGCAAATTTTTTGCCATCAAACTTTGCTTGTTTTTGTGCCTACATTGGTTGTTCGGTTTATCGTGTCTGTTTGTGCCTACATTGGTTGTTTGGTTTGTTGTGTCTGTTTGTATGCACAGTCTAGTGCACATTTGTATTCCCATTGATCCTTGCTGTTTTTGCAGGTTTAGCACTAGCATACGGTCTAGTCTGTATTTTACTTGTTTCCCCATATCAAGTTGGTGTACTTTGCTCTTTTTCTTTCCATAGGACATACATAATGTACACTTCCGGTGTGGTAACCACAAACCAGTATGTTTTTGTTCACACCATTTAAACGAAACATATCTTGGTGAGAAAAATCAGAGACCCTATAGGAAAAAAAAATCTTTTTCTAGAGTCTGATACCAAAATCTCAGTTATGATGAATATGTTGCGGTGGTGTTTTTCCATATTATATGTTTTAAAAATGTTTTCATGACCTTAATATCACCCGACATATAAATGATTAAACTGCATTTTAGTTTTGGTCAAAACATTTTACTAACATTTTTGACCAAAAACCAAAATGTATTTACATGTTCATAACATTTTCGTGTTTGCTAGATACATTACTTTTCCTTTGATTTATATTGTCACCATAAAATTTGAATGTTTTTTGTAGCATGGTATGTTTATTTTATCAGAAGCTGCATCATAAATTCAATTTATAAAACATACAAATGACAAATCATTAAATGACTCTTTAAAAAAAAAGAAAAATGATGAGTTCACACATAAACACATCACACACACAATCTACCATTCATTCAACATAATATAAAGAGTTTAGTTACAACACGCAACAAAGCTGCCTTATGTGCATTTTTTATATTCATGTTGTATTTTATGTAATTGCAATCCTTTTATGCGAGAGCGCAAATAAGGCTGAGCAGGGTATAAAACGTCCATGTCTTAAAAACAAGATAATACAAAACAAATTTAAAATAAGTGGACTTAATGTAAAATTAATGGCTCGTATGATAAAAATAACTTAAGGCAGCCAATTTAATTTAAATCACATTATGGAAATAAACTCTTCACATCTTGTAACTGATCAGAATTTTATTTCTAATCACTCTTAGACTCTTCAACTTGATATAATTTTTTCTCATTAGAAAACACTTTCTTCACTGCTAGCGTATGTTTTTCTGGCGACTTTGAGTCTTTTCTACCATGAGTCAATCTAGATTTGTCGTCTTTGGCAAGAATGGCTGGACTCGGATGGTGAGGTGTACTCCTTGTCCCCCTCCTGGAATGAATAGGGGGTAAAACAGGGGGTGCTACTTTCACCCCTACTTCTTTACTATTCTTTGGATCGGTTTGAACTAAAAAGGCACTGACATTAACAGTAGCTTCACTCGGATTGTCTTTAGATCTTGCCCGGGAGTACTGTTGCCTCAATTCCGATAAAGTCAACCCTTCGTGTGTTACTCCATCGACGGGTATCGCCCTCATTGGGCGGTGACCTTTGCGGACGGCACCCTCTTCAGGCGACCTTACATGTTTGTGTGGACGGCGAAAGTTTGGACGGGGTTCACTCGGTGGTTGGGGGCTACTAGTTCGTGTGTAGTCCTCATCTAAACTAACAGTTCTCTTATGTTTGCTGAGATTGAATTGGTGGATCTGTGTTGTCAGGTGGGCGATCATTTCTGATTTCTTCTCCAAGTCTGTTTTATACTGATTCCCTGTTTGTTTTTGCTTCTTGATTTCGTCTAAGAATTTCTTCTCTTGGACTTTGAGTTGCTGCTCCAGAATGGCAATCCGTCTTTCTTTTTTGTCAACCTCTTTTTCAAGTTGGTCTTTCTCAGTTTTGCTTTCTTTTATTTCTGTTTCCAAGACTTTGACTTGTTTTATGTAGTGCTCTGAAAAGAGAAAACCAACAGAAAACACAATTAGAGAATATTGTTTTGAGACCCAGTAGCTGTGTCTCTATTACCTAATAAAACAAGGGAGATAGGATTATTTTATAGGTAAAACAATGAGGAAAATTGGCGTAGCGCAAGTCATCCTGGGGGGAACAACCATGATGGGGTAACATGGGGAGGGATTTTCTTTATTTTCAAATCAATTGGGGGCATATGCCCCTATGATGCTACCAGACTTGTAGTATGAGTACGGGTACAGGTCCCAGTCCATGAGTTCGGGTAGGGGACATACATGTATCATGTTTTCATTGCCTAACCGTGGACTAAAATGGTGGATTTTTTGTGTGTATGATATGAAACATAATTTTATCCATCAACTGCTGACTGTAGTTTTAACATTGTGTGGTCCACGGTTTTGAGCAAATATCACTATAATGCATTTAGCATGCATTTGAGTTCTTTTGCAGGGTGAAAGTTTAGGGTGAAAAATCTTGTGTATGTCCTCGTTTGCCGGCAAACACGTGGTCGTACCCGTAGGCACATATTTCTCCTGCAATTATCATAAATGAGCAAATTTGACTAACCTTCATCAGGTGAGCCCTCCTTCATTGCCAGCTCAAACGTCAGCTCAGCACATTTCTTTTGTAGTTTCTGGAGTTCGCTGTGAAGCCCTTGAAGAGTCTGGGCATGCTCTTGCTGCATAAATAATATTGAGCTCTGTGCATTACGCAGCTGAATCTCGACTGGAGCAGCCATTGTGAAAAATATCCTTCGCACTGTTACAATTCTGCAATGAAATACAAAGGTAAATGTTTATTTTAATAATTATTTTGAACTAATCGAGGAACAAAAAGATTAATTTCAGTATTATTTTGAAAAACCACTTCAAATGCATGCATTATTTGTTCTTCTTTGCACATTTTTATTGTGGGTACTTTTCTGAGCGAGCATCCCAACATTTTGTGTGTGTGTATTATTTTGCAGGCTTGGGCGATATAAAAAATGATTTTAACTGGAATTATCATTC
The DNA here is from genome assembly GCF_039555335.1 of Amphiura filiformis. Lineage (NCBI taxonomy): Eukaryota > Metazoa > Echinodermata > Ophiuroidea > Amphilepidida > Amphiuridae > Amphiura > Amphiura filiformis. The sequence continues at coordinate 75,727,014 of NC_092629.1, forward strand.
TAAAATGACCTCTAATAAACGCCCCTTTTGGAAAATGCAACGCCCCCGAGGGCGACATTTCGTGGAAATACGGTATAGCATTTTGCGTGTATGTCCAACTCGCGATTATATTAGTTTTCAGCAAGGTCCTGCAGTGGTATGATGATTACTGCGTAAACACAAAAACAGGGGTAGCATTAAGGCCCGAAAGTCGGGGTTGTTTTCCCATGTTTTTCACTCCCGAGCTTGCAGAAAATCCAAATACATGGGTAGGCATGTTCACAAAATTTTCAAGTAGGATATTTCACATATCATTTTTGTTTAAAACGGTGATTATTTAACTTAAAAAATGAGGGGTCAACCATGTCTGTAGGTCACAAACTAGCGAAGTTATGGGCAAATGTCTGTTTTTAAAAAACTGCACTTTTCTGCGGCCATCATTGACAATGCCTTACAATGACTTACTGTACAAAAAAAGCATGTAATGCATCATTTTTTACCACGATGATCCATTTTAAACAAAGGCGATTTTATTTTATGAAATCTAACATTCACTGCATGCTGCCTTCTGTATCAAGGATAAAGTACCAGCACTTTTTAGACTACGTCGTCAAGTTTCTGGTGTCCAAATTTCAAATTTTTGTATTTCCCTATGTGGATTACACAGTTAAGCCATTGACTGTGAGCTACTGTGGTCGCAACTTTTTGGATTGAATGTCGCCCTCTATAATAAGCAATGTGGACATGTCTAACATGGGGTGACAATTAAATCTCGGGGGTGAAAAATATTTTGCAGTGTAGTCAGGGGTAGGAGTAAGGTCCAAAAGTAGAGGGTCAGAGTTCACCCCGAGCTTGCACATATTCCCAATATAGAGGGTGAAAAATTAATATTTTTTAAATTTAGGAGGTCATTCACCCCCGATCGGGAGTTAACGCTACCCCTGCACAAAAGTATGGTTCAGATTGGCTATAATTGAAGCACATCGTAATCACATCGGCACCTCATTCACCGAAAAAGCTGCGTAGCATCGCCGATATCGTGTGACCTAGTTCTTTCTACACACTAATCTGGAAGATTTTTTATTTTGTATTGTAACAGTTGTGCAGTTTGTTTATGACCGGAAAACCAGGAATAAATGTTGTTACGGACTTACATTGTACGGTTGTACTTTATACAATCGCAGCTCTTGACCTATCACACACCCTGTTTGTATTATTATAACAAATCCATGAATTATGAAGTGTGACCATCCACAACGAATGCAGTGTACATGATGAGTGGAAAGTAGCAAAAAATTTGTGAAATGAGGGATTTTGAAAAGAAAAATACATCGTGTGTTTCGAGAAATTCGCCATCTTGAATTGATGCAAAATTGCGTCATGCAGTAAAATACTGTCAAACGCGCTTGAAAATACGATACGCGAGCGTAAATCACTGTCAAAACGAGCGTACATCAACTTCTAAGCGTTCGTGCTACGCGAATGCTTGCTTTGGAGTTTGCATCACCGGTTTTGTATTCAGCTCTTTTAATTATGATTATGTCAAAAATTGCGATAAAAAGGGATAAAAACATGGATTTTGGAACAAAATAAAGCTTGTTCGACGAAATAAAAGGTATGTTTGTGTAGCTAAGAACATGTAAAACCTTGATGCGAAATTAATTTGAGAAATTCGTAGTTTTAACCTTAGGGGAGATTGGGGTTAGTTGAAACATTTTTCACAAAATCGTCTTTGTAACGCAAACCGATTACTTTCAAGAAACACTAACCATATCAGTATAAACATATACATACATGCTACAAATACAGCCTTAAATTTTATTGGACCTGCTTATGATTATTCATATAATCCAATTTGAAAATTTGAAAAAAGTGTTTCAACTAACCCCACCCCTGGGGTAAGTTGAAACATAGGGTGAGGTTAGTTGAAACATGGCTTGTAAAAATTTCAAAATAATTATTATTGTGTTGTTAGGGTTATACTTCCCTTGAAGGCACCCTTTAACATACAATCAGTGTGAAAAAATGAATAAATAAATATGTGGGAGCGCGGGTCAATACTTTGGACACAAGGTGACAAGTGTCACCATGGACAAAAATATGAGAAGCCTAAAATATTATAAAATGTCTTTCTGTGTGCACTTTTTGCTTGTATTATATTGCTTTTTAACCATATTAAAGCAATATTGAAGAAATGGTAAACATGTTACAAATTTTTAAAAAGTCAAATTTTTAACCATATTTTTCTATGCGATTTTCACGTTTCAACTAACCCCACCTCAAAAGTTTCAACTAACCCCGATGCCTATTTTTACATTTCAAAGTTCATTACACAAAATAAGAAATACAATAAAACTTTTATTTAACATTATTCTGGGACTTACTACTAGTGCTTATGATACTCAAAAAATAATCCCTGAATCTTCAAACAACATGGAGATAACGCATCTTTTCTGAGGGGTATAAAAATTAGTCAGCAAGTCAAAAACAGATATTCCTTTCCCAAGCCAACACTGGTGGGGCATCAGTGCTGTTGCTAATTTGGTGGATGACCCTTACTAATACCTATTACTAGGTGCCAGTATTTTACCAAATTAATTTTTTGTGTCAGAAAAAAATACAATGTTTCAACTTACCCAGTGTTCCAACTAACCCCAATCTCCCCTATTATAGCTCGGGTGGTCTAAACTATAAAAAAGAAAAGATGCATGATGATCAGACAGGGTCTCTTGAATTCTGCATAAAACCGGGCAACGTTATTTCTATAGATCTGCTGCGCATTCAAATTGCATTGTATTGCATCGTAATTTCATTTGTGTCTATGCTAATTATGTTTACACAACATGAACTCACATGTTTTTAAGCAAATTCGCCGATAATAGGTGATCAAAAGCGATCGGAATGTTACAAAAGAGCAGATCGCATTCAGCTTACTTCATATGAGATGATCTTTGGAAATATACGGCATAATTTGTCTTGGTGTTTGCGGAATGCCATGCAGTAAAATATTAATACGTTGCGGCAATTCATGATTGACGACTAACAATCGGCGTGTCCTTCGTATCCTCCACTGACTGTCAATTTCTTATCCACTCACTAATCCTCACAAAAGCTTTGTGTTGATTACGTAATGTGTGGAGGCAAATTGCAATAAGTACAATGAAATAATGAGTAGGGCGGGCTCCGAGGCGGGTTTCTTCTTCATCTTACGTAACAGTATTGTTCTCCAAAAAAACCGGAAGCTTGTCGTTTGGAGCTCTAGCTGAAATACAGCAAGATAATGTAAGATAGTAAATGTAAACCTGTATTTTAGCTAGAGTATCTCGAGCTAATGATGATGGAATAATGAAATATGAATATGAATATGGATTTTATACATGTCTAAATTTTGCAAAGCAACAATATAATTACCTCACTTACTCCTCTTATTTTACATCATTGGTATGCGAGCATCACTCTTCGGCTTTGGAGTTTAAATCTTCATTTTGAGACATATTTTGACTTCATTTCACGTTTTGTTTACATTGATCAATTTCGTCCATAGAGTTATTTTGGGAAAATGAGGAGTTTCTATTTTTATCCCAATAAATACCTAATGACTATATTTTTATTTTGAAACTTTAAAAATTGTAACCAATTTCTTTTTAAGTTAATGTTTTTTTCAAAATAATATATAATAAGTCTATAAATATTTACTATAAGTCGATAAATAATCAGAAAATTGAAGATGCTATTAGAATTTATTTCTTAAAATAGGGCACCTCTTAATCTCCTTCACAACGCGATCAATCAGAGAGTAAAGTAACATCCTTTTAGCGGCACAGTTCAACATCATCAAAAAGTGACACACATGAATCATGAACTTTCTCTTCTGAGTTGTGAATGACCTTTGACCTGCATCTACTGCGGCCATTTTATAACGGAGCAGCGTGTACGAAAGTACTTTGTTTTCTGTTTTTGATTGGTCCGTGTACACCCTATAAATAAGCTGATAGTTACTGAAGCACCTGCAACAGCTGGTAAGAAATGTTTTCTATTGGAACATTTATTTATTTTGGCGTGAAGAGTGTTTAGGTGGTCATAAATTAAATAATAACGTCATAAACGGACGTTACGTTTCGGCAACGTTTAATCAACAATGCATGAATGTACATGTGTAGCGACTGCCGAATTCGGCACTCATTGAGTCATTCATGCATGACAACTATATTTTGGAACAAACTTGGTTCTAACTTCTATACTTGATTTCAAATTTAATCAGGGCTGTCAACTCTCACTCATTGGGTCACTTTCTGGCAATATCCCTTAATACGCCGGCAGGGTTGTCACTAAACTGAATTTAGTGCCGGCTAAATTTCCATGATATTTGTCCAAAATACTCTCATGCGTCACTTTCTAGCTGTATTTTAGGGTAAAAAGTACAATTTCTCTACTTTAGTGCCAGTTGGAAAGTCCTCATAAGTCATATTCCCTTGAGTGCCGGTTGGTCTGCCTGAGTGCTGGTTACTACCGACCGGCACCGACCAGTGTAGTGACAACCCTGTACGCCGGTGAAAATAAAAGACCCCCTAGCTTTAGACTGCGGAACTCAGTCCTCAATGATAGTCAGTCATTTATCTTTTGGTCGTTATATGACTATCATTTGAGGGACTGAGTTGTTATAATATATCTTCCGAGGGGCATTTTCAGACAATAGCTGGGGATTAGTGGGGCAGAGGTTATCTATTGAATCCTTTCATGACCACTGAAGCATAGTCAAGTCTGCCAAGGACACTCGGTACAAATTGAAAGACCATCACAAAAGAATGCATGCATGTCAGGTCATCGACACCAATTTGGTGTTTGTTATGACACAAATTTGGTGTCTGTTATGCACCTCGAAATATGTACCTTAAAGTCTGTATCTACCCTAGCTTACTGAAAAACTACCCTATACTATATTCAAGACCACTTGATAGAATTTTTTTTCTTTAATAGCCGTTACTCTATTCTTTTTTTTTCCTTTATTTAATACTCTATAATAATAATAATAGTAATAATAATAATAACTCTATTAAAGATTACTTGATCGAATCAACATCTTGGCAATCAATAGCTTTGTCACGACTGAACGCACTCGCTCACACAGGCTGGGGACGGCGCAGCTACCGTGTGTCGTACGGGCCGTTTTATATTTGCCACGACTTAACGCACTCGCTCACACAGGCCGGGCGCGGCGCAACTACGGACTACCGTGCAGTGTGCCGTACGGGCCGTTTTGTCTGTCGGCTGCTTTTAAATAGAGGCATGATTGTATTAAATGTGTCGCAATTAAAATGTTTACTATTTAGGGTTAGGGTTAGTGGTTAGGGTTAGGGTTAGTGGTTAGGGTTGGGTTAGGGTTAGGGTTAGGGTTAGGGGGGCTATTAAGGGAGTATATAATAGTGTCTTGGCTAGCGATCATGCTATATTATTTATACTCCCTTAATAACCCGGTCGCCCATACCTTCAACACGTAAACATGGTAAATCCCGGGCTATTAAGGGAGTATAATAGTGTCTTGGCTAGCGATCATGCTCTATTTAATATTATACTCCCTTAATACGACGGTCGCCCTAACCTTCAACACGTAAACATAGTCGAATCCGGCGTATTTAGGGAGTATAAATATAGGCCTAGTGTCTTTTAACCAAGAAATCCTGAAGCGATTCAACTTGCTTTCATGGGTTTGAGCTACGGTGAACGGCTAGTGTTAGGGTCAGGAACAAAATTTTCTTGTTCAAGTGGTCCTGAACATACTATAACTTTTTTTAGTAAGCTAGGGGGTCTTTTATTTTCACCGACGTATTAAGGGATATTGCCCACTTTCTCACGGTCTCACGCCAAGGTAGTATAATCTCACGCCAAGGTAGTAAATCTCACGCAAAAAGCTGGAAAATGAGTAAAATCTCACGCATCGTCATGAATAATTTGTTGCTCCTACCCCCACCCTCCACTTTTCAGTTTCCCGAGCGCAGTGGCTCAAATATTCATGGTACAAAATGAACATTGGAGACGGCAAATCCCGGTACGCCTCTGGCTCTGTCTCACGCCAAGCAATTACAAAAAGTTGACAGCCCTGATTTAATGGGCTCATACCACTAAACTATCAGTCTGTGCATTACTCGTGAACTCTAGCTTAGAATTTGCACACGATAGTTTTCATATAGTATAATACGGCTTACGTCACGACATGTACGAAGTTCCCGGTGGGGTCACTCAACTTGCAATACTGACCGCACGATCGTTACCAAAATCAAGGAAAAAGGGGTCATTTTTAGGGCGTGTCCGCGGGCAAAATTGTCAGTGAAATTGGAAAAATAGGGGTGTTTTATTGTACAAATGTCAAAAAAAAAAAAAAAAAGGGGTTCTTATTATTTTCTCCTGATCCCGTGGCCAGATAAAAAATCACAGGAATAAATTTGGTTTCCTACTTTGTACTCATCCCGTGATCAATATTGTTCTAGGTTCTGATTTATATGCAAGGGGTACTACTTGAATTCTGTGATGCCCTTGTTAATTACTGAAAAAAAAAAAACATTCATAGGCCTAAAAATCCGTTCCTTGAAATGTTGAAATAGGGTCAAAATTGCAAATGTGTCCTCGGAATCTAAAAAATAGGGGTGTTTCAGAGTACCATTTTGTCCTTGTTTGGGAGTAAAAAAGGGGGTAAAATTTCATGATTTGTCCTTGAAATCGACTCATGAAAGGGGTAATTTGTACTTGTGGTAACGGTCCTATGCGTCCCCCCTGCCAGGGAGTGACCCCACCGGGACGAAGTTACGGCAAGTTCATTGTCTTTTACGGTAACGCATTAGATGCTAGTGCATTGGCCGTTGGTAGGTATGCCTAATCCCCATAGGAAAATACAACAATATGAAATTTGGACACCAGAAACTTTACATAGAAAGTCAAAAAGTGTCCAAATTAGTATACCTTTGCAGAAGTTATACAGTGTCAGTGATAGTAATTTTTTTTCAAAAAAATAAAATCGCTTTTCTCTAAAATGGATCGCCGTGCTGAAAAACGTTGCATGTACTTGCTGTTTTGTACAGTAATTCATTGTAAAAGTACCGTCAATAATTAATGGTCACAGAATTTGGAAAAATATGTTTGCCCATGCATAACTTCGCTAATTTTTGTCCTACAGACATGGTTGACCCCTCATTTTTTAAGTTAAATAATCAGTATCACCTTTCTAGACAAAACAATTTCAGTGTGAAATATCATACTTGAAAATTTGATGATCATACCTACCTACCGTTGGTATCGTTTTTTGGTCGGACATCGGTGCAATTTTTGCACCAGAGGTTATTTATTCTGTTAATGTTGAAATTTGGATGAAAGTTATTTCGATGAACCAACTGTATCTTTTGAGCAACATTTGCCTATTTTTGACAGTCAAATATTTTGCTGAAGTGCCTATTTTTGACAGTTGAAAATTTTGCTGAAGTGTAATTTTAGCAACATTTTTTATGCATTTCGCTTGTCGTGATCGGCTGTGTTTACTTCTGTACTTCCCAGCCCTCGAATTAACCCACTGCACCCATGGCATTTTGCTGTGGGTGCCCATCCCCACTGCCGTAATGCCCTCAAAATATGTCCTTCACCCAAGGCAGTCACTTGCCGTGCCCTCTAATGAAGTTGTCGTCGGTGCCCCAGCCCTGCCCATTCATTATAAAATCATCTATCAGACTGTTTGTGTGTGTTTTGTTCACTTTGCCTTGGTGCCCTTCTCAAATTTTCAACAGTTGCCATGATGCCCTCTTGAAATATTACAAACTGCCGTGCTGCCTTGCCTTTTCACCCCCAGTGAGACAATCTGTGTACCGTACCCTGATAGTAAACAACCCTTAAAGCCACTTGTAAGTGAGTCCTGATGCCGGCTAAATTTAGGTGAACCCAGGACTGGACTCTCTTTTTTTCTACATCTTGTTATGATGATTGATTATGATGAATCAGCTGATGATATTTTGGTTTGTTTTTAAAATGTTTTTAGGTGCTCCAGCTAAACCAAGATGGCTGCAGACTTTGCTGTGCCCCCAGGGGCCTATGTACACATGATGATGCAGCAGCAGCAACAGCAACAGAGAATCCCAGATTACATGGCTGAGGAAAAACTCCAGGACAAAGGTAAAAGGCAAAAACACATGCAGGTGTACACACTCATACAGCACCATGAGCTCATTGGGCTATTCCATTTAAAATCCACACTACCCCTGTGGAAGATTTAGCTAAAGTCTTCCACAGAGGGAGTATGAGTTTCAAGTAGAATAGACTTTGGGTAACTTCCATTTGAAATACTCGGGACGATATAGATAAAGCTATAATACAGGGGTAGTATGGGTTTCAAAATGATTAACACTGACCAATTACATTTGAAAAAAATCTGGGTGAAAAATGGTTTTAAAGAATTTTATTTTATAGGACTGGTTATTGGAAGAGAAAGACAACAACCGATATTTTGTTTCCGAGTATGCGAGGAAGCTTAACCCCCTGGACAATACTGGTCATCTAACAGAATTTTGATTGGTTGATAACTTGAAATGCTCAATTCAATTGCCAATTATGACTAGGCTTTAAACTATTTATGGTCAAACTTGCATTTGCATATGATCTTATTAATACCCTCTTTGATTGGTTCAAAATTGGACACAAGATTCATTTTGGCCAATCGGCAGGTAGTTCTCATGGGGTTAAGTTAGGATGTCCCTAACACTCACCTTAATCCAAACCAGGCTTTGAGTTTTAATTAGGGTGAGTCAGTGTAACGCTCTCGGAAAGCTCACCTTAAGTTGCCCATCGGAGTGTGATTTATATCACACATTTTAAAATCTGCCAGACTCTTTAACTGCTTCAGAAGGGTAGTTTATAGCACACCGACAGCTCGCCTTAACATTTCAAATAGTGCAATGTATTGCACGCAGGCTCCATGGCTAATATTTTCAAAGCCTAAAGCCTGCCAAACTCTATTCTTAACCCCAACTCTATTTCCAATGTAAAATACCCTAAACTTAAAAACTTTTTTGACTAATGACCCTTCGGACAAATGCGTTGTAAACCATACCTAACACTTTTCAGACTAATGACCCTTCGGACAAACGCGTTGTAAACCATACCTAACACTTTTCAGACTAATTACCCTTCGGACAAATAGGTTGTTCCGAAATGATCAAATGATATAGCAGAAATTGTATACCACAAAAATCTCTTACCACAATGTTTTTTTTTCTTTTTTTGATTTTATCTCGCAAATGGCAACAGTTGCAGTCCAAACGATATGCAGAGAAGCGCAAGTTTGGCTTTGTGGAGGCGCAGAAGGAAGACATGCCACCGGAGCATGTGCGCAAGATCATACGCGACCACGGTGACATGACCAACAGAAAGTTCAGACATGACAAAAGAGTGTATTTGGGGTAAGTGGTGGATTGGGTTCATTTTGAAAATCAATGATGCTGCTAAACACAATCAGGGCATTAGCCAGGATTTTGAAAGTAGGGCTAATCTGTGTTGTATTATATCTCCTTTCTCTAAGTCAACATAATTTTGATGTGATATATCTTGTTGTTGTTGTTGTTATTTTGAAACTTTTTTGTTGTTGTTAGGACAGGGGGTTCTTAATACAGGCCATCCGCCTTCCGAGAACCTCCTCATTCAATGTATGTGTTTAATTGTTGTGCTGTTATATTTTATATTTGAATGAAATAAAGATGAATGAATGAATGAATGTGAAGTATCATTTAACACAATATTTGAAGATATTTTTTTCATAATTTGGATTGTACATATTTTCATTTCTTGTATACTCACAGAGCTCTCAAATACATGCCACATGCAGTCCTCAAACTGGTTGAAAATATGCCCATGCCGTGGGAACAGATTCGCGACGTCAATGTCCTCTACCATATTACCGGAGCTATTTCATTTGTCAACGAAGTGGCCAGGGTTATTGAACCTGTATATATTGCGCAGTGGGGGTAAGTAACATAAGTTCCATTTTGATGGATTTTTAAAAATAATATAAGTAAAGTAATGTACCGTATTTGTTCCATTAAGCGTCCAAGGCGCTTAACAAAGTCATTTTGGATGGGCGCTTATTTGTTGTTTAAGCCAACAAAAGTTTTAAAAAAGGCACAAAATATGCATCCATCATCATCAGTGTGTCATATGTTTCAGACCATGATTCAGATTGGCATGGGCAGTTGATAGGCAAAATAACTGATTCTCGATCATGAGAGGATGTACCTTCTGCATCAGCGTACTTTTCATAGAGTAACACAATTGTGCTAACTACATGACATAACCTTGACCTTGCCTAGCAAAGACAGTGTGATTGGTCAATTCTCAAAAGCTGTGTTTGCCCTGTAAGCGCCGGCTGGTGTTTGCGTAGTACGCTCGACGCAAATACCTGTGCGTACCCAAGTTGGCTTTCATGATCGAGAATTAGATATTTTGCTTATAATGTCACAGTTTGCATGTTTTAAAGTCAACATTTGCTGTTTTTGTCCCCCTCTGCGTACCGTCTAGTCTGTATTTTACTTGTTTCCCCACGTCAAGTTTGTGTACCTTGCTCTTTTTCTTTACATAATGTGGTTATATTGTGAAGTTAATTTTACAGCGTATCTCGTCATAATTAGATGACAATTATATAACAAATCACAAAGTAGCCTTTCTATGTGACAGTATGTGAAGCGGACGATGATTTGATGTCTTTTTTTCCAACACAGATCAATGTGGATAATGATGCGACGTGAAAAGCGTGACAGGAGACATTTCAAGCGCATGAGATTCCCACCGTTTGATGATGAAGAGCCACCTCTGGACTACGCAGACAACATCCTGGATGTGGAACCTCTTGAACCGATCCAGATGGAGCTGGACCCAGAGGAAGATGGACCTGTGCATCAGTGGTTCTACGATCATAAACCACTCATGGATGGCAAGTAAGTACAGCAATTATCAGCCTCTAAGAGCTATTTTGATTGGTTATAATGATGGCTGTACAACATGTACCATATATTGAGCCAATCAGATGTACAGTAAGATTAGTCTGTAGGGCTGAAAGGGGGTAAGCTTAAAAGTTGCTAAGACATATCTAAAAACTAATTTGATTGGTTACTCAGATTATTATATCATGTAATTAACCAATCAGTGACTCTGTAAGAAATGTGTTTCTTGTTCTCCCTTTGTAGGTGTGTGAATGGAACCAGCTACAAGTCCTGGCGTCTAACCCTGCCGATGATGTCCAATTTGTACCGGCTGGCCAACCAGCTCTTGACCGACCTGGTGGACGAAAACTACTTCTATCTCTTTGACCTGAAGTCATTCTTCACCTCCAAGGCACTCAACATGGCCATACCTGGAGGACCCAAGTTTGAGCCTCTTGTACGAGATGCAGGATTACAGTAAGTGTAGATAATTACACACAAGCGCTCAGTAATTTTCAGGATTAAAAAAAATAGCGGGCACTACAGCCTACAGTCAGTCTACTCTGAAGTACAAAGTAGCGACGCGGACGCACACATTGTGCCGACTTTGAAGGCACGCATACATTCAGCAGAGACGCATTTCTGCGCAATGTTTACGCGCTGTATACGCGAGCGTTGTCACTTTGTACTTCAGAGTAGACAAACTGTATATCATTTCATAAACCAGTTATTAACAATTTTTGCAGCTTTAAGAGCGCATACCCTAGACATGCCACAATTGATCTTCGCAACCAGGATCCGCTCCCCAGGTTACTGACGAGACAATTAGCAGTAAGTTCCTTGTCCAGGGAATTTCAATCTAACTCAATTTTTATGAGAGCATACTAAACCATCACCAGGGTTCGAACCACGCAACCTCCCCAATCATTTATTTCTCATTACCCCAGCAACCTCTCACACTTTAGGCAAGTACATGTTTTACATCTGTGGTATATATATATTCACTGTATTCTTTGATTTGCTTTTTGTTCATTTCAGGGATGAGGATTGGAATGAATTCAACGATGTGAACAAGATCATCATCAGACAACAGATCCGTACGGAGTACAGGATAGCATTCCCTTATCTCTACAACAATCTCCCCAAATTTGTGGAACTCATCTGGTAAGTGGTTATACAATAAACATATAGTTCATACATACACGCTATATAAGAGCGCGCTTGATTGGTCGAGAGCAGGGCATAAACAACGTTCATGCCCGGTGTCCCGATTGTGTGATCGCCAGGTAGGGAAAGTGCCAGGAAAGTCATAGTTTCTTTTTTAATAATGTTACTTATAATTATTTGTTATTATTTTGTTGAAATAAGAATCACAAAATGTTCTGGTATGTATTGCGCCCCTCGGGCATATACAACCGTTTAGTCATGAAAATATATGAATGAACCCCTAATTCCAAGTTCAAAATATACAACCTAAATGAACAATAGAAGCAGATGCAGATGCATGCAGTAAAATTGGAATTTACTATGTATTGTATCTCTTGAGGGGAAATAGTTTAGGCAGCTTTAAGTAAATGTAAAAAGCAGGCATGAGATTTTCCAGTGGAAACACTGGAATCACACTTTTGTGATGTTAAAATTTCGTCAATTTTGTTTATTTTCAGCGCTTTTTCAGGTGTTTTTGAACAATTTTACGCGCTTTTCCAGCTTTTTTGAAAATGTCCAGACTTTTCATAAATGTGTAGTCTCATGCCTGGAAAAGCTAGCTCTGCATGGTTAGTGTTGAACCATAATGTACTTCCACAAATGTAACACGGCAAAATAAATAAAAGTAACAAAATCACATGGCTTCATGGCTGACTTTTGTTTGGCTCCAATACAAGGGGAACAACATCAGGCAGTAAGCCTGCAAATCAGGATTGAATCAGCCAATCAGATTTACTCATTCACAATCTGGCCACTAGAATGAAATAGATAGACTCAGTACACCGGTCGATCTTACCGTTTCCGATGTTGATTAAGATACTTCTTGCATCGATCCCGAGATGCGGAAAAAACCAATAGTCATTTTGTCCCACATAAATGAATAAATAACAAAACCCCGATCCCGAGTGGACTCACCCATTCGGTGCCGTCACACACCATAATCAACCCTTACCCTCCTTGGTTCCTAGATGAGATAGACGCGTGGATTTTTCTTTACCAACGCTAAGTATCATTACGAACCAAAGGATTGAGATATACAGTTTGTTTGTTACACTGAGGTAAAAACCAACCAGTATAGTCGCTAGGGAGATAGTTTTGACGACATTTTCGCTAGAAAAGTGACAAAACGATCCAAAAACTTAGCTTGTATGTGTGTTTCCGTTCATATACGGGACACACGTTTTCAAATAATAGCCCTTAGGGCGCCATTTTATTTTTGTTCTCACGTAAAACAACTATAACAGACTAGTAAGTTACAATAGATGTTTGTACAGTACTGTGTATACATGTATGGTGAGTGATTATCGCTATGTTTATGGTGTGCTCTATCGTTATATCTTTCAGTGCTGCGTCTGATGGCGCCGAGTTACTGCTAAGAGTTCGGTGGGTTTCGAAGGACCAGCCTGACAAATCTTCCCCAAAAGGTTTTCAGTTTTTCATCCCTTTGTATATATATTTTTATATCATACCACTACATCAGCGTCAGCCACTGTGCGTGTGGGTCTGTTTATTGGGCTTGAGCTTGTGTTCGGGGTAGTGCTGTACGCTCCCGATTACTACAATGTCTAGGCCTTGTCAATCATGCCCTTCCCTTGTACCAGAGTGGGACCCGCATCCACTCTGCTACTCCCACAGGGATTGCTCTAAATCAAATAAGTGTGCTTCCTTTTGCATAGGCTTATCGGACATCCACTTGAGGATTTAGAAAGTAGCGCTTCGTTTAGGTCTTCGACACAGACAGAAGACGAAGACTAAGAAACAGAAGCCTACAGGTAAGATTGATATGGTAGGTACTAGCGAGGCAGGCAAGGGCCACGCTAAGGTAACCTCTGGGGCTCCGGTCCCGGGCAAGCAGGCGGACCCTCCGGGACTGCTAGCGAGCCCGAAGGCCTAACAGCCAGCGAAAGCACTGACTTTACGTCTAAGCTAGTAGCAGGCAGCAGGGCGGTACTTGCCCTAACAGGCGAGTACCAGTCTACCAGTGAGATCTCTAGCGAGCTTCTTGCAGGTGGACACCCGTCTATTGCTGGCGAACGAGCGGGTCTAGCACCCGCGAAGTAGCCGGCGACGGACAGTATGCCAAGGGTACCCGGGCTTGCCTGGGTTGAATCCTAGCATACAGCGTGCAGCGGACTTGCCTCGGCCGGTCTGTAGCACGCAGCGTGCCAGTGGAACCCGGGCTTGCCTGGGTTGATCCACGCACGCAGCACGCCTTTCGTTCCCCGCAAGGGTCGAATGAAAACGTGCATGGGTTTAGCAGAGACGATACCGGGGCTAACGCTTCAGGTGTAGTCTTAGCAGAACCAACTGGGGTTGTCACACGGCAGCGTTCCATGGTGGGACCGCCGAGTGATTCCCTGGGCCTTGGAATGGCTGCCGGCTGTCCTCCGGGACTGGCTAAGCGGCTATACCGGGGTTGGGCTCGCAGTCTCTCACGGGACAGCGACCCAAGTGCAAACAGTGGCAGCTACCGAGGGCGAGCTACGGCTTGACTTCAGTGGTAGCCACTATGCACGCGCCCATAGCTGCCGTGAGTGGTCCGCCACACACAGCGACCTTGGCGAGGCTCAAGAGGTTAGGGTAGGTAGTTTGAACAGCCTGGCTGATCAACAACCCACTTATGTCCTCGAGAGCCAGCAGAGCGTGGGTGATCCATTACAGTCAATGGGTCAATTACCCTCTTATGATCGATCACTATCTATTCAGCGGAGCATGGCTCCATTGATTGATACTGCCTATTCAGGTAGCGAGGTGACTGATCGAGGTATACATCGCTCAGCTACCCGTGATACTAGGCAAGCTCCTTTTAGCCAAGGGACAGCCAGTATAACGGGTACCCATACACTGCAACTTGATCCTCTAGCGGGGAACGCTGTGAGGCATGGGTACAGTGGTACGCAGCCGGGAGCCCTACCGGGCACCTACGCTACAACCACGCAGGTACCGCAGTACTCGTCCTGGTTACCACAGTCTCTGTGGCAACAGGGGGAGGCGGTACTGGTACTGCCGTTCCATGGGGTTTCCTGGTGGCGGATCCTTTCAGGGTCAGCTACCAACAGGGTATGCCCGTGGTATCCGCCGCAGGGTGGTTTCTTCCACGGTCTTCCACCGTGGCAAGTGCCGCCTAGCGTTGGGCAAGCAGTACCACCAGTTGTTACCCAACCCGGCGGCGAGTGGCTAACCCTGATACAGCTCAGGGTAGGCCGCACACTGCTATGGCTAGGGCGCGACAGCAGCGAGAGCGTCACGGATCCCGGGTGCTATAGCTAGCATCTCGGGGTCTAGCGGGAGTACTCCCTCTTCTGCTGGTGTTCAGTTGGCTAGCCACACGGTGGCGACACCTCCCTGTCCACCTTCAGATGCCCGTCGTCAGATCTCTTCCTCATCAGAGAGTGAGTCAGAGTCTGAAGGCGAGGGAAAGGAGTCGGAAGATGAAACCAGTAGCGACTCACAGTCTGTTGAGACTGTGCAGCTAGCTTCAGGTATCCTTCCCCGCTTCCCGTGAGGAACTTCGCTAGCAATGGTCTGCCTGCGGACACCGCTGAGGTGATGAGCCGTGTGGCCCAAGGTTTGGGCCTGGCTTTCTCTCAGGAGGAGTCCGTTCAGGAGGACCAGGGCATCTTTTCAGTAGGATGCCCAGCTAGCGCGTCCACACAAGGGTCGCCTGCACTTGCATTCCCGGCGGACCTCAAGGGTAGGTTTCAGTGGGGCTGTCAGGCTCGCTGGAGCTTCGGGACGCCGCGTGCTTGCACGCTTCCACTGCGTGTTTCGCAGGAGGACTCTGAAACCTACCTCAGGGTCCCTGACATGGATCCAGACGTTGCCAGCGCCTGCCGCTGGCGGCCAAGGCGCCGGGTCGCTTCTCCCCAGTGGGAGGAGGAGCTAAAGCTCATCGATAGCGAGCACGCCGCTTATCAGAGTCTCTAAGCGTCGCTACCACGCTTGCCGAGCACCTCGGTAGGAAGGTAGCGAACGACCTCGGGGCAACGTCGGAACTCTTCCGCGAGGTTAATCTGTTAGCGGTGCTAACAGCTAACCTCAACGAGAGTTCTATGGGCCTAGCCCATAGGATGTCATCTCGCCGCCGGAGAATGCCTGTCTGTCCCTCCAGTCAACTTACGGCTCCGACTTTGCTGATGCAATGAAGAAGTCAGACTCGGTGGAACAGGGGCTACTCGTTGGACAGCCCGTGTGCGCTACGGTTGAGGACCGGGCAAAGAAGGCCACCAATGAGAGCACTCTGAAGAAGTCGGAGGCTGCCCTGACCAAGGGAAGGGCAGTAAAGCGAAGAAGAAGCACAAGAAGAAGAAGTCTTCTAAGCGTTCTTCAGCGCCAGCTCCGGCTTCAGCAGGACGCGCACCACAGACTACACCCGAGCCCGAGGCTACTCCAGCACCTCCCAAAAGACTGGGAAGCGCAAGAGTAGTGCTGGACCAGTATGGCAAGCCCCCTAAGAAGAGCCGTTCTTCTAAGGGTGGCAAACCAGATCGGTCCTGAGGCACGGCGGTCGACAGTCCATGCCGGCAGGTTTGACTTCCCACAGGGATTCCCCTGTGGGCGGCCATGTGCATTACGCCCAGAGATGGCATGCCATGCCATCTCACCGGCGCCTGGGTATTGTCAGTGGTCAGTGGGGTTACAGGCTGGAATTTACCAGCCACCCCTCGTGCGCCTGCACGATTCAGAGGTCCACGGTAGTGCCGCCAGACGGCCCCCAGCGTCGGGCACTACTGTCAGAGGTCACTCAGCTTCTCACGAAGCAAGCGATTGTCCCGGTCTACCCCCTTTCACCAAGGGTTTTGGAGCACGCTTTTTCTGGCTCCAAAGAAGACCGGCGACTGAGGCCCATTCTGAACCTCAAGCCGTTGAACGAGTTCATCAGGCCCAAGAGGTTCAGAATGGAGACTCTCGCTTTCGGTGCTAGCCTGCCCCATCAAGGGTATGTGGGCGGCATCGCTAGATCTCTCGGACGCATATCTGCATGTTCCGATCGCACCTCAAGATCAGAGGTTTCTACGCTTCAAGGTACAGGGTCAAACTTACCAGTTTCGATGCCTGCCATTCGGCTTGTCCACCTCCCCCAGAGTGTTTACACTCCTGGTCAGGGCGGTGGCAGCGTACCTGAAGCGCAGGGGAGTCAACATGTGTTGCTACCTGGGCGATTGGTTCATTTACGGACGCACCCCACTGGAGACACAGTGTCTCGTGGAGTTAGTAGTCCGTGCGGTGCGGGACCTGGGATTTCTGATCAACGTCAAGAAATCCAATTTGGTCCCGACGAGACACCACTATTCTTAGGGGCCCAGATCAACCTCAAGGAGGGATCGCGGCGCCCTCACCCGAGAGGGTGACGAACATGGCGAGGTGTGCCCGACTCTTGGCCGAGTCAGAGGGAGCACCGCTGTGGCATGGATGAAGGTTTTGGGCCTTATGGCCAGTATGGTAGACCTCGTGCACGTGCCGCTTTCACATGAGGCCTATACAACTACACCTTCTAGCCTTTACAGGCCCAGTCGTCACCCAATATCCCTCGCGGTTCCGATGTCGGAGATCGCGCGAGAGGAACTCTGGTGGTGGACCCATCAGCCCAATTTGACTCAAGGTGTCAGGTTCCCTGCACCAGCGGTGCGCCACGTAGTGACGACCGACGCGTCAAAAACTGGGCTGGGGGGCCACATCCACGGGACTCAGTCTCGGCCTATGGTCGGCCACGGAGACGGAGTTCCATATCAACCTTCTCGAACTTTGGGCAGTGGAGAGAACTCTCCATCATTTCAAGAATGTGATCGTGGGATCTCATATCGTTGTCCAAACGGACAACACAACCGTGGTGGCCTACCTCAACAGACAAGGGGGCACAAGGTCACCACGGTTGTGCCTGCACGCACTACGCCTGATAGGGTGGTGCAAGGCCAGGCAGATTACGCTGAGAGCGATGCACATAGCGGAGTCACCAACATCCTCGCGGACGATCTGTCACGAGGAAAGGTGTCGGGACCTACAGAATGGTCCCTTGCTCCGCAGGTCGCCCAGACGATCTTCGAGGTGATGTACCACCCCTCGATAGATTTGTTCGCATCTCATCGCAATCATCAGCTGCCGGTGTACTGCTCGAGGGTCGCAGACCCACATGCATTCGCCGTTGACGCTCTGTCCCTAGTCTGGGGAGGAATGACTGCTTACGCTTTCCCCGATCTCGCTACTCGCAAGGGTGGTGACCAAGATCGGGAGGGATGATTGCAACGTCATTCTGATAGCACCGTTCTGGCCGAAACACCTGTGGTTTCGACCGATGGTGGATCTACTAGCGGCACAGCCGCGAGCACTCCCCGAGTTACCAAATCTACTCCGGCTGCCCGGAGGAGAGGTACCAAGTCTACCACTAGAGCACCTGCAGTTAGCTGCATGGCCCTTATCAGGGAACGTCGGGCGGAGGGAGGCTTTTCATCAGAAGCTGCTTCTCTCATCGCCGGGGTAGACGAGTCTACCCTCCGTGCGTATAGTCAGCGCTTGGCTCCCTACTACGCATGGTGCGATGAGAGAATACATCTCCCACTAGAGCCTCTGTGCCTCTAGTGGCAGATTTTCTGACAGAAAAGTTCAGGTCAGGACTTCAGCAGGCAACGATAGCCAACTATAAGTCAGCCATTCTCTCGATTCATCGAGGATTCAAGACGGGTCGACTATCAATTCAGATGGGTCCCTAAGTCTTCTTCTCGACGGTATGTTCAACGAGCGCCCGCCGGAAAGGAAGGTGGTCCCTCCATGGGACCTCAACACAGTCTTGGAGTATATTAAGGGTCCCCCTTTTGAGCCCCTGTCAAACGCGACCCTTAAATACCTCACTCTTAAGGCGGCCTTTCTTCTGGCGTTGGCTTCGGGACGGCGCTGCTCAGAGTTGCACGCAGTCTCAAGTCAGCCTCCGTGATTACTAACAACGGGCGACGCTGTTTCTTCGCCTGGATTTCCTTGCAAAAATGAGCGGTACATTCCGACACTCGCCCTCTTCCTCCCCAGTATTGGGCAGGGTTCACAATAGCCGAAGACAGGTTGTGGTGCCGGGTGAGGGCGCTACAGCACTACCTTGGCCGAACACAAACCTTAAGAGGGGCTCATGACCGCTTATTTATCACTCACGCAGAACCGCACGGTCCAGCCGCTAAACAGACTCTGGCACGGTGGCTGGTCCAGGTGTTGGTGGACTCGGGGCGGCAAAGACGCCGCCCCAAGGCCCACTCAACCAGATCTATCTCATCTTCGTGGGCCTACCATAGGGGGGTCCCCATAGAAGAGATTTGTCAGGCTGTGTCTTGGAAGAACCCGTCGTCCTTTTCCACGGTTTACTACAAAAACGTAAACCAACGACCAGGCGATAAGTTCTCCAGGGCTATTCTCTGGAGATAATATGGTGGTTGGGTATCAGGTGTTTTATGGACAATCAGAATTCCAACATGGTAAGAACCAGTGTTTCTATTCTTAACCACTGAACTTTCAGTTCAGGGTTTTTGTCTGTTCACGTAGTCTTTCTGTTTCCCGGCCGTGAGGGGGGGAAATAGTTTGACCTCGCGATTACCATGCTACCCACTCTCCCGATCCTTATCAGATGCTGGCCAATCTTGTACCTCCATCCGTCGGTTACTTGCTAGATCGATCTTTCAGATGTTGATGCAAGAAGTATCTTAATCAACATCGAACGGTAAGATCGACCGGTGTACTGAGTCTAGTCCCAAACAAAAATGTTTGGTAGACTCATAACCGGTGCGATCTTACCTTTCCGATGTTGATTATCCCGACCCGCCGCCTCTACAAGTTTGGCCGAGTAGGGGCTGCCCAAGTCGGATAAGGGTGATTATCGTGTGTGACGTCACCGAATGGGTGAGTCCACTCGGGGATCGGGGTTTTGTTATTTATTCATTTATGTGGGACAAAATGACTATTGGTTTTTTCCGCATCTCGGGATCGATGCAAGAAGTATCTTAATCAACATCGGAAAGGTAAGATCGCACCGGTTATGAGTCTACCAAACATTTTTGTTTGGGACTATTTTTGTTAATTTTGCCTCGTTTGAAAAGAGGACACATCTGATAGTGAAATTCAAAATTACACCACCAGATTCCTACTGCTGCCGCCCCCGGAGGTTCAATGCTGCCCAGGTACTTTGTGGCTACCCCAGTGCAGTACTAATCCAGTACCAGTGTGAATACAGTATGTTTGATTCCAATGTGTGTACTCGAGAGAACCGACACAGAGTACCAATAAAGTAGCTGCACAGCAGTGTACCTGTGGGGCGGCAGCAATATTAACCTGGTACATGTAGTGTAGTGTTTGTGAAGACAAAAATTAAATATAAATTTTAACAGAACCTTAAATGATTGCATTACATAATTATACACCATGTTTTGCCTACAGGTATCATACTCCCAGTGTTGTGTTCATTAAAACAGAGGACCCTGATCTGCCAGCTTTCTACTTTGATCCTCTTGTCAATCCTATATCACACAGACATGGAGTCAAGGTGAGTCTGGATTTCATGCATAATGCTATTCGGTTGGTCGGCATGATATCACTTGCGATAGACGGCTTCTTCCCATTAGTTGTTTTTGCCAGGATTTGGCTGTACCATCTTGCACCCTCTGACACAAAGGGGATGCTTACTGTTGCACTCAATGGGGGAAATCACAACATGTCATAAAATAAATACCTCCTGTTGAAACAATTCCAAAGTTCAATTTTTTTAGGGAAATCAACTGCCAAAGAAAATAAAAATTGGTATTTTCTGTGTGCTGAGAAATTTGACTGGAACTGAAATTAAGGTGCTGTAATAGTGCAATAGATGGAACAACCCTGACCAAGAGAATGGTGAAAACATGAATGGAGACCAAAATTTCCAGTTTAAATCCATACACCCCCTATGGAAAACATAAGTCCGTAATCTCCCACACAGGTAGTGTATATTTCAAATGGAGTCACATATTCAGGTAACCCCGTTGAAATTGGATTTCAGCTGCAATAGCCCAATATTGTACCTCCATCATCTGTTGGCAAATCACCAAGATTGAACGATAATGTCATGGAACCTCTTAAACAGAAAATTTTCAGGGCTTTTTTTTAAAGTTGACATTCTGCTTGCAACCTCTTTTAATTCTTTGAGTATATACCATGATGTCTTTCCAGCATCCAGAACCTCTGCCAGATGACAGCGAAGAGTTTGAGCTTCCAGAGTACATAGCACCATTCCTGCAAGACAGACCACTCTACACAGACCACACAGCCAGTGGGATAGCATTGTTGTGGGCACCAAGGCCATTCCATCTGAGGTCAGGGAGACATAGAAGAGCTATGGATGTACCTCTTGTGAAGAGTTGGTGAGTTATGATACTAGGAATTACTTTATTACACAAGTACAGGTACCACAGCTGGTGGGTGAGCACTGAGGCCATTTGACCTAAGATCAGGGATGCATAACAGAGCTATTGATGTACCTCTGGTTGTGAGTTGGTGAGTTATGATACCAGGAGCTACTTAATTACACAAACATGGGTGACACAGCTAGTGGGATAGCATTGCTGTGGGCACCAATGCCATTCCATCTGGTCAGGGTGACATAGACGAGCTATGGATGTACCTCTTGTTACGAGTTCGTGAGTTATACTGGGAGCTAATTTATCATACAAGCACAGGTCAACCAGTAGAGGCCAGAGTCTTGTAGCAGAAGCTTATCAAGTTATATTTGTACTTAATGCACTCAAACACAGGCTGCCAAAGTCACAGGGCTTTTCTTGTTATTTTATGATATTCCAGGTACAGAGAACACTGTCCCAGTGGTCAACCAGTGAAGGTCAGAGTGTCCTATCAGAAACTACTAAAGTTGTATGTACTCAATGCACTCAAACACAGACCACCAAAGTCACAGAAGAAGAGGTAGGTATAGGAGAAAACTGGATGTATTTGCACTATTTGAAGATGTATTGAGGGCCCTCGGTCCATAAGGTTTTGAAAATCACTGCGGTCCTGCCAATACGCTACACTGTTGGTCGTGAAATCTGTCACCAAGGTCAGCAAGACGGACTCAGTGCTGGCTTCAACATCAGTCAATCCATGGCATTAACTGATGTTGATGTGCAAGTCTGAAGTCTTACAAAGTGTCACAAAATGTGAACCAGTATAACATTAAAAACTTGTGCTACAAAGTAGGAAATAGGCTTACAAGTATACATGCAGGAGCATTTCCAAATAGTTTTTTGTGTGTGTTTTTTTTGTGTGTATTTATTTAAGACTAGGGGTCTGTTACCGTCAAGCAAAATTTTAAATATGTGGACAAACTCAAAAAAATAGAAATCCTTGATTCTTTTAGCATGGAAAGGGTTTAGGGGGACATTTTAAAAATGACATTTAAAAGTTGCATTTGGCCTGTTGGCATGGTAACGGACAAAACAAATATTAATCGAAAATGACCAAAATTTACAATTTTCATTTTTGAAAAAGGGCAAAGTTTGGTCGAATGCCACAAATATATAAGATGTGATATGATTTTTTGATTTTTTTTCTTCAGATAGGGGCATGCTTTGGTAGTCCTTGCAAATGAAAAAAGAGCTTGTCACTTTTTTTAAAGATCCTTTAATTTTAAGTAGAAAAAACACATTTTTGGGCAAAAATTGTAAATGCCATTTTACCCCAACATTGAAGGGGTGTAACTGTAAAGAAGAAGTTGATATTTTGTAATTGTATGGTGGCATAGCTAGAGTTAACCCTTGCTGACAGATATATAGTTTCAAAAAATTGGGGTCTCAACTTCTAAAGAAGTTTTGGCTTTTTAAAAGTACCAAGTTTTTGAAAAAATGTGTATTTTTTAAGGGGAATTTATGGCAAAAAGACAAGTTTCGCTTAAAAGGATTGTGTTTAAATAACCGTAATGAAATAATTATTGAATATATTTCTATTGATGAAAAGATTAAGTGACTTCTTAAATTTGAGTCTCAGTTTTAAATGGTACAAACAAGCTATCTTATACATACAGGCCTAACTTTTAAGCATGTTAGCAGGTTAGACAGATCGCAGCGCTATTCAAATACAGATAGAGGGCAGCGCTTGGAAGACAGGTTGCTTTTAGCACCAGACAGCTAGCTACCCAGTCAGTGGCGTAGCTGGGATTTTTCCAGGGGGGCAAGCCTGTATGGGGCGGGGCCCAAATCCACCAAACTAAAAATGGGGGTAGGTGCGGTGGTGCGACGCACTTTTATCGAAAGAAAGTGTACTTTCAAAGAAAAGTACACTTTCAAATATATCAAAGAAAAATAAAAAAACAAAGGTAAATACGTTTAAATTTGGCAATACAGTGGCCCAAGAGAAAAATGGTAAACCGGTTATTACTGAGAAAAATTAGCTTTTTTATTACTAATTTGGTCTTAATAGAAATGAATTTTGGCCATAATTCTTGCTAATTTCCTAGTTAAAGTGCGTGCGAAGCGCACAAAATTTAGCAATGTTACCATATTTCGGTCCAAAACATGGTGTTTTTGGGGGGCCTGGACCCGGTAACCATCTGGTCTAATCGTAAATCCGCCCCAAGTTTGAAATAGCTCAATGGTAAATGACTTAATCGGCCAATTTTGTGTCGATACTGAAAATTTTCGGTTGGGGCATGCTACAAGAAGCATGTTGGACACAGCCTTCTTGACCACCTTTTTCGACTTTTCTTTTTGGGTTGACCATTTTATTGTTTTAGTCAATATACTGTTCCTATAGGTGCTTTTGTGCAATTAGCATTTCAAAAGATTTACATTTCTTTGTCTTCAAGAAGTCATTACAAGTATATTGTCGAGTATATTGATAATAGTCGTTATGGCCCTACATATCGTAGGGCCTATGGATTCCCTCTTTCTCTTTCCCTTCTCTTCCCCATCTTTTTCCTCTCTCTCCATCCTTTCTCTTTTTCCTCCGCACTAGGGGGGCGGGGGCCCAAATATTTTTGCCAGGCTGATTGACAATAATCGTATGGTATTGCATATCGTATAGATTCTCCATCTCTTTCCCCCTCCTCTCCCTATCTCACCCTCTCTTTTCCCCTTCTCTCCCTCTCTTTTTTCCCTTTTTTTCCTTCGCTAGGGGCGGGGGCCCAAATAGCTTAGGGGCACAGGGTCTTAGGGGCGGGGGGCCCAAATAGGCAATTTTGCCAGGGGGCAATGCCCCCCCCTGCCCCCGGCAGCTACGCCACTGTACCCAGTACAAACAACAGAGTTCACCAACTTTACGAGAACACCAATCAGGGGCTGTGCAATAATGGTAAGCCCTGTAGGAAGGGTAAATATGGGGGGTGTCCAAGAATTTTAGCACCCCCCCCCCAAAAGGGGGGGAGCAATTTTTGCAGGTCAAATGAACCTATACCATGTTTCCTAGCCGTCGAGAGGAGCTCATAGGGTAGTGTCAATATACCGTAAACGACATATTTGATTTGCCCAGGTTTTTGTAAGTTTGCCACTGCTTTTAGCATCAGACAGCTAGATACCCGGTACAAACAACAGAGTTCACCAACTCTACGAGAACACCAATCAGGGGCTGTGCAATAATGATTTGCCCAGGTTTTTGTTTGCCACTGCAAGCTAGATGGTGGCAATGGACATTGGAGCACATTTACGGGGCAGACTATACTACAGACACGCTCTGATAAGGGCTTAGAAAAACAGTGCAGAAATGTTCAAATATGCCAAATTCTTTGCTCACTACACTTGCATTATACATGTACATCTAGACCATTATTATAAGGTTTGCAAATTGGGAACTCAAACATATGTCATGTCTTGGGGGGGGCAAAGATTTGTTGGCAGGCGGAAGGGGCAAGCAATTCTTTTGGCACGAGGTTTGGAAGTTTTAAGCTTAGCCCTCAACATCAGGAAGCATGTAAAGTTTCATCTCCAGCAGATGGATCTTCAGGGAATTCAACATCAGAAAATGTTAACCAAGAAACATTTGAAAATCATCAACATCATGAACTATGTGCTGCTTTTAACATCAGGCAGCTACTAGTACTAACCCAGTACAATCAACAGTGTTCACCAATTCTACGAGAACACCAATCAGCAATAGGAAGTATGTGAAGCTGTATCTTCAGTAGATGAATCTACTAGCTACGGTGGATTCAAGAGGTATTGCAAACGCTATTCAGTTACCCAAGGAAACATGTACATCGACATACATAAAGCATTGAAGCATTGACGCTAGTAGCTCACATTCAGTCAGGAAAATATGACAAAATTATAAACATCAAAATTAAAAAGCCTTCTAGCCAAGATAAGAGGAAATACAAACGGACAGCAATGCGTTCTTTCTGAATCAGAGATATGATTAGGTCATGAATTGGCCCTAAAGGTTATATACCACTAATAGGCCTGGGCGATACATGGAAATACGACGAGTAACTATTTGTTTGCATGGCATCTGAAAAGACTGCTTTAAAATCGCTGAAATTGACCAAGTAATATAGCCAAAAAAGTACTTTTTAGGGTTTGATGCTTCAAAATGGTATATTTTCTCTCATTATATGACATTTTTGTTGTAATAGTACCAAAATTCATACGCATTTGCCACGGTTTTAGTAAATATTCGCCTAACATATTGTAACTTTCAGCTTCGAAAAGCGCACTGCCATTTTGAGGTGTTTACGGTTCAGTGCGTTAAAACAAGAAAAGTCTCAGGTCAACCTATGTTGAGTTTTTGATCATTTGGCATCTAAATCATATAGCTTCACCTGATATTAGTGGCATTTAACTGTGAGAGTTCTGAATATGAGAAACGTCCATCCGAAATTAGCCATTTTGCCATTGAACCCCGTGTAATACATAATTAGTGGTATTTAACCTATAGTCAGCAAGAAACAAACAAACCCAATTTCCAAGAAGCAGAAAGAATTTATTATTGATGGGTATGAGCATGGAGAGGTCACTGGGAATCCGGGCTGGGAATAGAGAGAGACCCTTCTGCTGTTGCTAAGCAAATGCGTTTTTTGGCGGATGTAAAATAGCAACAAGAGGGCATTTAGTATGTTTAGCAGGCCTACATCTGAGACGAGTATCTGACCCCACAACACACAAGTAGTTTTTTTTCCGAGAGATCAATGATGAACTTGCAGATCCTGCAGATACAATGGTATATCAAGAGTGCCTAAAGCAAACGGTGCAGAAACCAGAACTTTATCATCCCATTACTCCTACATTACTTAACTTTGGGGACAAATAGATTATTTAGAGTACAAGATGACAAACTTAGCAGTGTCAGCATCAAAACTCTCACAGACATCTGTCAGGCTCTGTTCATGATCTCATTAGAAAATCCCACACATGAGCGACTCACCGTTTATAATTCTAACAACAATCTACACAAAGTAAAGACTTGAGCATCACTTTATGATGGGTTGGCAATGGCTTCACCATGTCCATATTTAACTTTTTAAAAAAATGTGACATTGCATTTTAAAAACAATAATTCAAGTGCATTGTCCAGTCCCCCATGTTTTTATAAACATTTTTCTATTGTTTTGTACAATGTTTGATCGTTCTTACATTTGAGATTTGTTTTCAGTATCATGCAGTCTTAGAACTAGATTTATAGATAACATTGTATAAAACAAAGAAAAATGTTACTTGGTATGTCAGTTGCTGTTGTTGCTATAAACCCCAGATAAGGTAGAAACAACTGGTAAAAAGGACTTTAATATTATAAATCCACGAAATTATCACATTCTCATTATGTTTAAACCATATTTAGATTATTGGTGAGGTATTTCAGATAAAGTCAATCAATGAGTCCAGTAGTGAATATAGGCCTAAATAAGAAGTAGAAATGATTATTATACATGGAAAACCCCTAGCCTACTCCAGAGTAGTGACCAACTGAAATATAATGTGTTTTATTTGGTTTCAATAGTTATAATCGATTTATCCATTGTTTAGGAAGAGTAGAGATTGTATAAGACAGATAACCACCACCAAGAAATTAATGCCCATGGTGAGCATTTTGCTCGGAACTTTGCACATTTTTCATGCATTAAACCATATGGCTGGGGAGGGTCACTGGCAGTTTACTAAGTGAAAATTACTTAAATAAATGATAACCAATGGTTATGATGGGTCAATGAACTATTCTGGGTATGTTATTTGCAAATCATAAGCCAATAAAGGATTTTTTATACTGTGAAAGTGCTATGTAATTAGCTCATTTTTATCAAAAATAGCGAACTTTCTTCAAAGTAAAACTTCGCTATGGGGTAAAGACCCCAATTTTTTTATTGGTTGGTTGATCATCCCCATTCATAGTCATTCTCATCCAACCCCTGACTTTAATCAGCAAACTTCTTCTTGAGAGTTATTGAATTTCAAAGTTATACCACTTTTACTAATGAAAAAAATTGCAAAAAAGAGGGATTTTGCATTGCATATTACACAACATTCTAGGTGGGTGAGAAAACTGGCAATACTATTTTTGTAACGTCTAATACATAGGTATTTATTAGCAGCAATTTAAATTGTTCCATACTTCTAGCAATTTCATTGGTGCTAGCTAGAAAAATGTGTCTTTTTTGAACTGTAAAATTGAAAAAATGAACTTTCCCTGTGGCAATCTTCAAAGAACCGTTACCATGGCAACAAGGGATTTTCGAATTTTTGATCAAGTTACAAAATCATTAGACCCAAATACCTTTCCTATCACAAGATTTAGACAAATTCCATGAACCTTTTTTTTTTTTTTGGCTTTGTCCGCACATTGCTGAATTGATCCAGACCCCCAGTCTTAAGTTGTCAAAATGTTTCAATATAGGGAAACACAGACTACCATTAGAACTAGGACCCTCAAGCTTGGGGAAGATTGGGTTTGCAAGTCAACAAGCAAAGTTGCTCAACTTCTTGATTGAAATTAATTTGATCACTTTTTGTTTTCCAGATTCTTGTTCCGGTCGTTCAAGTCAACCAAATTCTTTCAATCGACGACACTCGACTGGGTTGAAGTGGGTTTGCAGGTGTGCAGGCAAGGATACAACATGCTCAACTTGTTGATCCATCGTAAGAATCTCAACTACCTGCATCTGGACTACAACTTCAACTTGAAGCCAGTCAAGACACTAACAACCAAGGTGAGTTGACCTTTGACCCTGTATATCTAAAGGCATATTAGTGCAGTAATTGGCTAGAAGCTCTGGGGTGTATTTCGCTAAACTTTTAACCCTTCGTAACTCGTTCATAACTTTACGAAGGGTTCCTGTATTAGTTAAACCCTATTACTTATGAAGGGTACCGATCATAAGTCGGTACCCTTGAAGTTTTAGTGAAATGTATTTACTGGAAATCAAAAGTTACGGTTGATTTTGAGTTTATGGAGCTTTGTAAGTAAGTGAAATGGAAAAAAAGTAAGTGAAATGGACCCCTGGACTTTGGATGTGCTGTGTAATAGAGAGATGCTAGTGTATAATCATCGACTTGTGTGCAGTGTAGTTGTTGTCAACCATTCCCCTTGAGAATGCATTCTCAATGTTTGCAACACCTTCAGCATAGCCATTAAAATTTCACACTTTTAACCAAAATCTACAGGATATTTCCAACATGTCTCACAAGAGGGCCACAGATGTAAATGTTGTAGAAGCATGTTTTAAATATGTAAGAAAATGAACACAAAATCTCTTCTTAATATGTAAGAAAATGAACACAAAATCTCTTCTTGGGTTTCTATCAGCTCTAGTCTAAATACTAAATTCATGTTAATCTTTTTTCTATTTATTCTAATTACAGGAGCGTAAGAAATCACGTTTCGGTAACGCCTTTCACTTGTGTCGTGAGATTCTGCGTCTGACAAAGCTAGTGATTGACAGTCATGTACAATACAGATTAGGCAATGTGGATGCCTTCCAGGTAAGTGAAAAAAGGCTGGTAGCTTGTTATCTCAGGAGCGTAAAAACTCTAGTTTCAGCAGTGCTTTTTAATTGTGTCGTGAGATTCTGCATCTGACCAAGCTACATATATTCGTATAATCAAGGGCACCTACAGGGTTAAACAAAACAGTCCATATTTTAAACATATAGTTTTGAACCTAATTTGAATCCCCTCTCGCCCCCATTGAGTTTTTTGGTATACAATATTGATTAAGGGGAGGGAGGGTCATTGAACTGTGAAAGTGTCTCAGCAATTATGCATTTGTTTGTAGTTGTGGACATATCACATACTCTGCATCCTTAACTTGCATCATCCATGATCATCAAAATCAACTTATGTATATGGGCTATTGTATTTTATTAATGTGACCATAATCTTCCACACAGGGAGTGTGAATTTTGAATGGAGTCACCCACTCAGGTAACCGTATTTGAAATTCACACTCCATCTGTGTGGAATATTAGAGTCATGTCTTCTATAGGGGTGAATGAATTCCAAATGGAATCGCCCATATGTTCTGTCCTCAAAACTATTATAGTTTGCAAAAAAGTAAGCTCCTCAGCTCCTAAGTAAGTAGAGTTGGGCGACTATCACTTTTTTCCTAGTCGACTAGTCGGCAGCAAATAGTCGCGACTACGACTATAGTCGCGACTATCTGTGGTTAAAATTGGACTGAAAAATCGGGTGAAAGATTGGTGGCAATTTAGTATTTATAATGCATGATTACAGGACCTGTGATTGCCGGCATCGCATCACAGTTTGCTACACAAACCAGCACTGTTGCGATACAAATTGCTACACTGTATCGCACGTTTGCGATGCAAATATTTGGCTGTAAAATGCTGTAATATAGGCCTAACTTTTCTGTTCAATTAAATTCACTAGCCACTTTCCAGCAACAGCACAAGAAACTTCATATAATTTCTCAAACCTTCAATATTCCAATAGCGATCTTCGTTCGTTCCATGTTTTGCTGTGCATGAAAATATGTAAACATGCCGTGCATATTTTCCATGGTATGCTCATGAACGTGTTGCATCGTGCATGTACGATTAACTTTCACCTCCGACCTACGTCACATGACCTCATCTAGACTACTGCATTTGTCGCTACAGGGGTGGCATTGCAACATTACGACTGTTTGTCAGCTAATTTGTTTATTTTCCTGTTGCTTTCTAAATATTCTGTTACCACAATAAGCATAGCTTTTTGAAATTACTTCTAATCTAATAATATTTTCCTAAATTTTCCCTTTTGGAAAACACTTCTCGGAAGTTCTCGCTGTTTCTTTCCAAAGTTGAAATAATCTCATACCTTCAGTAGTTGGTACAAACACCCAACCTGGGTCTGTACATGCACGCTATGACGCTGCTACACCTGTTATCGCTGCATAAATTATAATCATAATGAGATGTTCGACAGTTCTAAGTAATTTGAGTTTTTTAACGGCTTTTATCTTGTGGGAAAGTAGTTCGATAACAAGTCAATAACACCAATTTAATGATGATTTATGGACATTATGATTACTTGTTGGTTAGTGTTACTATTGGTAAGACAATGACTAACATTTTTTCACATTTTTCGCAGTTTATATGTTAGTATTTGGTTGGTTTTGGTGCGAATAACTGGCACTTTTAAAGTAATTTTTTAACACAAAAATATACTTGCATTAGTCGACTTTTGGTTTTCAATAGTCGTAGTCGCGACTATCAGTAATAGTCGCGACTAAAGACTATTGGCGACTTAGTCGCCCAACTCTATAAGTAAGGTGGGTTTTTAAGGACATATGCCTGTGAAAATCACTGTGGGTCCTTTTTAGCCCCAATTACCTGTTTACAAGAGTTCAAGTCTCTTTGAAGAATTTGTTTGGCTTCCTGAGTGGCAATAAGTAGGGTTGGTATACATGGCTAAAACTGCCATAATGTCGTCATAGCACACAGATTTACAAAAATCAATGAACTATACATTGGCCTTCATGCAACTTCAAAATTTAAGCTTTGTGCATTTTTTAATTCCCGTAGCTTGCAGATGGTTTGCAATACATCTACGCCCATGTGGGTCAGCTGACTGGTATGTACCGTTACAAATACAAACTGATGAGACAGATCCGTATGTGTAAAGATCTCAAGCATCTCATCTACTACAGATTCAATACCGTAAGTACCAGCCATAGATTAATAAACACACAGATTGGAATTTTTCATGCCTATGCCCTCTAAGCGTACTCGAATTCAGCTGATGCCGGTACATCGTTCAGACCTGGCTACATCGCTAATGTTACATGCAAAGTTTCTATTGTGTACGCTCACACTATTTGCGCTATTTTTGAGTTTGCTTAAGCGGTACCTGACTTAGCATTGATCCCCATAGGCAACATGCCATGATTCCGCGGTATGGTATGTGCATTATGACATGTCGTCAGTTTTTTTGTATTGGTATTGTTATTGCTCTTGTGCTCCTCAAAAGGTCCCTGATGTCTTGAGCCAGCCAGGAATCCCACAGACTTTTGGAAAGTCATGGGAAATTTTGAAAATGGCAAAAGTCATGGAAATTTGATATTAATTTAGTCATAGAAATTGCAGAGAAAGGTCAAAGTCATGGATTCTTTTTGAAAGAGAAGGCAGGAATGCAAAATTTTAAAATAGAAGAAATGGGAAAAAACCATTTTTCACAAATTGGGAGGCATGGTCTGCATGATGAGGGGTGGTCAAAAGCTGATTACTAGTTTATGTTGTTGTATCTGTCCGTTTGGTAATTTTGTGATTCTGTCATTTCAAAAAAGACATTGAATTTAAAAGTGAAATCTATGGGAATCATTGCTGTATTATGTTGCACTTACAGAAAATATTATCCAGCACTTCACACTTTCTGGAAGAAGTTTTTTTTTTTCTATATCCGAAAAAGAGCTCTCAAATGTTTAGTTGGCCATTTTTATTCTAAACATGCTCAGTATTGATTCCAAAATTGACACTAGAAAAATCTGTGAAGGAATTTCACAGACAGTCAGGCGTTACCATGATCGGAACTGACTTTGGGATCTTTGTCATACACTGCATCTGCCCCTTGTCATTCACTTGCAATTTCTTGTTTTTCAGGGTCCAGTTGGCAAAGGTCCCGGCTGCGGCATCTGGGCCCCAGGCTGGCGTGTCTGGGTGTTCTTCATGCGTGGCATCACACCGTTGCTGGAGCGTTGGCTTGGCAACCTGCTGTCACGTCAGTTTGAAGGACGACATTCCAAAGGAGTGACAAAGACTGTCACCAAGCAGAGGGTGGAGAGTCACTATGACTTGGAGTTGCGTGCATCGGTAAGTGTTGGGCTCACCCTCCTTCTGTAGAAGATTCAGGTTGAATCTTTCTCAGAGGGTGTATGAAATTCAAATAGAGCTGCCTAATGTGCTAATTCCATTTGAAATTCATACTCCCTCTGTGGAAGATATTTCCACAATCTTCCACAGGGGTAGTATTGATTTCAAATGGAATAGCCCAATGTATACTTCTTGCAATATAGCCTGTATAGCATGATCAGCTCGTAATAGACTCATAATACCTTGGATTGATATAGAATGGCTCTGATGAGAGTTGCAAACAAACTTGATGTGAGAGGCAGAGCAACTGTTTACAAGGCTCAAGCTTGCAGTGTGATGGAATACGCCTCGCTGTCTTGGACGAGTGCCAGCACCGCCACTCTAGGTTTATTAGATTCTATCCAGAGGAAGGCCCTTCGAATCATAGGTGTGAGCGAAGAGGAAGCGCTTACAGAGCTGAATATCACATCTCTCCATCAAAGATGTCAAGTTGCTGCAGCAACAGTCCTCTGGCCAGGTTTTTTGTGTCTATATGTGTGTTAGGAAGATTACGCAGATCATGTGGGGTGCTTGTAGTACTTTTTAGCCTTTTGTAGCCTTGGTAGCATTAGGATTACAATACTTATTATCATCATCAGTCATGTTAAATGCCTAAAAATGGTGAATCAAATCACA
This sequence comes from Amphiura filiformis, assembly GCF_039555335.1. Taxonomy (NCBI): domain Eukaryota; kingdom Metazoa; phylum Echinodermata; class Ophiuroidea; order Amphilepidida; family Amphiuridae; genus Amphiura; species Amphiura filiformis. The sequence goes on from NC_092629.1 coordinate 75,760,041, forward strand.
TGTTGAATTGGTCAGAAAGGTATGCATACTAGTGTAAGCTCAGCTGAAAAGATGTTAAAGTAAAAATATTTCTGACTTTTATTTTTCGCCACAGGTGATGCATGATATCTTGGACATGATGCCAGAGGGTATCAAGCAGAACAAAGCTAGGACCATCCTGCAACATCTTAGTGAAGCCTGGAGATGCTGGAAGGCCAATATACCATGGAAGGTTAGTGATTGGGTGTAAGGTCAACACAATATCTTAGTCATGATGCCAGGAGGTATCACACAGCCTGGAGATGCTGGAAAGCCAACAAAAAACTGTTGCAAAATATAACTTTTTGTGATTTTCCACATGATGCCAGAAAGCATTAAACAGAATAAAATAGTAGTACAATCCTGCAACATTTAAGTGATATTTGAATTTATCAAGAAAAGTAATAATGAACGAGGAGGTGGCCTATATGCTTCACCATAGCAGGGTGTAAGACAATGCGAGACACAAATGTATCTATACAAGGATATAAACAATGCAAGCCAGAGAAAATCCCTAAGTTTTGTCTCGCAAAAATTTTCATATGTCAGTTTGCTCGAGCCCCAAAGAAAAGTAATTGTTAGATTGTTGGATTGATGCTTTTACAGATTACATAGTCACTTTTCATTTGCAAAGGAGTTTGACCCATTTTCGGCCTATATGCTTCACCATAGCAGGGTGTAAGACAATGCAAGACACAAATTTATCTATACAAGGATACCAAAATGGTCTATTGCTGTACTTTTGAGCTTAAATGGCAATCATAATAATCACAAATATCCATTTAGTTATTGCATTGGTAGGTATCTACAGCCTGTAGCCCATCTTATGGCGTTGGCTGTTCGTAATACAATGCTAGATCAAACCCAGTTATATGCATAGTTGGGTGGTATGACTTATCAATAGTCTACCATCCTGGATAAAATACTGGCACAGATTTGATTGATGGTAATTTTTGTTGTTAAATATGCGAAATTTTTCGAAAATTTGGGGGTGGGACTTACTCGAAGGTGAGACTATACTCGCGTCAGTACAGTATTAAATTGCATGAACGGTTTAAAATTTCAGATCAATTAATTAAATGTACATCTCTTTACTCTTAGGTGCCAGGATTACCTACCCCAATTGAGAACATGATCCTCAGATACGTCAAGTCAAAAGCCGACTGGTGGACAAACACGGCTCACTACAATCGTGAGCGTATCCGACGTGGCGCCACCGTGGACAAGACAGTGTGCAAGAAGAATCTGGGCCGACTGACGAGGTTGTACCTGAAAGCTGAGCAGGAAAGACAGCACAACTACCTGAAGGTTGGTTTTAGTTTCCTCCTCCACATCCTTTTCTTCTTCCTTCTCCTCTTCCTCCTCTTCTTCCTTCTCCTCATCCTCCTTCTCCTCATCCTCCTCTTCCGCCTCTTCAACATGATGTTTCTTTTTTTTATATCTTTCCACAGAGCACACAAGGTGCCCTGTGTATTTATTTATCAAACATGATCTCAGTTATACATAGTTATATAAGCCACAATTATACAGAATAATTACAATAATATTACATTGATGAAAGTAACTGTTATTGCATATTTATAGAGTTCCATCTTTTATTCCATTCATACATTTTACCTTTATTGTTTGCAATGTGTTTTTCAGTCTCAGCGACATTATTAAGCATACCTTTAAAACTTTGTATGTCCAACTTATTTTTATTACATCTTGCATTATAAATAAACTTTTTCCCCTGAAGAACAACAAAATTATAATGACAATAATCAACATCTAATATGCCCATCAGAACATCCTTCATGGTAAGAGTAATTCTTTTTTTAAAGATATTGTCTTGAACCTTCTTCCAAAATTGAGCAGAAGTACCACATTGCCAAAATAAATGTGGGATATTTTCTAACTCCTGATTACAAAAAGTACAAAGATTTGAATCAACATAACCATATTTAAATAGATTTTCATTTATACCTATAATTCTATGCAGAATTTTGAATTGAAAATACCTAAGTTTGGTTGATAGGGAGGAAGACAAGGGAATCCTGTAAATATCGTTCCAATTTAAATTCATATCATCAAAAAAGACGGCCCATTTGGCCTCGGCTTTGGGCGTCTTAAACAACTTGTCAACGCAAATTTTGTGAACCAATTTGCAGACTTTCTTAGAGGAACAGATAAGAGCAAGCATATCATCATGAGCATTCTGAACACTTCCCAAGCCCGCCCCCTCTCGACACTTCTGATCCATACATTTGGAATGGCATAGATTAGAGCAAAATATTCCAAAAAGTTACATTGTAAATTATACTTGGTCTTCAAGATATCAAGGGGAAGAAAACTATCATCTTCATTTAAAATATCAGAAATAAATTTAATACCTTTCTCATGCCAGACTTTTTTGTAAACAGTGTTTTGGGCGATAACAATAGATGAATTATTCCATAATATTTGATGTCTAAAATGACTTGAAGGAGAATCATATGTAATTGTACACCAAGCGTTGAGAATTTCACCAATAAACACATTCTTAATAAGCTTAATACATTTCTCCTCTGGTTTAGTGTTACATTCCCAAAAAAGATTACCACCAATCTGTTTCATATAAAACATATAAAAACATTTCCATTTACCATTGTTGTTCACATCCAAGAGACGTTTAACCCAAGCCACTTTAAGCCCATTAATAACTGATGGAATGTGAACCATCTTGAGGCCCCCTTTCTCATAGTCACCAATGATGGACTTTCTGCTGAGCTTATCTGGTTTTCCTGACCAAATAAATTTAAATATTATCGAGTCAACCTCCTTCAAAAAATTATCAGGTGGTTTAGGTAAAACAGAAAACAGAAAAATTAACATGATGTTTCTCCCCTTGTGCTCCCATTCTGTCTCCTTTTCCTTCCATTTGTTTTTACTCATCTCATTTTCATTTGCAAAGGAGTTTGACCCTTTTGGGAGATACCAAAATGGCCAATTGCTGTACTTTTGAGCTTTAGTGGCAATCATAAGAACCACAGACATCCATTTGGTGATTGCATTGCTAGGTATCTGCAGCCTGTAGCCCATCTAATGGCGTTTGTTCGTAATACAATGCTAGATCAAACCCAGTTATATGCATAGTTGGGTGGTATGGCTTATCAATAGTCTACCATCCTGGATAAAATACTGGAACAGAATTGAATGATTCATCAATTCATTAAGGGGGTACTACACCCCTGTGGTAAATTTGTGATTATTTTTGCATTTGTCTCAAAAAATAATAGCACACTGATAACAAAAGTTATGTATATTATTGGGGCAAGGAATCCAATTACTACACTGAAATTTCAGTGACTCAAGACAAGCGGTTCAGTATATATGATAGGAAATGAGGTACATCCTAGCGATACCTTATTTCTTATCATAAATAACGAACCGCTTGTCTTGGATCACTGAAATTCCAGTGTAGTAATTGGATTCCTTGCCCCTATAATATACATAACTTTTGTTACCACTGTATTATTAGTTTTTGAGAAAAATGCAAAAATAGACAAAAATTTATTGAGGGGTGTAGTACCCCCTTAAGTGATCGCAATTAAGCCAATTTATATACCTCTTTGGATCATTTCTGCATGATTTTTTGCAACTATCTGAAGGTAGGTTTTAGTTTCCTCCTCCTCATCCTTTTCTTTTTCCTTCTCCCCTTCCTCCTCTTCTTCTTCAACATAATGTTTCTCCCCTTCTGCTCCATTCCTTCTCCTATTCCTTCCACCTGTTTTCACTCATCTCATTTTCTTCATTCTTTACATCTCTAGACAGGAGTCCTTCTTCTCCTGCTTGTCCTTTGCTTCCTCCTCTCTCTCTCCTCTTCATCATAATCTTCCTCCCCTTCTTTTCCCATTGTTTCTCCTTTCCCTTACGTCTTCTCTCACTCCTTTGATTTTCTTCACCAATTTACATCTCCAAATCAAGAGTCCACCTTGTCCTTGTCCTGTATGTCCTCCACTTCCTCCCCTTTAGTATAATCTTCCTCCCCTTCTTTTCCCATTCTTTCTTCTGTTCCCTCCCGTATTCTTTCTCTCACTATTCTTGTTTTCTTTCTCCCTCACTGACTCCATTCAGGACCCTACTGCCATGCTTACACACTCAAATAACACATTGTTGAATTCACAAAAACAAATTTTAGTGGGGTATGTTTTTAATTGACTTCATGTTGTTTGTTGTTGTTACTCATCACAGGATGGTCCATACATCACTGCTGAAGAAGCTGTAGCCATCTATACCACCACCGTGCATTGGTTGGAGAGTAGGCGTTTCTCACCCATTCCATTCCCTCCTCTGTCATACAAACACGACACCAAGCTGCTCATTCTAGCCTTGGAAAGACTCAAGGAAGCATACAGGTATGGTCTAATTATGAAAGCAATTTTATCCATTTAGTTTTATTGCATCAAGCTTTTAAATGTTTAAGATTTTGTAAAAGTGAGCTTGTCCTTGGAAAAACAACTACAGGCTTTCAAACTCTTTGATACCCACAAGTTTAGCCATAACTTGGGTAAATTCAGGACCATTGTGTCTTTGCTGTTGTAGTTTGGCTTGTATCTCAATCTCAGTATTAACTACAGCAGACTATTCAGTCACATCAGATGAAACCAAGGCAAAATATCAATCTAACAAAATGTAAAAACCTGCTGTCCGAAATACTACAAAATTTACTATATTAGAAAATTGGTGTCATTCAAACTAGTGTAATATTCCCTTTAAAGAAGTGAAGAAATGAAAATATTTCAAGTGTGGATTCAAAAGAAAGTGAAAGTTTTGTTGGGAGGGTGCAGTATTATTTAGCATCAAAAAAGAGGAAAGATATTCAGTGCACTATGCCATAGCCAGGGTTAGATTTAGTCGGCCCAGGTCCAGGGGCCACGATTTAGGGGGGCCCAACTTTTTAGAGGAGAAAATATAATATTAAAAAAAATTGGAAAAAAGAAGTAGAACTGCAAATATCATAACACACAGACAACCCTCAGAATTTTAGCATTGAAATAGCAAATTTGTGTGCACAATTTTCTATCTAAAATGGTGATGAGGACCTGTCAACGGGATTGCTTGGAAAAAACTTGGGTTACAGTGGTGAGGGTGGAGATGTGACAGTTCAATTCAAGGAGCCAAGGAGTTGGGTAGCCATGAATCCAACTCTGGCCATACCCATAAGGTGCTCTGCACACTTCATATCTAGTGGGTCATGCACATCCATTTAGAACAAAGATTCAATGACAATTGTGTCAAGGAGTTTCCTCAAAGTTGCCAACATTTTTATGACAATTTTTGATACAATAATAACATATATTTACTGATTTGTTTTTCAGTGTCAAGTCCCGTTTGAACCAATCACAGAGGGAGGAATTAGGTCTGATAGAACAGGCTTATGATAACCCTCACGAAGCCCTCAGCAGAATCAAGCGTCACTTGCTAACACAGAGAGCCTTCAAAGAGGTAAGCTTTGACCTTTGACCTACCACTAACTAGTGTGGTTGCCTGTTTCTTCAAATCCTGACCACAGACACCAGTGATTGGACATGGTTTCTATTGTTTGGAACAATAGTAACACTGATAATCTGCTGGATCTACTAGGACGCCAGTGTATGGGTTTGGTTTTGAAGCTGTCCCTAATATGTGATACAGCATTACTTCGTAACAAGTCTTCATAGAGCTGAGCTGAGTTTGTTAATCTTTGCTAATCTGATATTGTTAAGTAAGTCATCAGTATTGTTAAAACTGGTTAAATAGTTTTTAGTTTTTCAACCCTCGTAAACCTGTTTACCCATCTCATTAACCCTGTTTAGGTTGGTATAGAGTTCATGGATCTCTACAGCCATCTGATCCCTGTCTATGATGTAGAACCTTTAGAGAAGATCACAGATGCATACCTAGATCAGTACCTATGGTATGAGGCTGACAAGAGGAGATTATTCCCACCGTGGATTAAACCAGCTGACACAGAACCCCCACCACTGTTGGTATACAAGTGGTGTCAAGGTATGACTTGAAAATGAGTGGATGGGAGAACCTTAAATTTGGCTGTTCCATTTGAAATCCATATACCCCTATGGAGGACATGACCTTAATCTTTCACACAGGGAGTGTGGATTTCAAATGGGGTTACCTGAATGGGTGAATCCCTGTGAAATCTACATATGCTGTGTGAGAGCTTAAGGTTTGATTCGATTTGATTTTGTTTTGTTCTGTTTGGGTTTTGACAACCCTGGATAACCCAAGGAAGCCTCTATTGAAGCTTGTTTCCATTGGGGTCCATTTGAACACCAGGATGGGTTGGGAACAGTCAGGGGTTAACACCCTACTCTTTTTGAAACTGGCTGTGAGATACATGTACAGGTATTGCTCTCTGCACACAGGACCGGCAGCTTAATGTCCCCTCAGAAGGACAGAGTACTTTCATGATTCATTTAGCCAATTCTAAAGAAACCAATGGGGAGAGCGGAAGTCAGAATTAAATCTACAGAGGTTGCCACCTAATTTCAGATATTGTTTTTCCAAGTCAATATCCCAGCAAATCGCCACCGCTGAATTGAACCAGGGACCTCATGCACTAAAGGCAAGTACCCTAACCATTAGGCCATGCTCTCCGCTTTTGTCTTCTATATGGATTTCAACTAGAATAGCCCATTGTATGCTCTAGACATCTGTTATTTAGGTGAATTGAGACTAATGTATACCTATGGGTGGGACCTACTCACTGATACCATTGCATAGCAGGATATTTTAGCGTTACTATTTTGTGTGTGCAAAATTTGCAGTTATGAGCAGTTTTGCCAGGATTTCCCAGTTTCAAAGATAAACATATTAAACCCAGCGTGCAAAGATTTTTTCATACTTCCAAAAAAAAATTAAAAACCTCCAAAAAACATGGAAAATTTCTTTCTATTTAGTCATTTAATTTAAAGTATGAATGTGATGGGGTTGCAACAACTCCCACCTGGTTAGATTACAGTTTAAACTTGAAAGAAAACCTAAGGGCATGTCATGAAAAAAGAGAATTCTGTTGCCACATATATACTAATGACAAATCTTCTGGAATGATGCACTTCAGTGTGTTATACATATAGCCACTGCTTTTTTGGCGTAAGTGGCAATCATAAAAATGGGAAACATTCATTCATATGGTGAGAGAATTAAAGTTTGTCTTCAGGTGTCAAATGTTAAAATGGCATTGGTAGGTATCTACAGCTTGTAGCCCATCTATGGCGTTGGCTGTTCGTAATGCAATGCTAGATCAAACCCAGTTATATGCATAGTTGGGTGGTATGGCTTGTCAATAGTCTACCATCCTGGATAAAATACTGGAACACACTTTATTGTCATGATTGATTGATTGATTGATCGATCAATTATAAGCAGTTCATAGATATGTGACTTGTAGTACCAGATGTGAGTTCTTATTTCGAAAGACAAGAGATTTACCTTCTTAATTCAAAATTGATTTAGAAACGATAAAACAATAATTTATCACACATGTGATTCGTTCAATTACAACCCACAAACGATGGATAGTTCCCAATAAGTAATTAGATTTAACACCATGGACACAACTTACAACATCACCCCTGATTGGTTAACTACATGATATTATCATCTGAGGAACCAATCAAAATACAGTTTAAATCCATGGTCAGTCACTACTTCCAACAGTGCCCCTGATTGGTTAATTAAATAATATAATCATCTGAGTAACCAATCAAAATAACGCTTTTAGATCTCTAGCAATTTTAAGCTCAATCCCCTTCAGACCTACTCACCATTCTTACCATATCTCTGATTGGCCCAATCAGTAATGTAGCCCTCTTTGTAACCAATCAAAATAGAACTTACAGTTCGATAGTGCTCATACGGTTAATGATAACTTAAGGGATGGGTTTATATGTGTGTAAATGGAGGAGAAATGGGAGGATTTTGGCATGTTTGCTGTGATTGTTTGCCTAGCAATATTGATCACAAGTACACAATTGATGGTGCATATCAAGGACCAAACTCTATAGTTTTATATTTGAGCACGATCACTTCTGTAAGGTCATGGGAAATTATGTAAATCGGCTTTTATATTTGATGTTGCATATCGGCTCACACACTTTTTTTTTGTACCCAGTATTTCACAAAGTCCCTGTACTCTGATGACCCTATGACTTATTGCTGGTATGTTGAGCACTTTAAACAATTAATTATAGTACTTACCTCCTACTTTAGGAACATGCATATGCCTTAATGTATGTCGACCATGTCAACAACCCAGTGTAGTTTTACATGGTTGGAAAAGTCTATTTCCTTTCTCTATTTTGCCAATCATAATTCATACTTTGTCCAACTTTTTTGACAAAAAAGAGTTTTGCAACTATTCCGCCAGCAAGGAAACACAAATTTATGTGTATCCAGTGCGTCCTTTACGTGTAAATAGTTCAGTTTATTGTCAAGTTGTGCCTCTATACGCCATATATTTACGGAATTGATGATACAAGCTGATACGGAATTTTTGAACCCAAATTTCTTGAAATATACATTACCTTTTTAACTTCTCGCCACGAAATTGGATTCATAAGAAGGTCAAATACAAGCCTTCCATTATGGCTGGTATCATCATCTCGATTGGTGTCTTGTGTTAGTATTATTCCATATTTTGCTGGTAGAAGTTCAATGAAACCCTCCATAATTCACGACTTCTGTCACTTGTGTTATAAACTCGATGTGTTTACTATATTGTCGCTCGGGTCCGCGACTAATCGCAGGGACCGGTCTATCATTAGCTATTCTATACACTTTTCAATAGCCTTATTGTGATGTGTGGGAGTTTTAAAAGCCGAGCCATGAACAAAATATAAATGCGAGCACCCCGGGGGGGGGGGGGCATCAACTTTAGAGGTGACGGTATGTGCCTGTCTATATATGCCCCTCTTTTGAAGCCGACTATACCCGATGACCAGGCACCTTCAGTTTTCAAAATATTATACCCAATGACCCCTTTTTCATTTTGATTGTACATAATGACCCTTTTTTTTATTTATTAAAAAAACCCCAACGGTTTGTACTGATTTGTGCCTACTTCGCGACGCTTGTACGCACATATACCTATCAATTCTAAAGTTGAGTGCCCTGGGCGAATGCGATACTGCGGGCCAATGAACAATGAGATAGTGGCTTTTCTGATATAGCTTTGAGGAACTGTTGAAGTATAAATCAGCCAACGAGTAGGTGTGTCCAAATTGCACATCTTGAATTGAGACCAAGACATGCTGTTATTTCAATTGTTATACCGTTCCGGTTGGTTTATTACCTACCATTGCCTACGAGATGCAGTTCTAAGGTGACAGAGGGACAGGTCTGCAATTCGATTCCACAACCATTCATACCTTTCATCTGTTTTATTGTATTATCGCATGCGACTGTTCCGTGGTACCTTACGGGTACCTGAATTTTATTTGAATGAAGGTGACTCTGTCATGCTTTCGACGTCATATTGCATAATTTCTATACAGTATATGCAATAAACCAACCAGAACAGTATAACAATTGAAATAATAGGTTAAGAAGAATATAACGTCACAATTCTGTATTATTATTCAAGGTTGTAAGGTGTGTCTATGCTGTCATGTAGGCCTACCTGGCAACAGACACGCCCCCGGTACATACAGATGAAATTTGTAGAAAAGCGTGATTATGACAAAAAACATTAAAAAATGATACTTTGAGGTATTTTTTTTAAATTTTTGTATGGCAGATCATACATACACATGTGCTGAGGTCAAAAAGGTAAAAATTTTGTTTTTGACCCCTGACTCACCTGTCATTCCAAACAACCCCTTAATTCTCCCGATACAGGCATCAATAATCTCCAAGATGTGTGGGACACGACAGAGGGCGAGTGCAATGTGATGATGGAGTCACGATTCGAGAAGCTTTACGAGAAGATAGATTTGACGCTACTCAACAGACTGCTGCGTCTCATCGTAGATCATAACATCGCCGATTACATGACGGCCAAAAACAATGTGGTCATCAACTACAAGGTACTAGTCCAAGCATTGTGTTAGGGTCTATTCAGAGAAGATATCTTACCCTTCCCAGAATCCTTTGCAACATGATACATCACCTCATTTCATCAAATGACACTGCTGTTATTTTGTATAGTTTCCATTTGTTTTTATAAAGTTAAACATGAGTTGATAGTCATGAAATAAAGATAATTTGCAAGATCTGGAGGTGCTCTGTATCGACCCATGTTGCAGTGGATAGCAAATCAGTACAGGAAATTGAAATGAAGGCAGTGCATTGTGGGAAGTGTAAGATATATTCTCTGGGTCCCATTGCAAATCTAAAAACATTTCTGACTGAGTTTTCATTTTGCTTGTGTGAATTAGTTTAAAAGTTTCAAATAATTATGTCTAAAAAAATATGTTACAGATTTTACATTTTTCTGCATTTGGCACTCTGAGAACAACTTGCATGCAAGTGAACATGTAATGTTGCACATTAGCGCAAAGTGCACATTAGCTCAAAACTTTTGTTTTCATATATTGTTGGCCTTAACTCAAGAACCACACTGCAGTTTATTAGTTCAATGACTAAAACTAGACAAATATGGCTCCTGCTTCAGAATATGGGCTATTCCAGTTGAAATCCATGCACCCTCTATGGAACACATGACCTTTATCTCCCACACAGGGGGTGTAGATTTCAAATGGAGTCACAAATTCAGGTAATCCCATTTATAAGGTCATATCTTTCATAGGGAGTGTATGGATTTCAACTGGACTAGCCCAATTAGAGATAGTATACAAATATATACTGCCATGAGAGGTTCTGGTTAAAACTATGGGCCCGAGGTAAGATCAATAAAAATAGTATTAATTGATCTCAACGAGGGACCATAGTTTTAACCAGAACTTCGAATAAAGGCGGTATATATTTGTTTTATATACTTCATTAATATGTTCTTTGTTCATTGATTGGTTAAAAGAAAATTATTTCAAAATGTTTTGACTCTCCAGCTTCTATCCTGAGTGAACAGCACAACCAATTTAAGCACAACCTATATTTTGCCCTTCAAAAAAATCGAATAGGCTAAAATCGGGCTAACCGATTACAGCAGCGCGAATTCACGCTATGGCAGTTTCGCGTGCGTGCATCAAATGCGCGCACGCGGAAGGCATGGTCAAAAGTACTATTCACGGCTTAAAGGTACTATTTACGGCTCATCCGGGACATTGAAAATACTATTTACGGCTTAGAGGTACTATTTACGGATAGGAGTACTGATGGTAGAACTATTTTTGGTCATGTGATCCACTTTTAACCAATCAATGAACAAGAATATATTAATGAAGTATATAATATGGAATAAAAGAGTGATGTAACGCAAGTAACCAAATAACTTGGAATTACCCATATAGGGTAGAGATTGCATTGGTAGGTATCTACAGCCTGTAGCCCATCTAATGGCGTTGGCTGTTCGTAATACAATGCTAGATGAAACCCAGTTATATGCATAGTTGGTTGGTACGGCTTATCAATAGTCTACCATCCTGGATAAAATACTGGGACAGATATTATGGACTATTTTCGCAGCAGTGTTATCACACGTGTAAAAGTATCTACATGCACCAAGTAACACAGAACACGCTGAATTTCAATGCTGGTGCCGCTGACTGGAGGTAGGGAAGTAGAGTATACCTACTTGCTCTATTGGTCTATTCCAGGTACCAGTTGAAATCCATACACCCCTAATGGAAAACATGGTCTTAATTTTCCACACAGGGAGTGTGAATTACAAATGGGGTTACCTGAATGAATGACTCCATTTGAAATCTGCACCCCCTGTGTGGGAGATTTAGGTTGTGAATTCCATAGGGGGTGCAATGTGCATGTGTTTCAACAGGAATATCCCATCTTAAATGATAGCTAAGAAATAAGGTTTTTCAGTATCAAGTTCGTGAATTTGTGTCAGATCAGTTAAAAAATCTTCACATTAAATTACGACACTCTGTTTTTGTTTTCCTACAGGACATGAACCACACCAATTCTTACGGTATCATCCGAGGTCTCCAGTTCGCCTCCTTCATTGTACAGTACTATGGCCTGGTGTTGGATCTTCTTGTGTTAGGTCTACATAGGGCTAGTGAGATGGCTGGCCCACCACAGATGCCAAATGACTTCTTGCAATTCCAGGTCCGTATTGTTCTTGTCCATTCTTAGATTTTTTGTATAAGCAAGTATACCGTATTTCGTCAAATAATCGCCCCCCCCCCCTCAAGTAAACGCCCCCCACCACTTTTTTTCAACCAAGATGTTTCAAAAATTCGATATTTCCATGCTATCTTGTGTAGTAAGCTTACCAAGTTGCCCACATGGTCAATAATAGCGTCAATAAATGGCGAAAATCTGCATCGTAAACCCGGAAGTGAACCAAAAGTCAGTGTCAAAAGTTCATAGTTCGTCATTTTAGCGTGACTTTTAAGCTTACCTTTAGAATGATTTTAACGGGAATTGTCGTGCTAAAAATGACCTCTAATAAATGCCCCCCCTTGGGAAAATGTAACGCCCCCCGGGGGCGTTTATTTGACGAAATACGGTATCTCTTGCAGGGTTGTAGCTACACTGGGCGGTGGTGGGTGACGGAGCCCACCACTCAGTTTAGGAGCCCACCATTCAGCTGCAATTTTAGCACTAGAGCTCACCACTCAGAGGCCAAAATTGCACAATTTTATAGTCAACAAATTGCTAAATATGCAAGATTTTCATTACATGCCACCCAGCACAAAAAATATCCTAGCTACAACCCTGACCTCTTAAGAGCCCATGTCGACCATTTTGATCTTTCTACTGGTGTTAGGTCTACACAGGGCCAGTGAATGACATGCCCCCTACCACAGATTCCAAATGACTCACTTGACTTCAGAGCCCATAATATTGTGGGCTGTGCAACTAACAGAGCTGTGTGTGAAACCCAGTAATTGTAATTGGTACAAAGTTTTTCTTCAATGTGCTTAATTAGCAATGACAATCCAACAGGAATTGTCTGCTTCTACTGTATCTTTATTTCAATGTATCTATAGAAGTCATTTAGATTAGACTATGTTCAAATTTATTTGTCATTGCTAATATATTGACGAGCACTTTTATATATATTGACGAGCACTTTTATTATTTTTCCACAGGATGTTGCCACGGAGACCAGTCACCCAATTCGACTCTACTCCAGATATATCGACAGAGTTCATATTTTCTTCAGGTAAGTAAAGGAGCCATTCCATGGCAACTCCAGGGATGTGCACCGCAGCACCTCTTTTTCTGTGTGGTGGTAGATATTGATGAGAAAGTAAAATCCTGAAAATTTGAGCTTCATACTCCATTTCGTTTTCCCGTAGCATCAATTTGAAATTGAGGGGGGTCAGCATAAAAAATGTGTCGCAACGCGAAAGACGATGTTTGGAGGTCCATAAATGTATAAAGGGAACCCCCAACAACTTTGAAAAGTATGTATCCTGAGGTACGTTTTTGTGTAGAATTCAAATCTGGCATAAGTAAACTTGTGTCTCCTTTACTTTAAAAGATATAGGGCCCTCAAAATGCAACTTCGTCCATCCAGGACCAACTTCAGGGGGTCAGAACTCCATTAGTAAAAATAATTTTAGTGTCCATTTTTTTGCCAGTCAGCCCTTTGGTAGGACATTACTCTTATCCCATATTGAGCCTATTAGAATACTTTTAGCTGAGATATTACCCATGCAAAACAATTGTACATTTTTTGTACATTTTGACCCCCCTGAAAACCAATGTCAGACATTTTGCCCCACCATCAACTTCAGGTATGTTGAAAATATGTTCTTAGACAACATTTCTGAGAGATATTGGCTTTGGGACTCCATGACTTTGCTTTAAAAACATCAGTTAGGTTTGCCTACTCACATATACATGTATCTCATTCAACCACATCAACAAAATGGGTTGGTTGGTCAGTGGCCATCCACTCAAATTTTGCTGAAAATCATTTCTAGCATACCTCTATGAGCATAATGAACACATGTATGGAAAAAAATGAATGCTCAACTCCAAGCGGTTTTGGAGATATGGCTTGTCAAAATTTGGCCCGGGCCCCCACTTTTTGCTCTCTCAAGTTGCATCGTTGAATTAGTAGCGTTTTGGAACATGGAATGGCTCAAAGGAAGTATTGGCTATTCCAGTTGAAATCCATACACCCCCTATGGAAGACATGACCTTACATCTCCCACATAGGGAGTGTGAATTTCATATTGGGTTACCTGAATGGACATGCCTTCCATAGGGGTGTATGGATTTCAACTGGAATAGCCTATTTGGGTGGGTCTAACTTGTTACCAAATATTATCTAATTTTGGGGGCAAAAAGTTATGAAGTACAGATTTGCTGTGGCATATATTGCATCTTTGTGGTCACCCATATTACCACATTCCATCACAAAAGGGATTGCATTGCTAGATATCTACAGCCTGTAGCCCATCTAATGGCGTTGGCTGTTCGTAATACAATGCAAGATCAAACCCAGTTATATGCATAGTTGGGTGGTATGGCTTATCAGTAGTCTACCATCCTGGATAAAATACTGGGACAGATACTGTAAGAATACCAATGAGGAAAAACTGAAGCTGGTACTATGGAAATTATTAAATATACGGTGATGGAAAAAAAATGCCCCATTTTACGGGCCCGACCAACCCAGATTTTTACGAAATTGGGGATAAAAAATTTTCCTGTGCAAATGAATGCAAACCAAAATTTCACGAAATTTATTTTGTATTTCAAAATATTTCAAAATATTTAGTCATTTGCCAAAAAAAAAGTCCCACTGAACTTACTTGAAAGGTCCGTTCAACTGTAGAACAGGGTTATTTTTCATCCCCTGACTCATTTCAACCCTTACGAATTGTAAGTTTTCCTTTGGAATGATCATGCATTGATGATTCCTCATTGATTACTGACCTTTTCAGCAGGTGTTCAGAAATCTTCAGAAATTGGTTTAGGAAGATGCTGCATGCAGTAGACAAACCACACAACCAATACAAACACTGTCAACAGTGTGTTCAAAGAGTATGATATTATTGTTCACACCAATCATGTATGGTGTTGCTCTTGCTTGATGCAGTGTTTTGAACATCATGATTGTTTGATGTGATCATTTATTAATTTTTCTAACAAAACTTCAAATTTTCATTTCTAGACCAACATTTATCATATTTTTTACCTATTTTTAACATAGATTTTCCTTTCTTGATCAAATTTGTCATCTTTTTCTGCCTTTTTTGTGGTAATTTGTATCCTATAAATTGTATATTTGTGTGCAAATTGAGGGCGCTATTTACATATATTTTTAAGTTTAACTTAGCCTAATAATATGATATGTATGTTTTTTGCTTCTAATATCAAAACTACTGTACTATGATCAGCTCGTAAGTGGCGAGAATTATTCGGTTTTGTTACTGCGCGAGTCAGTAAAGTTCCAACTTACGCACGCCTAAATTCACAAAAGTGTACATCAGTCATGCAAAGCGCAAAGCAGCTCTTGTAGATGCTGCGCCCAGCTGCGTGGACGCCATTCTATATCAGTACACAATGTTTTATGAATCCCGCCTAGATTATAAGCTGATCAGAGTATAGTGCAATTAACTCAAATGATTATTTTAGTACATGCCTCAATATGAGGTACAAAACACAATGTGAAAAAATCTGACCATCCACCTTAAAATACTGAACCTATTTGCAAACAAGTTTTCCATATTCATCCTAATTAGCACCCCAGGCACTTAATTCAGTCATTTTCAGGTGTCCCCCAGTTAAAATTATGAAGTGAAAGTTACAAATTGCAATATGTGTACATCCATATAAAAACGATGCACTTGTCGGCTGCTACATGTGTCTCATTTCATGTAATAGCTAGGAATAAATATCAGAGTCATCTCAAGTGGAGGTCACTTCCAATCATCCCAAGTCATCGAGGGTTAAGGAATGTTCTATGTATTCCTAAACCATGTGACTTGGGATGATTTGAAGTGACCTCTGCTTGAGATGAGTCTGGTATTTATTCCTAGCTATTATGTGAAATGAGACACATGTAGCACCCGACAAGTGCATCGTTTTGATATGGATGTACACATATATGTGCACAAACATTCAAAATACAGTGTATCCTGAAGTCAAAATCATCATCCTAAACATCATCAAGTTGTACAGGTGTACTGAAATTGGGTCGCTTAGGCAGATGTCACTCAAAGACGTTTTCTAGGGGGCACTTATTTGAGAAAAGGTGCTAATTTAGTCAAATACAGTACAGAGTATACTAGCAGAGGTAATTTATAGCTCCTCAACACGATTCTGTAATCTCCCTTTTATGGACAAGTTTATTTGCCGTTGCAGTGTGACATCAAAATCGATTGTTGCATTATATTGCTAGGTCAACTGGTCCATGCTATCTGTGTTCAGAACCACGATCAAAATGATCACAACACAAAGTCAGTGGGTTGCAAATATACAAGTAGCAAAAGTTTTGATTACTAGTCTGTACTGAAAAATATTGAGCTATTCCAGTTGAAATGCATACACCCCTATGGAAGACATTACCTTAATCTTCCACACAGGGAGTGTGATTTTCAAATGGGATTACCTGAATGGGTGACTCCATTTGAAATTGCACACCCAGTGCGGAAGATTAAGGTCATATCTTCCATTGAAGATTAAGGTCATATCTTCCATGGCAGTCCTAGTTGAATGGTACAGTGCTGAGGGTCTGCATGTGAATGGATTTCAAGTAGAATAGCCCATTAAAAATGGTAAACGAGGATCATGGACTATTTTGAAATCACTAATCATAGTCGCGTTCTTTTCTTTTGAATGGACTTCCTTTCATTGCAGTTCCATTTATTTCAACATAAAGACAGGAGTCTGTGCTTGTGCTATAGTCAGTTGAATATGTGCCATCCTTGTTGTCCTTGGCAAACCATGTGCGGTCTGCATTCCATCTGCGATCATTATGCTCCGTTGAAACCGATACTTTAGCGCCACCAATGGTAATTTTGTGTCCACTGTGATCAACAGTTTGAATAATGGCTGTCCTCCTTTTCTTTGCACATGGCAGTCCTAGTTGAATGGTACTGTACTGTGGGTCTGCATGTGATGTCCACCCTATATCGTACAGATCTCGCAGCAATTCTTGAATCTTTGCCGTAGCAGAATGGTGATACTCGGTGAAAACAAAGTCTGTCTTGTGTGATACAGTAGTAGGTAGCTCTATTCGTTGTAGTTCAGTCAGTCTGTCCTTGATTAGTTTTCGTGAGTTCAGGAGCTGCATAGAATTGCTCATATCACATGACTGGTTAGCAAACTCAGAGGCGCTAGTCATTTGGGCGGCGAGAGAGTCTATGGATACAATGCTTGCGGTAACATTGTCCATCTCTTTCTTGTACAAGTTTTTCAAGTCGGTGTGAGCCATGGTGTAGTTAGTGTCAATCTGTCGGTGCAATTTCTGTACACAGTCTTGCATTTCTTGCGCTTTCTTTTTGAAGTTGATAGTTAGAGTTTCTTGGCGGCCTTCCAGTACCAATCGCTTGCCAGCCAACTCTTGGTTTCTTATATCAACTTTTTGTGAAAAACATCAATAATGTGAGCAGTGACTTCTGGTAGCTCAATAAGGTCGTGACCCCGATGGTCAAGAAGGCCGCATGTTGCACAAACTGGCATTTCGCAGTCCTCTTCTAGACAGAACATAGTCACATCTTGCTTGGGATGTTTTGTACAATAGTGCTGCTGTTGCATCATGGGATTGCATTTGTTTTCTTTTAGCTCCAGCATTGTTGAGAGGTTATGGTGTCTGTGAGGGCCAAATTGCTTGTGCGCATCTAAGCATCTCTGGCACAGGAACAGACCACAATCATGACAAAAAGTAACTGCTTGCCGTCTATCACAACTGCCACAAGAGATGGATGAGTTCAAAATATCTTGATACTCCTTCAGATTTTCCACCATGAAGTTATTAGGCAGACTATCGACAGTTCCCCCTGGTAATGTGATCACTTTGCGACATTTCGGGCAGTCAATCTTTGATTGCGTACCAGCAATTCGTTGTAGACACGCCTTACAATATGTATGTAGACAAGGCAGACATTTCGCTTTACGTTCATAATTGTTGTACGACTTCGCGCAAATGGAGCAAGTCGAAAGCTCTTCTGTAAAATCTTTCTTTCTTTGGACTGATGACACAGAAGCAGCCATGTTTTTATATTTCAGCAGTTAGTACAGATATGATGATGTAACATGAACAGGATGAATTAAAAAATTGGCTCTTCGATTTGAAATCGATACACTCCATAATAGAAGACATGACCTTAATCTCCCACAGGGGGGTGTGAATTTCAAATGGGATTACCCGAATGGGTTACTACATTTGAAATCTACACTCCCAGTGTGGGAGATTAAGGTCATGTCTTCCATAGGGGGTGTATGGATTTCAACTGGAATAGCCCATTGAGTAGGTTTGTTTATATAGCCAAGTATTGGTCAGTTCTGCATGGTACACACTGATAAGAATGGCGACATTTTGTACTTGTCTGAGTGTTCCAAGATCTATTGCTACGGTTAGAAAACAACCCTGATCTGTAGTTTCATGTGCATTCATAGGCCGTATCAAAAAGCAAAATGTGTAAAATTTATCACTTGTTGATTCATTGTCTGTTATCAATTATGTACATTTTTTATTGACTTGAAACTGGAAACTCTCTATATACTACATGTACATCCAGTGTTACTAAACTTGTGATATATATTGGAAGCCCAATTGGGTGTTTTACTATTTTAAAGCTTTTGAAGGCAAATTTGGACCATTCCTACAGAAACTAATAGTTAGAGAAACTGTTAGTGAGAGTCGTGTCCCACAGAAACCAATAGTTATAAGAGAAAAAATGGCATCGGCTACTGTAGTTTTAGTGAAAATCTTATCTCATAGAATACGAGAGTAAAGAGAAAACTGGGGAACTATAACATTGGGTAGCTCAATATTAGGTAGTATCCTGTTCCATAAACTAATACATAGTTAAGAGAAAAATTGGGTTATTTTCCAGAAATTTGTCTGAAAATATATGGCAAAACCCTGTATGTATCCTGTTTGAAAAATGATAATGTTTCAAGTGTTTGTACATATATTATTTATCTATATTTTTTAATCAGTCATTGACTTGGACAGGATTTATGACAAAGTAACCTTTTTCTGTGCATAAGTTAGTTAACATACATATGATATGATCTAAGCAGCATTTGTCGCTAATATTGATTGGGTTAGGAGCAAACTGTGTTTGGAAGGTGGGACTAAAATAATAATAATTTTTATACAGCGCTTTGCATCAAAAGCTCCCAGAGTGTTTACAAAGTACAAAACCACCAATTTATGCAGACAAACATTTCTCTAATATTGATTGGGGGAAAGCCCAATAGACCTTTTCAAATCAAGATCGGAAAAGATCGGAAAACCACAGTATTTATTCAGTAAGCTATTGGGGCACATACCCTTTTGAGTGAAAATACAACATATTTAGCCAAAATCAACATGAGTCATCACAGAGAAATATTTCTAAGGTATTGAACTTCAACTTCCACTATTTGGCACTTCACAATGTGACAGTAAAAGAAAGAAAAAATGCAAATGACTGTCATCTGCAGCACATTTGATTTGGTCTTGGTGTGGTCTTCGCAATTGATATAAATATCAATCTCTTGCACAAGCCATACCCAAACGCTTGATTGTGTCTTTCACACAAATATGTGTTCAGATCAGTCAGATGTAATAGTTGCGTAGATGACCCGGAAATGTAAGCGGGTCATCCATAACAAACTTCGGAAAACTTCGATTTGAAAATGTCTATTGAGTTGGGGGGGTCAAAAATGACCACATGGAGTAAGATTTGAAAGAATAAAAGGGTAAATTTGTGTGTGTTTTTTGTATGCTTGAACCATAGATTTAAGAGAAATAAGATTGTGCCCCAACACCCAAAGTCCCCTTGCCTTGTATGCAATGAGGATTCTCCCATATTCATTGGACCTTATTAACAGATGATGTTGAACTTTGCTAGCTGGTGCACAATGTCTCTATTATTTGTCATCAATGGTTAGAACTGTCAACCAGGCAGACTTGTACAGAGACAAATTTCAGTCTATGCACTGGAGTTGAAGTAGTACTGTATGATGTACTGCTACTCGGAACATGTGATCTGGGCAATGAACCCAATACACTTGATTGATATTTTAGCCAATAGGCATGATTATTACTCATGACTCCAAGTCTGTGAATTAAGTTACAGTTATTGTTAGAAAACATGCTAAGTAAGGGGGGGGGGTCATCATTTTTTTGTTCTAAAATTAATTATTTTTCTGACATTGGGAACAGAACTGTATACTGTATAAGGGAACAAACCAAACGTTTGATGATATCCTATAAATGAAAGTCCTTTCAGGGGGAGAGGTCAAAAAGTCTGATAATGTTTATAAAAACCTAGTTAAAATTTCAGTCAATTGATATTTCAGGTTGGAATATTTCAACATTTCACACTTACGTTACAGGGACTTAGGGAGGGTCAGACTCCAACAAAAGCACTTTTGTTTGTAGGTTGTCATCAAGCCTATGGTTAAGCCATGCTTTGACTGTGGATCATGTTTACTTTGAAACCTGACTTTTAGACTTGCATTATTAATCAAATCTGATACAATTTTTCATTTTATATATTTACAGATTCAGTGCGGAGGAAGCCCGGGATCTCATTCAGCGCTACCTGACAGAGCACCCTGATCCTAACAATGAGAACATTGTAGGATATAACAACAAGAAATGTTGGCCCAGAGATGCACGGATGAGACTTATGAAGCATGACGTCAACTTGTAAGTTGAACCCCATTATTGGCACTATCCTTTAGTCCACCTCAAGTTTGGTAGTGACATATGTGCATATTTCTCTGGTCGTAGTATCGAATCTTTGCGTAAAGTTACATGCAAAGAGCATACACTCATGCATACAAAGGTGGTTTGTTGGTACGCCTGCTGCGTAACCGCGACAAGGCATTTGCGTCACTACCAAACTTGAAGCAAAGCAATGTATACCAGCATACTTGGATACACAGAGACCTGTATCAAATATGGACAACATTTGAGTGTGTTTATTATCTGTTCCAGTTCCAGTGATACCTCATGTATATTGTCCTGGGTAAGATTAGGCTAATATTCACTGGATGGGCACGAAAGCTAGCACTACAGCCCTGTTATATTGGTTTTTCAAAGTAAAATGCTAATACCTATTACAACACATTCAAAGGTCCAGGGAAATTAATGAGGTGTCACAGACTCACCAGAGCTGGAATAGATTTACACAGTCCAGATTGTTTTTTTTTGCATAATATTCTATTGTTATGATAACCCATATTTACCAAGTTATTATTATTATTATTATTATTACAAAGGGATTGCATTGGTAGGTATCTACAGCCTGTAGCCCGTCTTATGGCGTTGGCTGTTCGTAATACAATGCTAGATCAAACCCAGTTATATGCATTGTTGGGTGGTATGGCTTATCAATAGTCTACCATCCTGGATAAAATACTGGGACAGATACTGTAAGAATACCAACAAGGAGTTGACCAATTACAGTTATGTGGAATTCTTCATTTTATGTAAATTTCACATTTGGTCAGTGATGCCAAATGAACAAGATCATATATTATTAGCAACGGTGAATATTTTCCTACATTTTGTTCAAACTACGATTGTGGTGTTTCCTGGGATCTCAAGAACCGCTTGCCCAAGTCTATCACCATCTTTATGTGGATTAGAGACAGCTTTGTAATGACATACCATCATACATATTATTCTTCTTTTTATAGGTTTTGTGGTGCATCCTGGGATCCCAAGAACTGCATGCCCAGGTCTATCACCAATTTCGTATGGGTTAGAGAAAGCTTTGTAATGATATCCCATAATGCATTTCTGTATTACTGATTGTCATTATCAAAAATACTTCATTTCCACAGGTTTTGTTGTGTATTCTGGTATCCCAAGAACTGTAAGTCCAGGTCTACAACCAAATTTACAGAGGTTAGGGATAGCTTTATAATGATATCCCATCATACATATCTGTATTACTGACTGTCCTTATGTTCCATTTCCACAGGGGTCGTGGTGTATTCTGGGATCTCAAGAACCGCTTACCCAGGTCTATCACCACCTTCATATGGGAGAGTAGCTTTGTGTCTGTGTACAGCAAGGATAATCCCAACTTGTTATTCAACATGTCTGGATTTGAGTGTCGTATCCTTCCCAAATGTCGCACCACGGCAGAGGAGTTCACCCACAAAGACGGTATATGGAATCTACAAAATGAGGTAAGCTTTCAAAAAATATGAAGATAGTGATAAATTGCAAGATGTTGTAGCCCAGTTTGAATGTAGTATTCTACCCAAAAGCCACACTATCCAGCGCTATGATAGACAGTGATCCCATTTATGAATATCTTTGCTTGGACGCTGGTCAGGTTCCATGAAACCACACTACCCTGTGTCTGAGGATCGTACCCATGTAACAATACAACCCGGGGAAGATACAGTAGAAGAGAAAAGCAAAGGTACTGGTTTTAAGTAGATACTTTGTGAGAATCAAACGATTGCCGCAAAATGCTGGCATTGATTCTCTCACTCTGCAACAACATTCTTGCCCTGATATTTTGTCACTTAATTTAAACGATCCTTCACTCGGTAAATTTTAAAGATAATAATCATAATATCTCTGAATTTGTCTTTGTTCCAGGTCACCATAGAGATAGCTTTGTGCTAATATCCCATCATGCATGTCCGCATATTGATGATTTTCATGTTCCATTTCCTAGGTCACCAAAGAGAGGACAGCACAGTGTTTCCTGAGAGTGGATGATGAGTCCATGGGACGATTCCACAACAGGGTCAGACAGATACTCATGGCATCAGGGTCAACAACCTTTACCAAGGTATTTGATTGACAGTTTTCAGTTTCCATCATCAGTTCACAAGTTTACCCATAATTAGGAAAGATAAATGTAACATGATCAAAGGAAATGGGTCTAATGGTGAAACATATTCAATTTCAAGTCTTTTTACTAGCTTTTCAAAAGTGGTTACCAAGTCATAGTCAATTTACCAGTTGCTGAAAACAGTAAAAAACAATAGAATTTGAACAACTTTTTTGCCAATAATTCAAGATCAATATTACAACATTAGACTCATTCCTGTGTACATCAGAGAAATTGCCAATTAAATCTGCACATATATGTAATAAACAAAGCTTTCAGAATAATATAATGTGGTTGTTTGATTTTAGCTGAACTGAAATATTGGCCTGATATTCTGCAGGCCTGATGAATCTTATGTATTCTTTTAATTTTAAAGCAAAAAAAATTATGAAATCATTGTGTAATATTAATGTTCTCATAGCTTTTGCATTTTCACGAAGTTATTAAGTATCTTTATGTCCTATTGTAGATTGTCAATAAATGGAACACAGCTCTCATTGGTCTGATGACCTACTTCCGGGAAGCTGTCGTCAACACCCAAGAACTGCTGGACCTTCTGGTCAAATGCGAGAACAAGATTCAAACACGTATCAAGATTGGACTCAACTCCAAAATGCCTAGCCGTTTTCCTCCCGTGGTGTTCTACACGCCCAAAGAGTTGGGAGGACTGGGTATGCTGTCCATGGGACATGTGCTCATACCGCAATCAGATTTAAGGTAAGAAATCAGTTTGAATATATCTAGACTCCATCCAAAATGCCTAGCCGTTTCCCTTTTGTAGTGTTCTACATTCCTAAAGAGTTGGGAGGACTGGGTATGCTGTCTATGGGACATGTGCTCATACCATAATCAGATTTACGGTAAGAAATCACAAACTTTTTCAGGCTTTTTTTCAAAACACTTCAGG
The DNA here is from genome assembly GCF_039555335.1 of Amphiura filiformis. Taxonomy (NCBI): domain Eukaryota; kingdom Metazoa; phylum Echinodermata; class Ophiuroidea; order Amphilepidida; family Amphiuridae; genus Amphiura; species Amphiura filiformis. The sequence goes on from NC_092629.1 coordinate 75,784,047, forward strand.
TTTTTTCATGGATGATCATTCTCATGCCTGATATATAAATTTTTATGTTAACCCATTTTTAACCAAAATTTCATCGCAAAAGGAATCGCATTGGTAGGTATCTACAGCCTGTAGCCCATCTAATGGCGTTGGCTGTTCGTAATACAATGCTAGATCAAACCCAGTTATATGCATAGTTGGGTGGTATGGCTTATCAATAGTCTACCATCCTGGATAAAATACTGGGACAGATAACTGTAAGAATACCAATAAGTCAGAGACTTGATCAAAGATGGCATAATACTCTATTAATGACTGTTTTCAAATGTTTAAAGAATGAATATCCATCATACTTATCTTCTCAATTTGATTTTGTTCATGATAACCATAATCATATAACTAGAAATCATACTTCTAATACATTGATTGTACCAAAATTTAAATCAAATTCAGGTCAACGTACTTTTCATGTCAGGGCAGCCTATGCATGGAATTCTTTGCCACCGACAGTAAGAGCTCAGATGGAAAATATGACTTTAGGCCAATTTCAATCAAAAATTAAAGAAATTTAGGCCTGTCTTTATCTATATTTTATTCATTTACTTGCTTGATTTTTGTATATAAATATAATTATTGTATTTCTGTATTTTGAATCATGGTATTTATAATTATCTTGTAGTTGATGATACCATTATACTTATTTGTAATATATTGTAAATACATTGTAAATACTGTATGATACTTTGTAAATATTGTGTATCGTAATATATTTTGTTGCTATATAACTTGTATCAATGAGGGCCTGCTTGAAAAGCAGTGCTTGTCACTGAAGCAGTATAACCCTCAATAAAGAAAGAATAAATAATAATAATAATAATAATATAAATCTGTAACAGTGATATTTTACATACATTTTGTTCAAACTATGATCATGGTGTTTCCTGGGATCTCAAGAACATTGCTAAGATTTTATTTCAATTACAGGTGGTCCAAGCAGACGGATGTCGGCATCACTCATTTTCGTTCCGGTATGAGTCACGAGGAGGATCAACTCATTCCCAACTTGTATCGCTACATCCAGCCATGGGAGAGTGAGTTCATCGACTCACAGAGAGTGTGGGCAGAGTATGCGTTGAAGAGGCAGGAAGCTAATGCACAGAACAGGTGGGTGTGAATTGATATTGTGATTTATTGAGATACTTTTTTCACCCTGAAGTGGCAGTGACGCCAGTGTGCATTCATTAGGCACAGCTTGAATCACCCGCAGCTTGCCCAAAGACGCCACATAGATCGTGATACAATTTTTTGGGTTTTTTTTCAATTCTTTTTACGCTATGAAGTAAAGATAATACAGATGTTAAAATGGATGTCAAACTGACCATACAAAGTCCTATATACTAGGAGGGGCATGATGAGTGACGTAGAAAAAAAATCATACCGTAAACACTCGATAGTTAGCGTATGTGCTTACTATCAAGCGCTCAAACCCTTTATACTTTTGTGGATGGGGCTCTTGATTTTGAAGTTTCAAAAGCGCTCGATACTAAGCACATATGCTAACTATCGAGTGTTTACGGTATTGGCCAGACTATTCATTTGTTCAAGGTGACTGTCACACCATTTGCATGGGAAGTGAGCATATGTTGGTTGAGTTTAAATATGAAAACTTAACCATATTCCTAAATACAAATTTCATCATGCAAAATTTAAAATCCATAACAGCTCAAAGTTCTAAAATGTTTTTCTTTGAAAAATATTTGTCCACTGTGTCTTCAATTTAATGATTTTGCATAAATTTGTGCTTTGCAGACGTCTGACTCTGGAGGATTTGGAGGATTCCTGGGACCGTGGTATTCCCCGTATCAACACTCTGTTCCAGAAAGACAGACATACGTTGGCTTATGATAAGGGATGGAGAGTCAGAACAGACTTCAAACAGTACCAGGTGAGTAGGCATTGATTACTTGATAGAAGCTTGTATCACACAAGTTTTTCCCATAACTGTAACCGCTCAGGTGTAAACCTATCTCCTAGATGAGAGATTCTTAACCCAAGGGAATAAGATCATCTAAATGGAAGAGATTATCTATCTACAAATAATCTAACATGAACTTTGTGGGTAGACCATACCCAATCTCACTTAACTTATTTGATATACACAGGGTTAAAAAAATTGTCGGCCCAATAACCGGAGACAGCCATACAGAATGAGATTAATTTTTAATGCAAGAATCTGTTTATTTCTTCATTAATCTAGGTCCTGAAGCAGAATCCATTCTGGTGGACCCACCAGCGTCATGACGGTAAACTGTGGAATCTGAACAACTACAGGACAGACATGATCCAGGCCCTGGGTGGTGTGGAAGGCATCCTGGAGCATACATTATTCAAGGGAACATACTTCCCAACATGGGAAGGTCTTTTCTGGTGAGTATGATTGAATTGAATATAGAAATGTTATGATAGAATGTATTTTTAGCAAACTTTGCTCAAAGGATTATACTTTGCTACATGGGGAGGTAATTTTCTGTTGATACATACATGACATAATGCAGGTCCTTGGTGATATAAAAGGCATTCTTGAAGAAATGTTGTTCAAAGGAGTATACCTATTTCCCTAGTATGATGGATATTCCTTTCTGGAGTATAAAAGAATGGAATTTAGAAATGTGAAATGTCACATGAATATTGTTCTTCAGTGTATACCCTGCAGAGGGAACATACCAACTGCTTAGAGCACAAAAAGGTTAACTAATAAGGTTAAACAAAGGCAGTTAGTGTTTTTGTGCTTTTTAGCAGTTAACTTTTTTGTGTTCCAAGGAGTGGCTAATTTCCTTCATGGGTGCGTCTTTACCCGAGTGTGTGAATGAATTTCATAACAAAAATGTCATAATATAGGCCCTCTGTGGTGTAGAAAGTATTGAATATTGATCGTTTGCATATATTGTATTTTTACAGGGAGAAGGCCAGTGGATTTGAGGAGTCAATGAAGTACAAGAAACTGACCAATGCCCAGCGATCTGGTTTGAACCAGATCCCCAACAGAAGATTCACCCTGTGGTGGTCTCCTACAATCAACAGAGCTAATGTAAGTGGTGTAAACCAGATACAGGGAGGGGAAAGCTTTCAGAAATTGACAACCAGAAAAGTTTGAGTGAAAGATGGAAGACAGGTAACAAGTGAACGAGAAATTTGTCACATAATAGTTTGACAATTTTTCTTATGGTTGTAGTCTTGTGCAGGCATATAATTGTTGATGCTGCTGGTTCTTCAAACATCATTATTCAAGAGATGGAGATTTCAAAGAGAGGTTAATTAAATCTCTCCATGTGGGTGTCGACTGCAGACGACAAGTTTCATTTTAAAAAAAATTCAACAATTTCAGAATTGTAAATTTTCATGACCATAATTGGAATCAGCATGAAAAATGCATTAAAATGAGTACAAACAAGCATATATGGTATTGGTTCACTGGTTCTTCAGGTAGCGCTTGATATTTTGAGAAAATATCTTAGAACTTTGACATTTTTATATGTTGAAGCATATGGCTGGCAAGCAGAGCATTAGGAGAGAGGTGAAAAGGAGATGGGCACAAGTGAGAGAGGGAAAAGGAAGGAGAGAGACCAAGGAGTAAGATATGTCAGAAAGAAGGAATTTGGAAAGCAAGGGACTGCGAACACAGGGGGGACTGATAGCTAACAAATAAACAGCAAAATAAATGTATAATACTGGTTTATCTTTGTTATTTGTTCATTCATTGTGTTACAGGTGTACGTGGGTTTCCAGGTCCAGCTGGATCTCACAGGCATCTTCATGCACGGCAAAATCCCAACCCTGAAGATCTCCCTTATCCAGATATTCAGGGCTCATTTGTGGCAGAAGATTCACGAGAGTGTGGTCATGGACTTGTGTCAGGTAAGAGCTCAATGAAGTAAAATGTTGGATGCAGACTCCACCATGTTGCTGAGTTGTTTATGGAGGGGAATATAGTGTATCAAAGTATCAAAAACTGAATTGTGTCTCGTCTGCCGACTGTGCATGTCATTGCGTTATAATGCTTGTTGCTGAAAACAGCATTCCAAGTTAAAATATATGGGCGTGACTTGTGGACTAACACATATTCTGCCATGCCTGTTGTGTGTCTGCATGCCGGTGTGACAGGAGCGCATGATGAGTGCTTTGAAAATGCCGAATTCAGCAGGTTTAAAAGTTAACTGGATACAACTGCAGGGTCAGTTCCCCAGATGTTTGAGATCAAGTGGGACAGTAGCTTAATAAGAATGTTCACTGACTGAGAGCACCAGTGCATGTGTACCATTGTCCTGCTATGCACATAGTAAATTTGTCCATACAGGATGCTGCAAATAGAGCACTGAGTGTGCATACCCTTGTAATGCTCATGCTCTCAGATCCTGGGATACCTAATATCGTACAATTATTAACTGTTATCTTACAAGAGTCAGCAGACTTCTAAATCTCAATATGCATAAATGAAATGAAAACTCGCTTTTGTAAAGTGCAAAATGTGATTAACTCCCTTCGCTGTGCGGCTTTATGGAGTCCACCTCTCACTGAAAGTTTTGATAAGAATTGTCTGAAAGAAGAGATGTAGACAAAGCAAGACTTTGCATGACAAATTCTGGGTTGTACAATGCATATGACTTGGATTGGAGAAGAATACAATGTGTTTGGGTTTCCTTATGTTTATAAGCATCATCGTTTTTGTGTTGCAGGTGTTTGATCAAGAGTTGGATGCATTGGAGATTGAGACTGTCCAAAAGGAAACCATCCATCCCAGGAAGTCTTACAAGATGAACAGCTCATGTGCTGATGTCCTGCTGTTTGCTGCCTACAAGTGGAATGTATCAAGACCGTCACTGCTTGCTGACTCAAAGTAAGATTGAAAATCATTTGTTGACGACAGAAATGTCACTTTTCCAGAAATTTCCTGAAGAAATGGGCTATTTCTGTTATGATGAAATTTTCATAGAAAGCAAGGGAGAGAGAGTTGACGCAGCGGTTGTTCCCTCGCCTTGTACCACTGAGGTCCCGGGTTCAATCCCCGGCGTGGCCCAAGGACTTGTGCACTTGGTTTATCCCGCTCCCATGCTCGCTCTCGCAACTTAACTCTGGGGTCTCTGGTTTCCTCCTGCCTTTCCAAAATCAGTGATTATTAGTTGTGTGGTTATCAAAAACTTCCTTTACCCAATGGAATTAGGGGAGCTACACAGATAATTGGTGGATTTTACAATCTAAGTGTGAATAGTGTAGAACAATTTAAAACTTATTCACACGAGCAATAGTAAAATTTCACTTACGAGTGGAATTTTCGTGTCTCATCCAAGATCACTTCTTCAGCACTGAGTTGGCGTAGTACTGGGAGGCGTACCGCTACTCTAAGTGTGAATAGGTTTGCGACAGGTTCAGCTGCAACCAGCCTAGTTGATGCGATCTGATTGTGATGAATTACCATGGCAGCAAAATTACAGCGCTGTTAACCCTCCAAGATCTGGGAAAGCACTGTACTAAAAATCCCTGCATTCACAGATATTCTTAAAAAAATTAGACGCCTACCCTCACAAAATATGTGAATATCTTTTTTAATGTATATTACTTTGTTATCAACCCTTCAGGGATACAATGGACAATACAACCACACAGAAGTACTGGATAGATGTGCAGCTGAGATGGGGAGACTACGACTCTCACGATATAGAACGTTATGCCAGAGCCAAATTCCTGGACTACACCACAGATAACATGAGTATCTACCCATCTCCAACAGGGCTGCTGATTGCCATAGATCTGGCTTATAACCTGCATAGGTAAGACATTAGGGCCAGTTTCTCAAAGCATGGCTAATGGTCAGGCTTCTTAAGCCATCAGGGTTAAGCCCAATTAGTCCTATTTACCAGTGCTTACAATTTCACATCGTAGATCGCCTAGAAATGGATCCACATTGGTAAGGCTAGCATGCAGGCTTAGGAAGCTGGACCACTAGACAAGCTTTGAGAAATTGGACCTGAGTGACTTCCAACTAAAATTCTTCTAGAACTGAGCAGCCAAATGTGTTTACTTAAGATCTACATAATGTAACATGATCAAGAGATATTGGCAAACTGCCAGAAAATAATGTACAAAACTTCCAATTGAAAATTCCAGACATGCGACTCATTCCCCTTGATCATGTGACATAATTATTCTGTGCAGTGTTTTTAAAAGCATGCACTGCACTTAAGATTGATATAGTCCTTGATATATGCATGCATGCCTTTGTATTGCTTATATTCAAGCACTTATGTTGAACTCTGTTTTCATGTAAAAATACAAACACCTGTAAAGCTTAACAAAATAGATTGATCTGATATTTTACCCAAAATCCCCTGAATTTATTCCATTTACAGTGCATTTGGAAACTGGTTCCCGGGTTGCAAGCCTCTCATCCAGTCGGCGATGGCCAAGATTATGAAGGCCAACCCTGCGCTGTATGTGTTGAGAGAGCGCATCCGTAAAGGTCTGCAGCTGTACTCATCAGAGCCTACTGAGCCGTACCTGTCATCGCAGAATTATGGCGAATTGTTCTCCAACCAGATCATTTGGTTTGTGGATGATACCAATGTGTACAGAGTCACCATTCACAAGGTAAAGTGTATAGAGATGAACATGATACACTATTCTCAGTTGGTTTAGCAGGCCATCAGCATTGGGCTATTCCAGTTGAAATCCATACACCCCTCTATGGAAAGACATGACCTTAATCTTCCACATCTGTGTGAAAGATTAAGGTCATGTTTTCCATAGGGGGTGTATCATCATGTATTAATGGATTTCAACTGGAATAGCCCATTTACTTTCTGAAGCAGGGGCCATATTTGTCTAGTTTTAATCATTGAACTAAAAAATTGCAGTGTAGGCCTACTTTTTAATATTCAAACACTTGTAGGAAATGAATGGAAGCCAATAATCATAGCCCATTTTGGATTTCAGACATAGTAATTATCTTCACCCAATGAAGTCTGTATTTTATGGAAGGAAGTTAGACCACAAGTTCTTTATCTGTGTACTGCAAAATGTTTGATTTACAGAATTTAGCAGAAAGATCATGTTTAATTTAAAGCAATATGATGACTCTTTGTGACTGGGTTTTTTGTGGTGCTTGGTTCCTTCATTTCTTTAAATTACCAAAGTATAAAAGGTTATGGATAATTTTGGATTTCAGACATAGTAATTATCTTCACCCAGTGAAGTCTGTATTTCATAGAAGGTAAATGACACTATGTGTCTCAAGTTGAGAGTACAAATTGTACCATCAGTGCGTTTACGTGATTGCTCGCCAGCGTACGGACTTACTGCACTCGGCTTTTACGCGCTGCATACGCTCTGTGGGATTAGGTTAGCAAGCTCGATTCAAAACTGCTACTGCGACATCAAACATGGTATTACTCGTAACTTCAGAGAAAGTAGCTGAATAAGTCGCCCATTTCCCATTTCCGCCATATGCGAGGAGGGCCTCTATCTGGCAGCATACACAAATGGGAATTGAACCAGTCATATAACATTGTGTAAAGCTACAGAATTCTTCCTTTCATGTCTGCTGCCAGTTCGAGACTCTTTGCATATGGCAGCACTATGCAATGGGCGAATAGAACAAGACCACTACTCAATCAAATTTCAACCAAAATTAATTTCAGATTTCCATTTCTTTGTCTTATACAGACCTTTGAGGGTAACTTAACCACCAAGCCCATCAATGGAGCCATCTTTATCTTCAATCCAAGAACAGGACAGCTTTTCCTCAAGATTATCCATACCTCAGTATGGGCTGGACAGAAACGTCTTGGTCAGGTGAGTGATACAATCTCGGGGGTGGGGGGGGGGGGGTAAGTTTTTGAATGACAAAGCATTCCATGGGCAAGATTTTGGGATAAGGGGCTACCAATAATGAAAGACAGAGATAAAAAGACTAGTTCGCATCTGAAATTCTGACAACTAGACAGAAAATGCCATACTGCGCAGGTCGGCAACCAATCATGGTGCGCCTTTGCCCTGACGTCAGATGCGATTTAGTCATTTTTTCTCTGTTTTCATTATAAGGCTTTGGGGTCAAGATTGAGACATGTGGGATGTAATACAGTCATGATTGATACAAGATTTTTATTTTTTTATTAATGCATCAATGCAAATTGCTGATCTGGTGTTAATTATTTCAAAACCCATACTCCTATATTACGGTAGTATATTTTTCACAACTCGAGTATTTCAAATAGAAGTGACCCAATTTGGTCAATTCTAGTTGAAACCCCATGCTCCCTCTGCGGCAGATAATGTCAATCTGCTACAGGGGGAGTGTGGATTTCAAAGTAGAATAACCCATTGTAAATGAATACGCTGTTATTCATTCCGTCACATTTCAGCTTGCCAAGTGGAAGACGGCTGAAGAAGTTGCCGCTTTGATCAGATCTCTGCCAGTTGAGGAACAGCCAAAGCAGATCATTGTCACTAGGAAAGGCATGTTGGATCCACTTGAGGTGAGAGAAAATATAGTTTATACTCTGATCAGCTCGTAACAGGCGGGACTCATATCATCATGGATTGATATAGAATAGCGTACAAAGAGGTTGGTACACCACCTTCGTGAACCGCGCTTTGCGTACTGCTTGACTGACGCTTGTTTTTGTGAATTTACACAGGCATAAGTAGGACCTTTATTGACGCGGGCAGTAACAAAAACCGAATATTTCGAGCTGATCATGGTACAGTTCAATCTTTCTGTTTTGAGGGTAACAACTTCAGTGACCAGCACTGCTTTCCAAGCAGCCTCTCAGTCAATATAAAACAAAATATTCATATAGTATAATACAGTATAATAGTACACAATAGTGATACAATATAAAAATAAAAAAGGCAGTGTAAAATCAGGAATTCATAAACATCTTTACTTTAACATGAAATAAGAATATATGCTTTGAATTGTCACAAAGACATATTTTCCATGTCAGTTTGAATCATGTGTGATAAACTGTTCCAAATATGGACAGCTTTGACATGAAATGTACGCAAACAAGAATTGGTGTTGAATTTTGGAACAATCAATGTATTAGAAGAATGATTTCTGGTTACATGAGAATTATGAACAAATTCAAACTGAGATGATAAATTTGTAGGACCAAGATTTCTTAAACATTTAAATACTTAAGAATAAGCATATGATCTTTCATCTGTCACTTAGTTGGACCCACCCAAGTGAGTTTAACATAATCTATTACTGGTGTCCTAATAAGGCGGCCTAAAGGCCAGGCTATTAAAGTCTGATGTCTTGCGGGCATTTTTTTCCATTACACAACCAAACTGTTTTGTCATTGACCCCTTATGCAGATCGTGTCACATATATATCCAATAGGAAACAGCAATTCAGCTTGCATGGGGTTAGAGGGAACACACTTGTTCTTGTTATATGTGTTTATACATTACCTTTAAGGGATCTGGAATGACCGTTTTGAGCGTTTCGACAGTATTTTTTGTTGGACATGAGAGCACATCAGACACATCGAATTGTATTCTGAATACGAAGAATGTCTTTCTGATATTAAATAATTTTCATTTTTTGAAATTCATGATATAATACAAATTTTATGACAAATTATTAAAATTTGATATTTTTCGTGTTTTTGATATATAACAGTCCTCAAAGTAAATTGTATAAATCTAATGATATATTCTTAAAGTGTATGTAGCTGGGAGGAAAAGCCGACGATCAGTTGAAAATGTTGACCTTTCATATTGAAGATATGGATTTTTTTTCATAAAAAGACCTAATTTGTTTTGGTGTTTTGGGGAAAAAATCCATATCTTCAATACGAAAGGTCAAAATTTTCAATTGATCGTCGGCTTTTCATCCCACCTACAACCTACATACACTTTAAGTATAAGTCATCAGATTTATAAAATTTACTTCGAGTAATGTTAAACAATTTTTAATCATTTGCCATAAAATGTGTATTACATTGCGAATTTCAACAAATCAAAATTATTTGATATCAGAAGAACGTTCTTCGTATTCAGAATGCAATTCGATATGTCTGATGTGCTGTAATGTCCCACAATAAATACTATCCAAACGTTCATACCCCATCCCTTAAGCTCTTAAATACACTGGATATTTGTACAAACATGATTATGAGATATTTGTTTTTGAAACTACATGGTGTATTTTAGAATGGATTTCTCATAAGAAACCACCAGTGATCCATCAGGTGTCATGGACAAATCACAGGGAGAGTACAGTCTCTTGGCTATGCATTGTAGGAATTCACCTGTGGGACCGTATCTGTGAATGTGACCTGTGCTGAATACTACAACATCTTGTACATCTATCATCATTGCAACGTAAATGTTATCATTGTCGTCACACACTATACCACGTGATACGACCCCTCTACATGTCACATCCTCATCTATCTTGGGTGTGAAGCTAAACACCTCATTACCTGAGTAATCTATTGCTACTACCTTACTGTACATTGAACCTGATGGTCGGGAATGAATCAGGATTTGATTCTTGCTATTGACAACCATGCTTGCACTATACCCTATTGAGTATTTGATCGTATCGACTATCCTACGATCTGGACATGTATGGATTGTGATGATATTCATCTCCCTATCACCTACCAATAACCGCCCTTCTCTATCTATGGCAAGACACTTACTCTTAAAAGATGTATTGGAATCGTCATCAAGTGTGAAGCAGTGATTGTATTTCCCTTCTGTAGTAAACACATGGACATATCCACATGAATAACTTACAACAAAGATGTATCCTAGGGATACACATATGTTATAAACTGTGTTCATTTTAGTGTCAGAGTCTGTTTCAGGTGACACCAGCGGCCTTTTGCATTTTCCCTCACCGTCAAGGAGATAGAGTTTGTCCCAAGCAGCCAAGACCATGTCTCCATTTGGACAGCAGGCAGTGTGGCAACACCCAAGTTGTTTTCCTTGATGTTCAGGATGGATTGCTCTCTCTAATGTCCAGCAAGCGCCTAATGCTATGGAAAGTGAAAGATGCAGATAAATCATTTACTATTTCTCTGTATTTGACAGGATTCAAACATGTTAGTGTAACATGTATACAGGGAGGGGCCCGCCCTTGCTCCCACTGAACCTCGGTGATATGCAAACTGCCAATATGTACCACATAATCATAGCGTTCACATGGCCTTGTATCTTCTGTAGATGTGTGTCTGTGCTGTGTCATTAGCATTGTAAAGAATGCATTGAAAATAATGAAAATGATTTTTGCATGTGTGTGTGTGTATTAAATAATTGTGGGTATTGTACCCATGTAGTGAAATTGTTACACATGATTAGAAGAGCATGTAGTGTCTCATAATTATTGTGACACAAACACATCCATTCTTTCTGATGCTGAAACCCTGTATCTCTTTTTACTATTAAATTTTAAATAAAATCACAAGCATCATATTTTCTTCTTTCTTGAATAGTTTATTATGTTTATCGTGATAAACTTTGTTCAGTTGGTATAATATGCAAGTAATAATTCTACATACCCTTTGCAATTGATGCACTTGTAGGCCGTTGTTTAGGATCACTATTCCAGCATTGCTGCATGATATCTGACAGATCTTCGGGACAGCCTTCCGGTATGGATGGCTTTGCTCCGTTGCCAACTTCAAAGACCACCCGGTGCCATTCCAAGTGTTGAAATGGTGGTTTCCTTGTGCAGATGGCTAGTAGCAGCATCCCATAGGCCCATATATCAGCTGGTCTTGAGTAGACAGCCCTTCCACGCTCATTCCCCACATGAATTTCTGGTGCCATGTAGCGGCAGGTTCCCTTCTGGCTGGATGTTGTCTGAGACTCTTCTATCTCGCGTGCAAGACCAAAATCACACAATTTCAAGAGGTTGGCTTTGAAGAGAAGGCAGTTCTGAGGCTTAATGTCCCTGTGCAGGAAGTTATGTCCATGGAGATATTTGATTGCAATTGCCGATTCTTTTGCCCACTTTTTCTGCAGCTCATATGGGAGTGGCTTTGATGGATCTTTTAGGTAATCGTGCAGTGAACCATTAGGTGCATATTCCATGACAATAAGTTTAACACTTGCGACTTCACAAATTCCAAGCAAGTTAACTATGTGTGGATGATGTAGTTTGCTCATGACTTCAACCTCTTGCTTTGCTAATGTATAAAGTACTGTTTTGCTGGCAGCTTCTTTGTATCCTTTGTAGGGCTTTTTAAATGAAACACGGCTGACGGACCCAAATCCACCTTCTCCAATGCATTCATGGAAGTTGATATTGCTAGCATCCAGTTTATCAACAGAAGCACCCATTTTGATGTATCTGAATTTAAAATAAAATAGAATTTAAAAACAGTAATAAGAATTTGCTTTAGAAGACCCTGCTTGAAAATTGGACAATACAAATCTGAAAAGAAAAGAAAAACCAACAAACAAAGGAACAAGCAGTAAAACATACCTCAAAAAAAGAAAGTTGCTGGGGATCTCATACTCAGCAAACTTAAACAAATAAAATTAGTTCTGAAAGTGTTATAAAAGCATGGTTTTTGTCAAAACATTTCAATAATATTTCAAAAGTGTATGTAAAACATGAGTGTTATAAACGTGTTATGGTTTTGGTCAAATATCGGGTTATATAAAGGTTATAAAAGTATCTTTAAAATGTTTGATCAGAAAAACACCACAACATGCTATGTTATTGCAAGACATATTTTTGGAATAATTTTTGTCAACATATTTTGTCGGCACATAATAATTAACATGCTAGAATTAAGCCAGCGGTCGGCACTGTTTTTGATGTCGCCATGTGGGAAAAATTGATACAAAACTACAGTGCGCAAAAGAAGGTACCCGTCATGTTCACCTGTATATCCTACACTAAGACAGATATGTCCGAATTGGAACCAGCAGCCAATAGCTGCATCTTTTAGCTCAGACTGTTGGCATTAAATTCCCCTGGACAAGGAACTTGCTGCTAATTGTCTTGTTGCAACCTGTACGAACTCGGGGAGCTGATCCTGGTTGCGATGGTTATTTGTAGAATGTCTAGGGTATGCGCTCTTGAAGCTGCAAAGTCCCTGTGTTGTTCTTTAATGCTTTGTGGGATGATGTTTGCCCGTAGTGGTCAGCGATAACCTGTGAAGTGTGCTGAGGCTTGTGGATCAAGGTCTAGGTGTTGTGCCTGTGCGTAGTGCACTATAAATAACTGCCTTTTTTTAATAGCTCCCCAATCCTAGAGTCCAATCCAATAAATTCTCAAAACCATTGTGCAAGTCATGTTAAATTTGCCATAATTGGCGGAGATACAGTACCAGGGTTCACAGTTTGCTATCAAATAACCGGGTCCACTTTTTTATGCTGGACCCATTCAGATACCATTTAGTTGAAATTTGCGGGTCCCAAATTGATTTTTGTGGGTCCAAATTGTACTTATGTACGAAACTCCAGAAACAGCGGAAATGTATTTTCAGTACTGGCGCAAACGATAAATATTAAAGTATGCTGAATTCGGCACCCAAAACTTACCAAAGTCGAGTCAAATTACTGGGTAAAAGACGACTTGCCGCGATCAACCAACTTTCTCATAAAGAACTATAATTACTACCTAATAACATGCACTACTTTAATCATCTAATTATTTGGTTATTTTGTTATATTTACTCGGTTTAAATATATACAACTACCGCAAAAACGTGTTTTCGTGATGTCACCAGGAATTGACCCTGTTTTGTTGACATTTTTATTGTAACATAATACGATCCGAAAGAAAATCATAAGTCAACCTCTTCCACAGTTCCCCTCGTATCGCTGATCAAATATCTGTGCATGAAATAGCGATGAGGTGTGTATCATGTTGCAGCGATTTTTGTAATTGTATGTAATTTATGAATGAAAAGTGAGCTGATTCAGCTGGGTTATCGCACAATGACGATCTATGATGATATTTTCTATTTCTTGGATGGGATTTTTTCCGGGTCCAAGCACAGCCTGCTGGACCCATTCAGGTTACATAATCTTACTTTTTCCGGGTCCAGTGAGTTCAAAAAGCGTCCTGGACGCGAAAACGCGATAAACTGTGAACCCTGTACAGTACTTATAGCGCTAATCACTAGAGGCTATGGAGGCATTTCAACAGCAGCCTTAATTTGTTGGGAAAGGTCCTTGAAAACACAGGGGTCTAGTTCAAAATTGCTTGGACTTTGTTAAAAACACACAAAATATATACCTCTATTCATAAGGATTCAGAAAAAGTATAGTTTGACCTATCTACAATGTCTGGTTATGGAGTTGTGTTCAACAGGTTAACATTGTAACTTCATGCCTAATTTTGGCCCCACATAGGACAAAAATGAAATTGCTCAAGATTATTTGTTACAAATGGTCTCATATTATTTGTCCTCCCATGATAAATTAGAAAAAGAATAGTTTGCAGTATATTGGATATTTCATTATCTTGGTAACACATCAAAATAGGACAATACCCATTGAGTTGCATTGAGTTTTGTATTGAGTCAATTTGCCCTGACAATTGTTGTGTTACCTCGATAAGAAAGCACCACAGATAGTTAGAACTATTCTTGTTTACAATTTCTTGCAACAAGATAAATAATTTGAAATAATTTTCATAAAATCACGGTTGTTTGAATGGATCATTTATAAGTTTTTCAAACAAAACATCATGTACAACCAAATTTTAGGCTTAAACAGCTAAATGTGATATTATACTAATGTATACAGATGCTTTTGAGTCATTCTCAACTTAACTTTCCCCTCTTTTACAAAATTATTCACTTTTATAGCATTTTTATAGGTTTTTCGGGTATAAAATGACAAAATTGGTGGCGCTATTTAGTTATTATGAAATTACTCTTTCAAGCTTTTAATACAAATAATTCCTTTTATTGTTTGATAAAATATGTTTATAAAATTTCCTCGTTTCTTGTTTCAGCTATTTCAGCTGTTTTAATGGCAGTATTAATCACCTATCCCTTGCAAATAAAGAAATATGATTTAGGATAAATAGCGCCATCTATAGTTTGCATTTAGTTAATAATGAAGTTAATTCTATATACATCAAACAACCGTGAAATTCAGAGCAAATTTCATTTTCGCCCCCTGCTGGGGCAAAATTAGACATGATGTCACAATGTTACTCTATAACCATACATCATAGATACATGTATAGGTCAAAGTACTTTTTAATCCTTATTTGCCAGAGGGATCACAATGGTGCTGGTTTGAGGTATTTTGAACTTGACTCTGTGCAAAACTTCAATGACCTTTTCCCATTAAAATAGGGATACTGTTTAAATGCCGCCATAGCCTAGATTAATCGGCACTATAAGTAAACTGTCAAATATGACAACTTACACATGATTTGCACAATTATAGTGCATGTGAACTGAAATCTCTTGCACTACTAGTCAGCTAGTCTATGTAAACCAAGTGTTGATTGAATATGTCATTGCACTATAGAGCGCAATTTTATCAGGGTTATGCAGTCACATGGGCTTAGTTAGAGTGTTTTGTAGAACATTTTCAAAATTGTTTTCTGAACAGTATTCAAACTTCACCCTTTATATAACCCGACATTTAAACATTTTCTGTACAATGTTTTGTGCTAGCTGGGATTGTAAGCAAGACATTAGAGAAAACATAAATAAATAAATACACAAATTTCTGTGCCCTTCAGGTGAAAGTAGAGTGTTGTGAGGCCTACACGATAGAAACATGTAAAACATGATTTGGGGTCATTCTTCGGTAAGGTGCACGATTGCAGTCCCTCCACTTTCAGGAGTCATAACTAAAATACGAAACATGATTTCGAATTTTATTTTTTGCAGTTGTTTAGTATTGTTGTGGTCACAGGTTATCAATTACGGCCCCCTTTTAATTCTACTCAAGAGTTATGTTGATTACGTATAAGCATGTGATACCTGAATATCCATGTCTTAATTAATGGACACGTCACAAGGGAGCATTATCATAACAGTCCATAGCTCTTTGCAAGAAGCTAACAACCTCCTGAAGGTCTCTTAACAATACAATGTTAACCTCATGGTCCACCCAGATTTCTTAGTAACAAAGGTAAACAAAGGATACCAGTGTTCCTCACATTGTTCTACTCGCCCACTTGCTCATCTTGGAAATGGTACCTAATGAATATTAACTATTACAGTGATTGGTTAATGATCTGGCTACACTTATTTCTGAGGGGCCTTATTGGTCAAATACTTAGTTTACAGTGATCTATTATTTATCTTATAGTGGTATATACTTTTTGCCTTTGCCTAAGGAGAGGGAGTAGAGCAGTAGAACAGTAGATGAGTAGGAGAGATTCAGTGCAGTATTCTAAACAGTACTCTTAGGACTTTTACAGTTGTTATCTGACACCGATCTATGTTACGTGTATTTTACGCATATCTAATAAACCAGTAACTAACACAAACTTGGAAGTATATTGTTCATTAATGCTTGTGGCACTTCATCTTACTTCATGATAATATTGTGAACCCATGGTTTACAACACTGGTGGCAGCGTCGGGATAAGAATTGCACACGTTATTAATTTGACAATTCTAACTCACGCTACCAAAAATTCAGAACTTTAAGAGAAATAAGGAGCAGCATAATGGCATACCACGTACATGCACCCAGTCTGTTTTTGATTATTTTATGTTTGATCACCATGGGTGTGATCATTGTAGCAGCAAATACAAAGGACCAGGTCATAGGAAAGGAGCTCAACACATTCTATGTGGATTCTGGAAATAAAAGTGTCATTATTATACGTGATTATGAACATGGAAACGTGGACATAGATTGGACAAAGAACTTGAACTGCGCTTTTAAAACTCAGCAATATTGGATGAAGGACCGCTTGCCCATGATAGATCGGAAGGTCTATGAAGGCGCACTGTAGCATGACACAACAAGACATGATCATGTTCAACTCCAAATTCAGGCTCAGCAAGCACGGACTCCAAACTAACTTTAGCACTTCATTTCAGTAAGTTGCACTTACGAACCTTCAATATGGCTTTCACCAACTAAGCTAAGTAAAATCTAGTTTGTTACCTATTCAGAACTGTTTTTGGTGCGCATTGAACTGAAACAATAACTTTGACAATGAACTGACAGCCACAAACATTTTGTCTATAATACTAGGATATTCTGCTGACTTTAGAATGATGGTAATCTTTATTATTAATGATGTGTGTTGAAACTTCACGGAGCAGTATGGCAGTATCTATGTAGACTGGGTCTACATCCTTTGGAACTGTTTAGGGTGCACTCACCAATCAGTTGCCAACACTTTAGCATGCCTTAGAAACATGGCCAAGTTTCGTTAACAAGGCACCAAGGAATTCTCCAATTCCTCCCAGTGACGATCACTATCGTCGGAGTTTTGGACATTACAAAGAATTAGCGAGTCAAAATAGGGGACATGACCAGTCCCGTCCGGAAATTTGAAACGGCTGATGATGCTTTGTCTAGTAATGCACTGCATACTGCAGCAGAAGTATATGGATTGATCATGAACATGACGAGACATCTTCCAAAGATGGGAGAATAAGCTCCCATAATGGCCCGAAAGCCAACTAGAAGTTCTCAGTCACCACCATGGATCAATGGCTACACATCTTTAATTAAGAAGAAGATTCCAACTCATTGGATCTCACGCCGTCAGCAAATAACTTTGGGTTGATAGCGCTTACAAATACCGAGTTCTGGATTTCAGAAGTAAATTGCTTGCGCAATTACCCTTTGAGCGATATTTTGAACATGGACTGCCAAACACAATTTTTAAACAAAACGGACAAACAGATGCACAAGTATTCATTCTGGACGCTTATCTTCAGAGCATTACTGTACTTGAACTTGGAATTGAATGAACTGCTTATAAGACTGTCGATACACAATTTTAAAAGTGAAGACAAGTTCAAATAAGGACCTTAGTACTGAGTTAAAGAATTTTGTGACATGTATTGTTATTTTTGATTCTGTTTACTATAAGAATAACAATTCAACTGGCCTTTAACAGATAAATTTAGCGGGCTTTTAGGCAATATTTAGTTAAATTTTTGATCTTGCAGTGTCCTAAATTGTCTGCATTGTTAACAATTTAGTTCTTTTTCTTGAAACAAGATATTTGGATCTAGACAATGTCATGCAAAACTGTTATCAATCTGTTCTAACGTGTTACAGGTTGATTATGAAGTATTTGGAATATAACTCTGTGAGTTCAAATTCAGTGATTTTTAAATGTAAGGAAGTTTTTAATTGTCTAGCTTTCATCTAAAGTTGAATTGGAATATGATTAAGTTTGATTATAAAGAAGTATAATTGTTGCACCAACATGTTCCTGTACACATGTTAAATGAAAGTAACCGAAGTAGCGAATGTGTATGTATTAACCAATTTCGATAAGTTTACTAACATACGATTTCATTGTAAAGTTAAATATTGGAATGTCACTAATGATGTGATGATTCATGTTGGCAAAATTCAACAATTGTCATAATAATGTCTATAGATTAGATTGTGAAAGGAGGATGAGTAATTATTGAAATTAAGCACCAAAGAAAAATCTTGCGCATGAGATATCACATCATCTTATTCATCTGTTCAAGAAAAACCCACAATTAATGGCAATGTCCTACTTATATTCATAAGTTCTTTAGCTATTGTTGTATTTTCCTTGAAAACCTTGTAATTAGATGGTTAATAACTTCAGGTCTTATGTAGCAGTGAAAAGTTGTTTTTGCCAACTAATTCAGCAATTAATTATGACATATTTACAACAGTATCTTTTATATCTCAAAACATCAAAATATTAAAAGAAGTTCTTATTTTCGAGAAAATTGCTTATACAGGGTGTCACAACCCCGAAACCCCATGTCCCGATTAGGGGTCATCAAAATTTTGATGCTGATATATCTTTTAGTGGATAACTTCAGCATTGTAAAAAACACCGGGAATGACAAGTTATTTATTGTATATTGTAGAAAAAGTTATTGTAACACATCTTTCATAGCCAGGAGTAAAAATAATTTCACCCTATATGTCTAAAATGTCCTGTCCCTATGTCTGCGTCATCTACCGTCACGAAAATTTAGAAGCGCCTGGAGAAAAATACTAATTTTGTAAGGTCATTTATTTGACCTAGAGTGCACAAGTCAATATGCAGTAAATTCATTTAGACATTTTTTCCTCATGTTGGCACAATAAATTCATCAAAACTATAACCATTTCTTCACTAACACGGGTGGGTACCTTTATTAATCATCATCTCCGAACGCTTCTGATACCTAAAATGTTCGCATTATTTATTTTACTTTTTTCAAAATTACAACAGTTGTACGTTTATTTCTATTCACCTCCTTTATTGACCATGTGTATGTTATAGTTGTACCACTAGGGTCGTAAATTTGTTAATTTCGTAATATACCATCACGTCATATCCGTCACAATTTTGTGACGGATATGACGTTTGGGGTGATTTTCACCATGAGAGAATCATTTCCGTCATGTGACGGAGATGATACAGCAGAATTTCCATTCCTTGACATCATCTCCATCACTCTACAGATAACGCCCTGCTTTGACCTTAAAACTGGTCAAATGGAAATGTAATGATATGTTGCATAATCTTGGTTATACTCCCTTCCTCTATAGGTAAAAAACAAATGTTCAATGTGTGACACATTTTTGGTATCAGTTGAACTTTGTTGCAATTGTGACGGAGATGACGACCGTGATGGAGATGACATTAGCTGCAGATAAAGCCAAAAAATTACATCAAGCTGCTAATAAAGATTGAGCCAAACACTTTTTTACTTCACTGGAGACATGTCTCTTTGTTAATCTGTAAAAAAATTTAACAGAAAAATCATTTTGAAATGTCTATTTTCAAAACCTTCAAAAGTGCACCTTACCGAAGAATGACCCGTAGAACGCAAGCATGCGTGCAAGGGTAAAAGCGTTGTAAGCATTGTGTATGTTGTTTTCTACATTAAATGTCCACACAGTTTATGTTCTACTCTTTTATATTCTATTTGCTATATTCCATTAGTTATATCCAGTATTTCAGTCCTGTGTGTAATTACATTGTATTTTGACTTGTGTCCTACATGTACATTAAAGGAAAAAATGTATTTTGATAATGTAGTCATATTTCACACACAAACACTTACCTCAATTGAATATGTTGAACATGAAGCCAACAATTGTGTAGCGCGTACTTTCTACTTCCTTATCGTAAACTTAACAAATCTTGCCCATTGCTGTGGTATACATATTGAAATTTGAAAGCAGTGTTGCCTGAATGTAATTGATTGTGACAAAACAATATTCTGTTGACAAAATATCCCCAAATCCAAAACAGGAAGCTGTACAGGAATTTCATTACTAGACTTCAGTGTTGTATCCTTATTATGTGGCAAAACCATGACCTTGACATCTCAATTGTATCCCAATTGTGTGGATTAGGTGCATATGTGGCAACCCTGGCACCCAAATTTGGTAAATTCAAGGCTTCAGGAACTCGTCCCCAAGTGGCATTGTGACAGGTTATCTTTCGGTTGGTTGAATTTGGTGTTTATCGTAAGAAGGTGTCTTCGACTTTGAGACTATTCACAGATCTGGATCTGTTTGTGACCAAATCATAATGAACAATACTTGCTCAATCAACTGTGGCAAACTGGGAATTTCCCTTTGGATTATTTTCACTCCAGTACATTAGTAATGTTCACATATTTTGTGAAGTTTATTGGACAAAATAAAATAGTATGCATGGAAAAGGTTTATTATTATTAAAACTTAAGTTTGTGTGATATTTTAAACTTCCTTTCTTTTTTTGCTTTCGTTTTACTAAATTGATAATATCAGATTAAAAAATCAATGAAAGTTTTAAAAGGCTAAAAATAAACTGGTTCCTATTATTTCAAGGATATCTTAACTTGCCAACTCATGTCAAGTTGATATACATCTGGAATTCCCCATGTTGTGTTACGATTCAGTTTATTTTGCAGCTAATAAATGGATACCAATATTAGGCTATTCCAGTTGAAATCCATACACCCTGTATGGGAGACATGACCTAAATCTCCCACACTGAGTGTAAAATAATGTCAAATGGGACTTACCTGAGTGGGTGACTCCATTCGAAATATACATCCCCTGTGTGGGAGATTAAGGTCATGTCTTCCATGGGGGTGTATGGATTTCAACTGGAATAGCACTTCCATAATGATAGGTCATATATAGTATACTAATATATACTGCCATGAGAGGTTCTGGTTAAAACTATGGGCCCGAGGTGAGATCAATAGTACTATTTTCCTGAGGGCAGCCCAGAAGGAAAATAGTATTAATTGATCTCAACGAGATATACTTCATTAATATGTTCTTTGTTCATTGATTGGTTAAAAGAAAATTATTTGACGTTTTGACTCTCCAGCTTCTATCCTGAGTGAACAGCACAACCAATTTAAGTACAACCTATATTTTGCCCTTCAAAAAATCGAATAGGCTAAAATCGGGCTAACCAATTACAGCAGCGCGAAATCACGCTATGGAGTTTCGCGTGCGTGAACTGTTTCATCGCATCGAATGCGCGCACACCGAAGGCATGGTCAAAAGTGCTATTTACGGCTTAGAGGTACTATTTACGGATAGGAGTACTGATGGTAGAACTATTTTTTGTCATGTGAGCCACTTTTAACCAATCAATGAACAAGAATATATTAATGAAGTATATAACACAAACTATTCTTTCTTTTTTCATCCTTGTGATCAGTCAAGTAATTTGGTATTATATTATTCAACAAGATTGGAGCATTTTTAATTTATTACCCCTATATGACCTTTTATGACCTGTAGCGGTCACCAGGGGTCAAAATTTGAAATTTGTACACCCCCTATGTAAGATACTACTTTAACCTCCCACACAAGGGATGTATATTTCAAATGGAGTCACCCCTTCAGGTAATCCCATTCAAAAATCACACTCCCTGTTTGGGAGATTTAAGGTCAGGTCTTCCATAAGGGTTATGGATTTTAAATATAATGGCCCATTGTTGGGTTAATATGAGCATCATTTTTTAATGGATATCGGCATATAACAAATTAATGTACTGTTATTAACAGCATTTTAACCAAGAATAGTTTGCCATATCTCAGTGGTTTGTTACCTGGCAAACATAATAATGTTCCAATTTTGTCAAGAAATTGTTTTTTTTTAAGTGAGCTGTTGGAAACTACTTATCCACAAAAATAGCATTTAGGGCACTGAGCTTACGGTCCTAGCAGGATCTTTATCAAAGGCAACGTCTAGCAGGATCTTTATCAAAGGCAAAGTCTAGCAGGATCTTTATCAAAGGCAAAGTCTAGCAGGATCTTTATCAAAGGCAAAGTCTAGCAGGATCTTTATTAAAGGCAAAGTCTAGCAGGATCTTTATCAAAGGCAAAGTCTAGCAGGATCTTTATCAAAGGCAAGGTCTAGCAGGATCTTTATCAAAAGCAAAGTCTTAACATTTGATAAAGATCATGCTAGGATTGAAAGCTCCAGCCCCACAAAATGACAACTTATATGATTCCATGGATGGCATTCTTAATGATGCATGTCATTTTGTCATGTTACAGGTGCATTTACTGGATTTCCCCAACATTGTGATCAAAGGCAGTGAGTTGCAGCTTCCGTTCCAGGCATGTCTCAAAGTGGAGAAGTTTGGGGATTTAATCCTGAAGGCCACGGAACCGCAGATGGTACTCTTCAATCTTTATGATGACTGGCTGAAGACAATCTCATCGTACACGGTGAGTAAAATCAAATTCACTTGATGTTCTAATAAATACACTGAAACTAATGAAAAAAAGAAGAGAGTGAGTGTAAATCAAAAACCAAGAGAGAAGTTTGGCATTTTAATGCCGAAAGATCGTTGAACCACAGGTGGTAACACTTGTATTAACCAGTGAAGTAATTTTCTTCTGCAACTGAGAGACATAATCCTGAAAGGCGCATGTATCTTACGAAGATTAAAGACACGATGCTAGCATACAGCATCAATAGTAAAAATAAATAAATTTTGGATTTATAAAGTGCATTTTTCCAGAGGTTACAAAGCGCTGTAATTTCCCTGCCACTGGCGAATCATCAGAATCAGATCGCATCAATTAGGCTGGTTGCAGCCGAGCCTGGCGTAAATCTATCCACACTTGTATTGTAACATCTACCAATTATCTGTACAGCTCCCCAAATTCAATTGGGTGAAGAAAGTTTTTGAAAACCAAACAACTAATCACCGATTTTGAAAGCAGGAGGAAAATGTAGATCCCAGAGAAATTAAAACTGCCATTTATTTTTGGTTGATAGTTGGTTTGCAAGGAAACATTCCTTGTTTTCAGATCTACGGGTGTAGTTATGATTTCTCTACAAATTATGTACATCTACTTTTTCAATTAGAATCTTGCTATCATAGGGATAATATGAGACCCTCATATTGATTACTTACTTGTCATGCTTGCAAATTAAGCTCACTTTGATTTTCATTCTTGATCATTATGAAGAACGTTGAAACTTACAAGTTTGTAATTTTGATGTTGCATGTTGTTACACTCAATTTGAATTAACAGACTGTACATTATTCAAATTTGATCCTGTTGTGCCCTTGCAGGCATTCTCACGTCTCATCCTCATATTGAGAGCACTACATGTCAACAACGATCGCACCAAAGTGATCTTGAAGCCAGACAAGACGACCATCACCGAGCCACATCACATCTGGCCGACGCTGACTGACGAAGAATGGATCAAGGTTGAGGTGGCTCTGAAAGATTTGATCCTAGCGGATTATGGCAAGAAGAACAAGTGAGTTGCATGCATTCAACTTTACCATTGCAATCTAGAGGAGATATCTTACCCTTCCCAGAATCCTTTGCAACATGCCGCATCACCTTGCTGCATCAATATAGCACTTCTATACTTTATACAGGCTTCCTTTGTTTTCATGTTGAGAATAGAATGGATAAACATGGGTCGATAGTCAAGAAATAAACATATTTTGCAAGATCTGGATGTGTTCTGTTCATTGAGGCGCTTGTTGTCACTATTGACCCATGTTGTACTATACTCTGATCAGCTCTTAATAGGCGATACTCATAACAACGTGGAGTTATATAGAATGACGACACACAGCAGGGCGCAGCACCTACGCGAACTGCGATCTGCTTATTGCGTGACTGACGTGCGTTTTTGTGAATCTACGCTGGCCTAAGTTAGCACTTCAATCGTGCAGCAACAAAAACTGAATAATTCTCGCCTATTCTCGCTGATCATAGTATAAATAGCAAATCAATACAGAAAATTGAAATAGAAGAAAATGCATTTCGGGAAGTGTAAGATGTATTCTCTGATATTCCAATCACACTTAAGCTGAATTTACATTTGATCGCATAGCGATGCATTGCTTGGAAAAGTTATGGTTCATTTGTCGCTTTTGCATAAATACTAATCACAGCAATCAAACTTGATGCTGTAAATTGCTGTTGCACTGGCAGATAATATAATATGGATTATTTGAATTCACAATAACATTTTTAAAATAATTCAAATCACACTATGACAGCATGTTGTTCTTGTGTTAACACTGTAGGTTTATTAGGCAATTTGCCTAGAAACCTTCCAAGCTGGGGGGCTGGTAGCCCACAAAGGGGGGCTGGAGAGGCCAAAATGTCCCCAAAATTTTCATAGGCATGCAACGAAATGCAGGGCTTCAAGCGGCCCTTTATTTTATTTTATTTTTATATTTTCCTATGTTTCTGCAAAATGTCCTATATTTTTTTTCACTTACATAGGTGAATTTTATGCGAAATTTAAAAATTGTAACTTTGGTCAACAGGTATTTTTTATTGGCCTCTATATTTTGCCAGTATATTTTTTATAGACACCATACCAGTTCAAAAGTGGGTTTTAACAAATTTGGACTCAACATGTTTACCTTTTCTTTCTTTTCCGTAGTGTCAATGTAGCCTCCCTGACTCAGTCTGAGATTCGTGACATCATCTTAGGTATGGAGATATCAGCGCCCTCGCAGCAACGACAGCAAATTGCCGAAATTGAGAAGCAAACTAAGGAGCAGTCACAGCTGACAGCAACCACTACTAGGACTGTCAATAAACATGGTAAGATTTTGGATTGAGTGACAGCTTATACAGTCTTCCTAATCCTGAAGCTCCTGTGGTTACTGTGCAGGTCTCCCAAACCTGAGGCCCCTGGGTTTGACTCCCAGCAGGATTACTTTTACTCTTTCCACCATTAAAAACATGTAACAAAAAAATTCTCTTTAGTGCTTGTTGGTAGAGACACTGGAGTGATATGATTTGGAACCATGTGCATATAATGCTTCAATGCCATGATGCCATGTTTGCATGATTGGCATCTAGATTGCGATCTACATGCTGTAATTCTTTGTGTTATAATATGTAACATTTATTTTTCTTAACCTTAGGTGACGAGATCATCACATCAACAACCAGCAACTACGAGACGGCAACGTTCTCCTCCAAGACGGAGTGGCGTGTGCGAGCCATCTCCGCTACTAACCTTCACCTGCGTACCAATCACATCTATGTGTCATCAGATGACATCAAAGAGACAGGATACACCTACATCCTGCCTAAGAATGTCCTGAAAAAGTTCATCACCATCTCTGATTTGAGAGCACAGGTAAAGATATGGTGCCAGTCAGTGCTGCCCTAATGTAGTGAAAGGGTGTATAATGTATTTAGGTCAAAGTGTTCAAAATAGGCCGGGCCCTCATGCTAGAAAGAAGCCAGTGAAAATGTCTGTGGTCATGCCAATATGCTACTCAGTGTGAGAATGAAGTTTACTTGGTGGGGGGGTACTCAGTGGAAAGTTGGTTACCAGGATGTACGGCAAAGATGGGGTGCATTTTCAGGTATTTCCAAGAAATTTTCTAGAATTTTACAAATTTAGACTAATGTTGAAGCAAAATAATAAAAAAAAATTGGAGGTCTGTTTTGGGGGATCCCAACTGCACATCCATACCCAATCCAAAACCATGTTGTTGATTTGTAAGTCTGAAGTCTTACAAAGTGTCACAAAATGTGGACCAACATAACATTAAGATTTGACAACTGAAGACAATCACTAGATTTGGGCTTATTTCGAACACTGGAGGGTCATTGAAAAATGTTGATTGGCCAAAGAATCTTGTGTGTTGGGCTACTTTTATTTGAATTCCACACCCACACCTTTTGTGGAAGGTGACAATGATGTTGCAATTCCAGTTTGATCTGAATGGTCAAGTCAGGTGGAATTTTGCGTGCATTTTTTTTTAAATCTAACCAAAAGACTTTACACAATTTGACCCAAATTTTGGGAAATTTTCATTTGGAATTTCAAAATCTTTCAAACCTTTCTGATGTTTTGGGACAAAAAAGAAGTTTAAATGGCTAAAGCTGTTGAATTTTTCCAATGGGTGTGTGATTTCAAATGTCTGAATTTTCTGTAAAGTAATATGTAATTAAATTGTTACAAATAAGGCTATATCATGTATTGAGCTAATCAGAGGTATGGTAAGAATAGTAAGTAGGGCTGTAGATGATCAAGCTTAAAATTGCAAAGAGATCTGAAAGCTATATTTTGATTGGTTGTTATCTGATTTTATCATCTAATTGAATAACCAATTGGGGCTCAGTAAGTAAGGCAGCAGTGCCCGCAAACACATGATAAAAAGCCAAACTTTTCTTATGAAATGTATTTTATCGGTACAATTGCCAAACTGGGCACAACTTGCTCGACTAAAGTCTTGTTTACGGAGTTTAGTGTTTGGGTTTATGGTTGGGGTGGGGCAGTCTTTTAATGGGACTAGTAGAGTTGTTCCCAATTCAATAATCATTCCATTTTATCTATGCAGATTGCAGGTTACTTGTATGGGGTGAGTCCACCTGATAATCCACAAGTGAAAGAAATCAGATGTATTGTGCTTGTACCACAATGGGGAACTCACCAAACAGTACATCTACCAAATCAGCTTCCTGATCATGAATTCTTGAAGGTAAGGATCAAGTAATCAACCATCATTGATGGACCAGCTCTTCTGTCAAGATGTCTTAACAATTGTTATATGGCTAACATGTGATTTTCATTTGGTAAAAACTAACATATCATCATACCCCTGACAAATCCAACACCCAGGGTGCCTCCCTATATAGTGGAGCGGTGGTGGGCAACACTGAGGCCGCCTCACCAATACTATTTTTTCTGCTTTTGGGTCAGTGGCGTTGCTGTGTTGAGGTAGCTGTTTCGTGTACATCTATGCGACATTTTTACATGTGTGCGTGTGTACACTAGCGCTTTTAGCGAACACTTGCCATTTGAAGCTGCGCCCAATGAAATGCAACTGATGTCACTGATGCCAAGATGAAAAATAGTATAGGTACGGGTTAATGCTCAGAACTAGGCTATGGAGTATGCATGCTACTGGTCCGTATCCATGTGTATACGACTGTCATGTCAGGTGGTGCATTCTCTAAATTCAGTAAATTTCCTTTGTCAGCCGTGTAATTGAATGGGATTATTTTGAAATTTGAAAAAATCAATGGGTGTAGTACCCCCTTAAAATATCACAAACAAGTAGGCCTATGTTAATAAATAATATTAATACAAGCTAAAACCGTTGGGGTTCGATAATGAAGCCTACAAAAGTAACCTTCAAATTAATTAAATACAGTAAAATTTGATTATTACTGGGTGTGAGAGTCAACAAAATTCGCTGTGTTGGTTAGGCTCCGATCGCTCAGTGTGCAAATTGAACGGATTGCGAAATTCAGAGCCGATTTAGTTACGTGTTCGATTGTATGGAAAGTGCCATACGGCTGAGCAGTTTTGCCGGCTCTCTCTATCATGTCATCCGCCGCCTGGTCATGAGATGCATATGTAATAGTCATGTTATAACGATGTTTTCTTACTTGATCTATAGGAAATGGAACCACTTGGCTGGATCCACACTCAGCCCAACGAGCTGCCTCAGCTCTCCCCTCAGGATGTGACCACACATGCTAAGATCATGGCTGATAACCCAGCTTGGGATGGTGAAAAGACGATAGTCATCACATGCAGGTAGGTGTGCTTAGTTGCAGTCATTGGGTGTGCCTCAACTAGCCAGTCAGACAGGGACCAGTAACAGGCCTTACATAAACTTTCACCTGCCCATTTTGGTGTATTTTCTACTTATGCCAGCAAACAGCACAAAAACATTAATATGTATCCTAAATTAACTACCACCCATTTTGGCATGTATTTTACAAATTCATCAGCCCAAGTTATCAGTTAAAGTACACCAGTCAAAAAAATTAAAGGATCAGATAGTCGGACAATCCTGATTTGTGTTGTGTTGTCTGAATATTACTGAATGCAATGGCACTCATCTTGTTTGCAGTGTTAATGTTTAACCTAACAAATAAATCTGATCCTTCACATTATTTTGAGTAGTGCACACCCCTGATAGATGCAGGTTTGATCTTTTAATAATTTGTCCAGTGGACTCAACTTTTGTAATGGAAATATCTGAAAATAAGATAAATATACTGGTACATACAGTAACCTTTGGTAGAACATTCTCATTTGAAATATTTTTATCACATCTTTAATGTATTTCATTAGAGGAAATGATGCAAGAATCCTAATTAACTGTGACATAGTTTGAGAGAGGAAATTCCTGGAGCAACTTCATTATCACTGTTTATTGTCACCATAATCCTTACCCTAACTTTAAATCATAAGCCGTAACTCTAATCTCAATCTCTTTGTGCGACGACAGTGATAATTACCTTTATCCAATTAATTTTTAGGAATCACACCCAAAGAGAATCTACCCTTTTTTGTGACTTGGTGATTAATAACTGGTTGAAAATTTGCCAAAATATAAATCCAAAATTTATTTATTATTTATTTATTATTTACCAATTTTATTTTATTCTTCACAGTTTCACCCCAGGATCATGTTCCCTGACAGCCTACAAGCTAACACCCAGTGGGTTTGAATGGGGAAGACAGAACACGGACAAAGGCAACAATCCCAAGGGATACTTGCCATCTCACTATGAGAGAGTACAGATGCTGCTATCAGATAGATTCCTGGGATTCTTTATGGTCCCAGCTCAAGGATCATGGAATTATAACTTTATGGGTAAGTTACTTTCAAGCAATGATACAGACATTTCAGGTACCAATCATGTTACACGTACTGTGAGAAGGGCAAGGATTGGGCCCCTAGGTCTCGAAGGAAGGAAATGATTGAGTGTCCCAGGTTATTGAGGTCAAAGAAATAATCAAACGAACTTTTATGAAAAACTCCAATCATGCACAGCCAATGTCAACCATCAAGACATATTCAATCAATCAATCAAGTAATGGACATTCAATATGCTGGGTCAAGAGCACAGTGGTACAAGATTGGTGTGAACAATCATACCATGCAACACACTCATCAAACATTCTGTCGGCAGTATTTGATTGGTTGTGGTGTTTTTTGTTTACCATATGCGACATCTTTCAGAACTTATTTTTTCGAAGATTTTCGATCAACTGTTGAAAAGGTGTATTAATAGTTTTAAGCCTCTGTAATGCATTTATTGTCTCATAACACGGTGGTATCATTATTTGAAGTAGAGCAATGAGGCCACTTAAAGCCAAAAACAAGACAGTGTGTTAAATATTCATGATTCCGACTAGTGACAGTAAAGACTTCATTGAGGAATTAACTTGAGCAACTTACAGAATAGCTGTGTAATCTTGCAATGGAAGATTTCTGTGCTAAGCTAATTCTGTACAGTTTAATACAAAGGATAAACCCACAAATAATGCTATTGCATATTACATGAAATGGTAGATGCATGACAGAGGTTTAAACTATACATTTAGATGTTAATGAAATTATTTAAAAAAAAATTCTAAACAGTAAATCCTAGATTCACCCATAGAACTGAATGGTTACCTGAATAGATCAGCCCTGTTGTCATTGGGTAAAATCAGTTGGTTCCAGCAGCATTAATGAGCATTGCGTTGACATCCATATTATATTGTCTCGCATAACATGGCGAGTTTGTACACCCTGCCCTGGGTATCATGGGAGAATAGGAGCTGAACTCTGAATGATTCAATCAATCTTACTTATTCCTTGACTCTCTCTCATTTTCTCATTTTCTAGGTGTGAGACATGATTCAGGCATGCGATTTGACCTTCAGCTAGCCAACCCAAAGGAGTTCTACCATGAGGTGCACAGACCGTCACATTTCTTGAATTTCTCTACTCTGGAAGAGAGCGAGGCGATAAGCAGCGACAGAGAAGATTTGTACCAGTAGATTGTGTTTGTGCTAGGCACAATTGTTTCAAATTATTGCACAGATTATCTCATTTTCTAAACTTCTGTAAGTAAATGAGAAGATGACTTGAAGTAGACCAGCAGTAACAAAGTGGAAGTGTTTAAATGGTCTGTATTTTATAGGATGGAAGGGTTATTCTTACTGATGATGACAATGACAGAGGCATGTACTATTGCAGGGGGCAACCTGTGGCCCTCGGTGACTTCAATGCAGCCTGCATAGGCCCCTCCTACACTAGCCTTCAGAAAAGAACGGCACTCCCTTGCCAGATTGACCGGACACCGTTAATGAGCAACATACAGTGCTTTGTGTTTCTGCTGTGTATGCTTACCTTGGAAAAGATAGTGCCGTTCTCTGAAAGCTAGTGTAGCAAAATGTAAAACAACTACTATAATCATATAAATCCAAAACGGGAATGGTTAATATGCATTTTGTACTCTTTTCTCAATGTTTAACTTATGGGATCATATCCATGATGGGGATCCTTTAGAAAATACAGTTTTTGTCGGTTGAAAGCTGACATCTCATAATGATCATCAGTCTCAAGTCATAAACACACAATAAACTTCCTCTCAAGTTTCTCAGTTTACCTCTGCAGTCGGTGAAGACAATGGACATTATTTTATGATGGCAAGAGGTGTTTATTGTAGACAAATAATGCAAAAAAGGATACTATTTGAAGGCCTGTGTGGAGGTTTCCATGCAGTACCATGTATAATAAATCTATTTTCACTATTTTGTTAACTTGTAAATTGAATTTTTGAAATAGTGACAGTTTTAAGTTTATCTTGTTGATATAGTACACATCATGTCAGGGCAGGTCCAACCCTTGCTTGTAAACCCTTCTGGAAAGACTGGGTGTTTTTTTTCCTTAAAAATTTGCAAAACAAATACGAAATGTAAAAGAAATTTGATATAAGTTGTTTTCCAACTTCAGATTACCATACTGGAATATACAGGAAAATGGGATAATGTGGGGATTTCAGTGCAGTCCAACGCCTTTTATTTTGCCATGATGGGACAAAGCATTGGCCGGATAAGTGAAAAATCTGGATAAATGAATTATGTACCATTCTGCATTGAATTAATTTTAATGTCCCAATTTAGGAAAAGAAACATATATCCGTAAGGTGTACTTGAAATTACGGTGTCAAAGCATAGAAAAAAACGGAAAAGGGAGTTTTTGTTCATGAAGCTGTAGTGTTGTATTTTTAAGGTGAACTTTGATTTGTAAAATAATGTGCTATTTCTGTCATAACAAAATGCCAAGTAAGCCAAAGAAGTTATTGGAAGATGAGTTTGTAAAAATTAACATAATCACATGAGGAATGAAATTTGATTGGAAAAATCATGAATTTAAAAAGTATTCCGATGTCCATCATATGGCAAAATACTCTTAAATATCCAGTTCTGAATATATAGGATTGGAAGAAAATGAAATTGTTGACTGATGGGAAAAAATGGTAAATAAGGCTCTAATTGTAGCATTTCATAAGTAGCATTTGTGGTGACACTTGTCACTTATCCAAAAATATTCCATTACATGGGTGGGAGCACAAGGGAAGACATGACCTTAATCTTCCACACAGGGAGTTTGAATTTCAAGTGGGGTTACCTGAATGTGTGACTCCATTTGAAAAATACACCCTCTTTGTGGGAAATTAAGGTCATGTCTTCCCTGGAATATTTTTGTTGGGACACTTTTGTGGGTGATCAGAACCACTAGGTTCCTACCAGAAAGTAGAACTTCTTCTGAAGACTTTTTTTTGCCTTACCAATATTGAATTGTAAAATACTGAAGTCTATGCTTTATTGTCTCAAGCAGTTGCTATGGCTCATTTTTGTAATGTAATTTATATTATAATGGTTGTAAAGAACTTGTGGGATAGGACCACCATTGGTGAATAAATTGCTTGTAAATAACACAATTTTAGTGTTTTGTTTCATTTATTTGTTGCATCTTTATTTTCCATGTCAGAAACACTGTTCTTTCCTAGGAAAGCCACCTGTATGTTTGTGACAGCCTGAAATTACAACACAGTGGACTATGTTCATGATGGGGTGCTGTTAAGCCACAAATGCAATGTCCGAATCAAATTTATATTTCTATTGGACCATCGAGGTTGCTAAAATCATGAAATACCCCTTTTAATCGAAATGGTTCATATCGTTATGAATTCGGCAGAGTGACGAATCGAGAATTTTGAGTAAATTGAGTTATTGTATACTTATGATTATGTTTCAGGTGATCTTTTATTTCCACCAAAAATTAATGGTAAATGTTACCCCCTGACGTAGATACCAAAATTTTGATTTGGACGAATCGCGCCTGAGTGCAATTAATGAATTCGACCAAAAGACGAATCGTATACTTCCCTGTACAAATCAGGTTAATCTGTAGTATTGTATAGCTGGAAACCCCGAATTTTCTATATTAAATGTCCTATACTATTATATTTGATACCAATGGATAGCTATAGGTGTCATCTATCTAGCGATATCAATATAAGTACAAACATTCCCCACATGATATCGCTATGGCTTAGTAATGTGAGTGCGCCCTCGTAAAATCCCAAAAATTGTATGCAAAATATAGGCCAATATTGTTATTTTTGGTTTAAAATCCTCGGGTTTTGCTCAATATTACAGTGATGACTATTTTATAACTTATAAATCAAATATAAAGTCTACAGCCTTTGACAAACCAATAATTTCTACACAAAAGCCCAAAATCAAGAATGCGTGCTATAGTTTTACACGTTGTTGAATGCGTATTCGACCTCGTATACAACTATTTGTGCAGCGATAGAGACATTTTGGATTCAGCATAAAGCCGAATAGCTGTAAATACCCATTTGGAGGGATGATATCGATTGTTTCAGAACATTTGATTATTGCAAATAATTCGCGCACATTCACTTCTATAATATACATTTCAAATGAGTGCTCAATAATGTTCTCAATTTTTAGAAGGACCAATGGAATGGTACCAAGATTTTCAAGCGCCGTTTACTCAGAACAGCAATTTTGCGTATTCGGCACTCTGCCGTGTTCATAACGATATAATGTACATAGAGCAAATCTGTGTATATAAGGGAATAAACCAAAAGATTGATGACGTCCTTTAAACGCGTAACTAGTTTCGCTTTCTCAGCCGACCCTCCTCCCTGCCAGAAACGTAATAAAGAAATGTTGAAAATTTTGACCTAATAATAATAATGACACATTCTTCAGACCGATGTTTTTGTACAAACGTAATCGAGTATTTTTACCCCCCCCCCCCTAAACGAAACTAGTTTCGTTTATAGGACGTCCTCGATCTTTTGGTTTCTTCCCTAAAGGTATGAGGATATGCAATTAAAAATATGTAAAAGATATAGGAAAAAAGTCCATGATTCAATGAATCATTTAAGGATTGAATCTTAATGATAATTTTTGTGTGTTGGTAATTAATTTTTTTAATTATTTTTTTATTTCTTGCATTTCTGGAATTGGATGATGATAATTCATCATAAAAAGAGCCAAAACAATTTTTTTAGGAGTGTGATGTGCCCTGAGTAATTTAATTTAATTTAATTATTTAACTTTGTTTACAAGCTGAAAGTATGTCATGAGATGGGAAAGCCCCTTGTACGTGCAAGATAATGGTGTGGAAAGTCATTTTTGGAATTCCCCCAAATTATTGTAAACAAAGTCAGAGCTATGTTTGGAACTTGGAAAGCCCCAGTTCATTATTGCACCATCAGGAAAACCCCCCAGGAAGTGATGTAATGCGAATGTAGTATAATTAATCTTGGGAAATCCCAAGATTGCAGCAATGTTGTGAAAATGTGATTGAAGTAATGGTTTATTAATAGATGATGGGTTTTTGCATGAGTACTGATATAAAAAGCTGAAGGCTTTTGTTGGGACTTTACAGAATGTCATGTGAGATTGAAAACTCCACATGTGTGTGATGGTCTTCGTGCTTCAAAAAAGAAGTACATTTTAACCAGTTTATATAGCCAATAATTGAGCTAATTTTAATACAGCAACGAAGAAGACAGCGAGCACACAAAAGTGCTCTTCCTAATCAAAGGATTAAAAGTTCTTCTGTCAAATTGCTGGAGTTTGCTGGGTTTGTGAAGGCCACGCATCTGTCAAAAAACAGCGGAGCTGTGTTAAAGAAACCTGTCCCCTGGAGAAAGAGTGATTGGTGAAAGAAACACCATTTTTGGAGAAAGCAGCGCAAGGAGATATATTTGTGGAGATAGCAGCGCAAAGGAGATTGGAGGAAGCATCATCATTTTCGTATGAGGATTTTATACATGAAGGATTTATAAATGCAAGTGTACTATGGACATCGCTGATTTTCGCAGGACAAGTGAATAAGGATATATTACATCAGTCGTCCAGAACATTGCAAGAACTCTAGGATCACCAACAAGAAGACAGCTGGTTAAGTACTTATATAGTAAAACTGTCATTGTGTGATTTTATTGTATATGCGATATTGTTATTATATGTACCAATCATACTCTGTTTTCAATTAAAGACTTAGATTTTGTTAGCTAAAACAAACAGTGTGTTTGTGTTGTGCATTCGTGTGAGTTCGGGAAAAGGTGATTTTGGCCTTGAGTCAAGTAATGCGACTCGTAACAAAATGGAGTGATATCTTGCAGCCAATTCCCAGGACAAACCCCCTAAATGTTCAGTACCACGTGCAAGCCCTGGGCCACCTGTCCAAGGACCAGATGGATGTTCAGGAAATGGATATGTTGCCCATTTACATCCCTGCTCCTTAAGGTAAGTGTAGATTCTTTTAACTCCATGTGTGATCTAGAATGTTCATTGGGAAATATTAACAGAAATAATTAATAACAGATTATTATGAAATATTGAATTGAGGTATGAAAACATGTAGTCTAGAGTCCGATGTTTTCTGTTTTACGGAAAACGGAAGAAAATCACAGAATCAGAGGTACAACACGGAAAATGACATTTTTGTATGATGTGACAAAAATTGTTAAAAGATAAGAGAAATAAATGTTAAAAACAATCATGAGTTGTGTATGTCAATTTTTATGATAAAAATACTGTTTAATAATACCGAAATAAAGGTATATATTACCAAGACATGAACCCCCTATATCCCTCCAAACATCGTAATAGTCGGCCTATTTTCGTGAGAATATTCCAATCATAGCATATTGATCACGATATTGAACACTTTATTATGACATTAATATCATTGTTTATACATTTTAAGCTTTATTCATGACACGGATTTACAAATTTTACAACACAGAAAATGGATTTTAGAAAACGGTAAACTTCAGACTCTAATGTAGTCACCATCAATGGGCTATTCCAGTTGGAATCCATACACACTCTATGGAAGGTATGACCACACATAGGTGTGTAGATTTTAAATTCAGATAACCCCATTTGAAATGGGAGATAAGGTAATGTCTTCTAGGGGGGTTATGAATTTCAACTTGATTAGCCATTAATAAAAATCGGTGCCCTAAAACGAATTGTTGTATGCAATGGAATGCATACAAATGAGGATACTCTTTCAAACTCAGTAAACCAACTAAATTGGAATACATAATGTGTCAGTGAACCAATTAAATGAACTAAATAGGAATACATGCATGTGTACCATGCTTGGAGTGTAAAGCAGTATACAGACTCCGAGTATTAGACGTACAATATGTATGTTATTTAATCTATTGCCATTCTATTTCCAGTAATGTTTAAGTTCTAATGAATGTTTAATGACGTAAAATAGATAATGTGTTACGTATTATATCTGGTAGAAATATATTATCGATTTTACGTCATCAAACATTCGTCAGAACTTAAACATTACTGGAAATAGAATGACAATAGATTAAATAATGTACATATTGTATATACAATATTGTACGTCTAATACTCGGAGTCTGTATACTGCTTACAGCATTCAATAGGAGCCGAAACAGCCCCATTCCCAATGGCAGAGTTCATTAACCCTATCCAACAATCAAATTTCAAAATTTGACCTCAAGTTGTTGAGCATGATTTTGTTATACCCAACACATTCAAAGGTCATTCTATGAATGTACAAACATATTGGGGTTAATGAACTGTATCTTCATAGTGGAGCTTGGTTGAAATCCAGGTAACAATGTTTGTCTGATACAAAACCTTAAGGGCTGGGGTATGAGCGTTTGGACAGTATTTATTGTGGGACATTAGAGCACATCAGACATATCGAATTGCATTCTGAATACGAAGAATGTCATTCTGATATCAAATAATTTTGATTTTTGAAATTAGCAATTTAATACACATTTTATGGCAAATCATTAAAATTGATATTTTGATATTTAACAGTACTTGAAGTAAACTTTATAAATCTGATGATTTATACTTAAAGTGTATGTAGGTGGGATGAAAAGCCGACGATCAATTGAAAATTTTGACCTTTTCAGTATTGAAGATATGGATTTTTTTTCCCAAAACACCAAAAAATAAATTAGGTCTTTTTGGGAAAAAATCCATATCTTCAATATGAAAGGTCAAAATTTTCAATTGACCGTCGGCTTTTCCTCCCTGCTACATACACTTTAAGAATATATCATTAGATTTATATAATTTACTTTGAGGATTGTTATATATCAAAATTTGAAAAATATCAAATTTTTATAATTTGTCATTAAATTTGTATTATATTGTGATTTTAAAAATGAAAATTATTTGATATCAGAAAGACATGCTTCAGATTCAGAATGCAATTCGACAGGTCTGAGGTGCTCTCATGTCCCACAAAAATACTGTCGAAACGCTAATAAACGCCATTTTGGATCCCTTAAGGGCCATGTATATTCCAAATATTTGATGTAGAATATTCTTCACCAAGTTGTTTCTCAATCTGTTTTAATTCATTTTTATCTTTTAACAAATGCTTGTTGACTGAAGATTATGTACGTTTGATGTCGAATGTCTGGTGGAAATATATTAGATTTTACATCATCAAACATTAGAAGTTAAACATGACTGGAAATAGAATGGGAAAAGATTAAATATAAACAAAGACATTGCATCAAATATTCTATGTCGAATAAAACTTACACAGCCGGCCTTAATATTCTGCAGCATTGGACAATATAATGTGTTGTGCTGCCCTCCCAAATTCATGCTCTAAATAAAAAAAATTAAAAAAACAAATAGGTTGGCCGAAGAGGGCAACAACAATTTGTCCATAATTATACAAAAACAAATTGTCACGCATGCGAATATTACTTGCTTCAAACATAGACCCTAATTCCAGGGTCTATGCTTCAAAGTATTCTTTAATGTATAGTGGGATATGGGGGGGGGGGTATTCTAGTGGTATTCATTTTCCACAGTGCTGTTCTAGGATGTCACTTATTCACATCTCCAACATATACACACTAAAGTCTATCGTATGGGTCTAAAATATTTTTGGGGATTATTAAAATAAATTTCACAGTTCTAAAATACTGCATGCTTGAATAGTCCTGTGTATCATAATTTGGTCCAGAAACATGTATAATTATGTGTATCATTGTGTGAGTGTAATCGCCCCCTTACAAGGACACATATGTCTCTACATGTCCAATTATGAGGTGATTACATGGGCACTATTTGTATTTTTTTATCAATCTATGCCTACAATAGTGCAGTTTATCTTAAGTCATGTAAGAGCTGGAATGAACTTGGACTATTGTTATGTAATATTATATAAACTTTGTAAAAAAAACCAGTATGGTTTGTAAGTCTTTATAACCACAAAAGTATTGTGTCATGGTGACAACAAATGAATAGTCTTCATGGTAACTGTTTTGTTATGTATGTTTGTTTATGCACAGCCTCAAGAAAGAACAATATTTGAGGACTGCCTCTGTGTTGAAATAATAGTATATGATATCTTACAATGTATTCTCTTCTTGTATGGTCATCAAGTTTGAAGGTAGAGCCTCGATCTGGCAGCATGCATGAATGGGAATTGAAAAAGTCATATAACATTGTGTAAAGTGATGTAATTCTTTCTTTCATGTCTATTACCTGTTTGAGGCTCTACCAAATATGGCAGAATTAACCATGCAAGGGGTGAATAGTTCTAATAGACCATACACGACTCACACACAGCGACCTCTTTTGATCAATATTAATTAAATTTTTTGAGTAAAATTACATGTATATTCTCAATGTTTTGGTTAAAGTTTGTTGCACTTGTTTACACAATGCAGGATTTGGGTCAATGAGTAACTGTAAAATGAGCTATTCCAGTTGAAATCCATACACCCCCTATTGAAGTCATTAACTTAATATTCCACACAGGGAGTGTGAT
This sequence comes from Amphiura filiformis, assembly GCF_039555335.1. Classification (NCBI taxonomy): domain Eukaryota; kingdom Metazoa; phylum Echinodermata; class Ophiuroidea; order Amphilepidida; family Amphiuridae; genus Amphiura; species Amphiura filiformis. The sequence continues at coordinate 75,822,818 of NC_092629.1, forward strand.
TGTCAAATGGGACTACTGAATGGGTGACTCCATTTGGAATTCACCCAATGTATGTACATGGTAAATGCAGACAATACTTGTGGTTTGAGAAGTAATTCATTGCCTTCGTAGAATAATTTTTCATGGACTAGAAAAAATATTTTATTTTAATATGAGACAATTCTTTTTGTAATAAGTCAAAATGAGTAATCTTTTGCTCAACTAATTTTAGCACTTCGGACATTCAATGCAAAATTCATCACAATATCCTAAACCAGATTTTACACTTATCTTCAATACTTGGTCCCATCATGTCTGGGGATAAAAAGGTTTAACTATAATGAATATACATCTTTGTATAATGCAAGTGAAAAGGGTAGAGGAGTTGAACCTGCATTTTTACAGGATGGAATGCCCATCTCTCTTCGTTAGCGATTAGGCCAGACTCCACATGAAATTTTGCTGGGGGGATCGCCACACCTCCACAGCGAGTCTGTTACGTACCTTCCCATTATACACCTGGGTGGAGAGGAGTAATGGTATGATGGCATCACCGGGGCTCAAGCCTGCAACCTTCGGATTCTGAGTCAGAACCCGTTCCATCGGCCATCATGCTCCCGTATAATACTCATGAAAGGAAATAAATTGGTATACTTAAGTTTTCATTGATTAAAAAAAAGGTTCTCTAAAAATTCCCCATGCATTTTATTTTGCAATAAGGAAGTATTAAATATGAATTTGAAATAAAAATAGATACTATAAAATGTGTGACTCAATATTATTGCTGTACTTATATTGATAACTAATAAATAGTACATTACTCTTTAAATCTCTGTTGAACAATACAAACAAAAATAACAATAAACCAGTTCAGATATGGGAGATAACACCCATTGTATGTACCACAGTCGCGTGATATACCATACAATGTGATATATTAGTCAACATCTTTATTATTTTGTGTCTTTTATTTTCACATTTTGTTGAGTGTAAAGTTGACAGAATTTTCTTCTTCATTTAATCAATAGTACAATCAATTCTATGTAATGGAGAAGATTAAATTTGCTGCAAAGGTTCCTTGAGGAAGTTATATCTTCTGTAGTAATGGCATTTTTGGGTAAAAATTGTGGTAAAATAACATGAAAAGTATGTTTTTCAAACTTAATATCTTAAGTCATATTGAAATGTTTCACTTAATCCATGAAATGTTTCACTTAATCCCATTTCAAGAATTATTCAGCATTGTAAGCTCTACATCTGTGCCAAATTTGGTGTATTTCCTATAAAAGAATGTAGGATTTTCCCAATCATGATTTTCCCACAATAGGGCTGGACGATGATGATAAAACATCCCATGTGTTGTGATGTCATTGCACTGTAAATTTTACAAATGCAGTTTTCGTCCGTTTTTAGTAATGCCACAGTCATGCCAAAACGAATCAAGCTATTTCAATGAAAGTTACAGAATAAGTAGGAGACATGTGTGCCATTGTATTACATTTATTAAAATTAGATACACTGTTGATCATATATTTTAATATTTTTTACAAACATGGTATATAAATCATAATGGGACACCCTGTAGTGAATTGAGATATGAATAGTCATCATGATTGGGCCATTCCAGTTGGAATTCACACACCCTCTATGGAAGACATGACCTTAATCTCCCTTACATGGGGTGTAGGTTTCAAGTGGAGTCACCTATTCAGGTAACCCCATTTGAAATTCACACTCCTTTTGTGTGAGGTCAAAGTCATGTCTTCCATAGGGGGTGTATGAGTTTCAACTTGAATAGCCCATTAATAAAAATTGCTACCCTAAAATGAATAGTCTGTCCTATGCATTGTTATGTATACCCGGGATGTATACAAATGAGAATACCCTTTCAAACTCAGTGAACCAACTAAATTGAACTTAATAGGAATGCGTGAGTATGCTTGGACTATATAAAGCATTCAATGTTGCCAAAACAGCCTCATTCCCAAAGGCAGAGTTCATGAACCCCCATCCAACAATCAAACCTCAAAATTTGACCTCAAGTGGTTGAGTATGATTTTGTTATACCCAACATATTCGAAAGTCATTCCATGACTGTACAAATACATTGGGATCAAAGAACTTTGTCTTCTTCGGTGAGCATGATTGAAATCCACATGACACAAAAACTTAAGGGCATGTAATACCATGATTTTCATCAGTACCCCTCTTCTTTTTTTTCTTGCAAATTTATGAAGTACGTAAATATGTTCATCACCTCATGTCCTGTCCTGAAAGAATGCAATAAATCTTTTGTTATACTATCTATAGAAAATGTACTCAGCCATGCACGCTAATTAACACTGAATAAATTAGACAAGCTCTTCCACAGTGGATGCATAGTCAATTTAATACTAGCTTCTTTCATGTGTTGTTAGGAAAAGAGATTTCATATGTCAGGTCATCATATGTCAGGTTATAGGTCACTTGGTTCAGGTCAAATTTAGGCATCCATTTTGAAATACATGTGATAGTCTGTGATATCATAATGAGGCATCAATTTTGATATTTTGTCTAGTTTTTCTTTTACTGGATATATATTGAAACTACATGTGGTGGATATACTGCGCCAATAAAGTATCCTTACACTTGGAAAAATAATCTCAATTTCAAAACTGAACAATATTGGGGTACATTTGTTTTTTTAATAGATGCACTATCTAATCCTGCACATTATGACACCATGTTGAATCCAATGTGACCTCAAGAAGTAAAGTTACAAGCAATTGAATAGACGAAGGTCCGGTTTTAAAAGTGACAAACTGGCCTATACAAGGCACAAAAAGATTCCAACAAGCGAAACAAAGAGACAACACAGTTTCTTCAATGAAGCGTTATTTAAAGCAGTTTTTATTTCAGTTTTTGCTTCTCTGTACTTTTCATTTTATTTGTCAGTTCTTTTGTTTCAGTTTTCTTTTTGTTCCTTTTGTTTTAAATTAAAGCCAAACGCATAAATTAGCCATTCACCACTCTCAAACCAGATGTCCAGTCTGTGGAGTTTTGAATAGGCCAGTTTGTCACTTTTAAAACTGGACCTTCGTCTAATCAAATGCTTGTAACTTTGCTTCTGGAAGTCACATTGGATTCAATGTGGTGTCATAATGTGCAGGATTAGATAGTGCATCTATCAAAAAAACAAATTTACCCCAATATTGTTAAGTCTGGAAATTGTGATTATTTTTCCAAGTCTTCTTCTTAGCGTGTCCACGGCACAAGATTAAATGTGTTTCAGCCAGTGCTGCACACATTTTTCAGCATTCTCATTGTAAACTGCTAAGTCAGCAGTTGTGCATGTTTGCTCCAGTTGAGGGCAACACAGTAAGTGATCCATTGTTTGTGGTTCTGTTCCACAATCGCAGGTTACATCTGTATTCTTTCGATATCCCCATTTGCTGAGGTTGACTTTACATCTTCCTACACCAGACCTTAACCTATTAAGGCATTTCCATTCAACCCAACTTGCATCTGCACCAGGTGGTAGTTATTCGCCAACAGGAATACATGTATTCAAAATTGGTGGGTGATTTGTAGATCTCTCCTCCCATTTTGCTACTCTTTTACTGTTGGCTGATGTTTCAAGTGGAGTTACACTGTTCAGGAAGCTATCTCTGGACTTCAGACGACTTTCTGGGGGGACATGCCCAAACAGGGGATGTCTTACATCAGTGGCTTGGCGCTGGCGTTCTTTCATGCTTGCTACGTTACGTCTAACATCTGGTGGCGCTATACCTGCTAGAGTGTACAGGTTCTCAGTCGGTGTTGCTCGAAGACATCCTGTTATCAGGCGACAGCTAGCATTCAGGGCTGGATCCACCTTCTTTGCATGAGGCGATCTCTCCCATACAGGGCATGCATACTCTGCTGTTGAGTAGCATACAGCCAAGGCCGTTGCCTTCAGAGTGTGAGCACTTGCACCCCAGCTTGTTCCGGTGAGCTTACTCAAGATGTTGTTTCTTGCACTGACTTTCATCTTTGTCTTCTCAACATGATTCTTATAGGAGAGACACCTATCCAGAGTAACTCCAAGATAGACAGGGTGTTCACAGTGTTCAAGCGCTGTACCAGACCAGGTGACCTTGAGATGTCGCTTTGCTTCACGGTTGCGTAAATGGAAGGCACACACCTGTGTCTTTGATGGGTTGGCTCGCAGGTGGTTATCTTCATAGTATGGAGTGAGGTCATCCAGAGCTTTAGAGAGGCGTTCTTCCACAACTGTGAAATCTGGATCTTGAGCTCCAATACCCAGATCGTCAGCATAGATGAATCGAACAGTGTTCTCACTTCTTGGTTGGTCGTTTGTGTAGATGTTGAAGAGGAGTGGTGCAAGTACACTTCCCTGTGGAAGACCATTCTTGAGCCTACGCCATCTGCTCTTCTTGCTACCCAGCTCAACAAAGAATAGTCTATCCTTAAGCATGCTTTCTATCAGTTCTGTAAACTGTATATCTTCAGTCAGCTCCTGGATCTTGTGGAGGAGACATCGATGGTTGACTGTATCGTAAGCTGCTGATAGATCGACGAACACAACCCCAGATACCATTCCTTTCTCGTAACCTTCTTCGATGTACTGGGTGAGGTTGAGAACCTGGCTAGTTGTTGACTTGCCAGGGCGGAAGCCGGCTTGCTCAGGGATGAGGCGTTCATCGATGACAGGTGTGACTCTGTTGAGTAATAGGCGTTCAAAGAGCTTATATGTATGACTCAGAAGTGATATTGGGCGATAGTTCTTTGGAATTGATGGATCTTTTCCAGGTTTCAGAAGTGCTGTCACATGAGCTTTCTTCCAGATATTAGGGAGCTTGTGTGTTGCCAGACATTGATTGAGGAGCTGTAGGAGCCACTTCCTTGCTTCATGTCCAAAGTTTTTGATCTGCTCAGTTGAGATGTAGTCTAGACCTATCGCTTTTCCTGGTTTTAGAGTGGAGATTCCTGCTTCTAGCTCCTCCATGGTGAAAGGTCTTGTGAAACCATGGTCCTTGTTGTACTTTTTACGGTTGAGCTTGATCTTTTTCTGCTTTTTTCCACTTCTACCATTCAGGAGTAGTTGGTGTGCGACTTGGTTTGCTGTAACTTTGGAGTGTGGCGGAGCTGCTTTGGGATCACCTCTGAGTTTGCGGATAGTCGACCAAGCTTTCTTGCTATTCTTTGACATGTCTGTTGATTCTATCAAGGCATTCCAGGTCTTGCGGCGCTCTTGAGAGATACTTTCCATCACTTTCTTTCCTTTCAAAGTTGTTTCGTCAGAAAAGGGGTCTGTCTCAAACATGGTGACATATTCCTCATAAAGCTCAGAACTTTCCTTTGAGAGTCCAGGGATGTAATTTACTCTGCAACCTCGTGGGATGTATCTTCTAGCAGTCTTCCTAACTAGTTGAGTGAATTGGTCGTAGTTACCTGCTGTTGGCTCAATATGTTTCACCTTCAGATCTAGCTCGTCAGTAAAGCTCTGCCACTTGGCTTTCTTGTAGTTGAAGCGTCGAGCGAAAGGCACTGTTGTTGGTTTGACGACTGCATCTACTTTGATACCAATTGGACGGTGTTGACTTTGTGGGATGGAATCCATTACGAACTTCTGGCACATGCCTGCGATGTTGCTAGTCACTATGGCGAGGTCTGGATTGTATCCACGTTTCCAGCGTGCACTGTGGAATGAAGGAGGGAGCTTGGGGTCATGAATGAGACTGAGTTGGTTTGTGTCCATCCACATTTCTACCGCTTCTCCATCCTTGTTGGTTTCTTTATACCCCACAGGGTGCTGTGGCTATTAAGGTCACCAATGATGATTTGAGGCTTGTTGTGCACATTGGGAACAGGTTGGTGGAACTTGAAGACAACAGGTGGTGGTTTATACACAGAGGTCACTACAACACTACTCATTTCCACGGTTAAGATCTCAATGTCTTCATCTGCAGAGAAGGACGTAGCTTCTATGATTGAACCAGCCTTGACAAATACAGCACTGCCATGCTGTCGATGAGGACGTTCGATGGCTAAATCCATGCCAGGTATGGTAGGGCGGATGTTGTTACTTCCTCGATGTGTCTCTTGCAAACAGAGGACATCACACTGGAGATTGTTGCACATCTCGGCTAATAAGCTTTGCTTAGCAGTTGAGAAACCTTCGACATTGAATGATATGACTGTCAACGCAGGTCCTAGAAAGGGCCCTCGTTGTGGTAGTTGTCGAGGCATCGTTGTGATGTTTCTTCTATGTTACTTGTGCGTGGTGGTGATAGGATTAGTTCAGCTGGTTAGAGCTTTATCCAGGGTCGCGTGTACATATGTACGGGCGCTCCTATCATGTGTAAGGATATTTTATTGGCGCAGTATATTAACATACCTTGGGATGTAAATGGTCAGTATAATTTAGATTACATTGTCAACATTGCTGTAGTATGGTTGTGGTAACCTGTTACCTATGGCTTAATTAAGTTTCAGTGAAATAATGTCGCTAGTTAAAAATGTAGCGCAACATTGAAAATAGAAGCATTTTAACCAGTTCGTTTTTTGATAGGTGTGGAGCACCAAGTTCATGAAGTCATAAAAGAAATCAGGAACCACTTATTCCCATTTAAATATCAACATTATTTCTCTAATGCGTTAGCAACACATCTGTATAAATAAAAGGAAGTCGCTAAATCTTGTCCAGACGCAGGCTCCGAGATGATTTGACTTTCAGCTCTGATTTATTCGTACATTGATCGGGTACATATTGCCATTAAACCATCTGACGTTCATTTTTGCAAAACTATTCAATCACTATGGAAATAACAAAAAAAAATGGTCAGTTACTAGGCCGTTGAGGTCAATAACCTTATGGGTCAGGTCATGACAGCAAACGCGTCAAGTGGCGAGTCACGCACCTGCGCGTACACGGCACCATGGTTTCACGCGCTTTACCGCGCATGGTATGGACGCACTTAATGTTGGCTTACCGCGCGTATGCCTACGTATGTACGTGACTGACTTCTTCTGTGAGACAGTGGCGGATCCAGAAATTTGGGAAAAGGGGGTGGGGGGCACACTCGAAGTTTTTGCCACCACCTTCTTGAATGGCCACGAAGCCCCATTGTGACGCGCAATGTGCGGTGGGTTGTGTCCCCTCAGAATTGGAAACGTGGTCAAAGTAAAGGCCTTGAAGCCATTTCGTGGGGATCATTGGGTGTAAGCTGATGAAAAAGGGGGTCATTGGGTGACAGATTTGCAAAAAAGTCCACTTTTCAGAGGGAATGTTAAAATGTAGCCAACAGGGACCGAATTAGTCGTTAACTGTTCAGTATTAGCTCGAAAAGGTTAAATGTTAGGGGTGGGTGAAAGTCCACAAATACGGAAATGTTTTGCCGCAACTTTTAAACATGTTTCTTACATGTTTTATACTATTATTACCCGGAATTGAAACGTTTTCTAGCAACCTCTTCTAACCTTAATGTTTTATGTTTGTTGGGATAAAGTTAAAATCAATCATTCTGTCACGAGCTGTTTCAAAAGTAATCTGAGGGATTGAGTGAGTAGGCCTAACAACATTATCACAGGTCTGGATAATTATGTTTATCAAGCTAACATGATCATTACTATACTGGATGAATAATCTATACCAAGACACCATGATTATCATCACCGTTTACCATGTTTACTAACCACTCCCGTTTACTAACCGCTCCCGTTTACTCAACTAGCGGGGACCCGCGCGCGGGTCTCCCGCTTATCCAAAATTTTCACGAAATCTGTTGATAGTAAGCTTTCCAAAATGAAGTGAATTTAAAACATCAGTGATGTACCACCTTTTGGCTTCTACCTTTAAAAGCATACCGATGCCACCAATAGAACGAGAAGATTTGCCTCTTCATTTTGCATACCACTTTGTCCAATTTATTTTCTCATTTCTTCACAAAATGCTAAAAAAAACACACACAAAATGCAATGGGTGTAGTACCCCCTTAAGGTTAGCAACTATTTTAAACTGTTACGATTAGGTAATTCATAGCATCTTGCAAATGGTAGTGAGCTTTGGCAAAAATTGCATTGCTCATTTCATAGCGAGTGCAGAAGTATTCAAATATCACAGATATACTTTTGTTGGTCTTGTGGTTCTTGTGTTAAGTTGTAAAGAGAGCTGAAACAACAACACTTTTGTAAAACGTACATAACTCATTAACAACAATAAATCAAGCAAGTTTTCAAAGTGTATGATTTGTAGAATGAACTTTTGCAAAACATTTTTAATAATATATTGATTTAGATAATGAAAATCAATTTTCGATTAAAGACAACACTATTTTTTTTGTCCATGTACAAAAACCAAAGAGGCCACTTGGTGTTGTTAAAATTTCCTGAAAAACATGGAAAATCCTGGAAATGCACTTTTCCCTATCCTTTTGCACAGGAAGAGTAGAAATTTTATATGCATGCAAATATTACATGTGTCGATCATTACCGTATAGGGGGATATTTTTGAGAACCGTTTGGTGGTGCCACAGATGTCACATGATTAACTTCCGGTCAAATGTCATCCACTTCCGGTCAATGGCCAAAACTTGGATTTTCACTAAAATGCTACTCCTCCCACATATTACATAGCACCGTGACGTCACTTACACACATGCATCACCTATAGCCAGTGTCTAAAAGTTCCTCACAAAATTGGGATCAAAGGTCATTAAGGGATCACTTCCGGTAAAAGTCTGAAAAATTTGTGAAAAATATTCAAAAAATCACTGTCTTTACAAATTATATAGCAGAGAGTCGCCATTAGCACACATGCATTGCTACTAGCTAGGGTCTTTAGGATGCCTACAGTTTTGGGGTCAAAGGTCATTAAGGGGCTACTTCCGGTCAAAAACCAAAATTATCAAAAAAGTTTAAAATTTTTTTATCTCAAAATGTAAACAGACCAGAGTAATATAATCATCATACATGAATCAGTGTTACCTGATGTATGCATGGTATTTTTATTTTGGGGGTCAAAGGTCATTAAGGGGTCACTTCCTGTTTTTAGCTAAATAACTTTAAGAATTTTTATCTCGACAAATAAACAAAGTAGAATTTGTTAATTCAAATTGGAACAATGCATTTTGTCGGTGTACAAACGGTTTTTTTTTCATTGAGGTCAAAGGTCATTAAAGGGGTCACAAGGTCAATTTAAAATTTATAAAAATCAAAATCCATGTATAAGTTCCGATTAAGCTGAAATTCACCAGGAATATTCCTTATGACATCCTAAGCACTATGTAATATTTTTGCGGGGTCAAAGGTAATTAAGGATCACTTCCGGTTCTCACAGATTCGGGGTCATAACTCATTTGTCACTGCTGGCTGTGCATCCTCGCGGTCGCAGGCGAACGCAATCAGATCTCGTTCTTTCTTCTTTCTGTCAACATCACATTAAATCGGCCATCGTAGCCACATGCTTTCAGGCATGTTGACCATACTTGGTCAGTAGAACCGTTTGGTGGTGCCACAGATGTCACATGATTAACTTCCGGTCAAATGTCATCCACTTCCGGTCAATGGCCAAAACTTGGATTTTCACTAAAAATGCTACTCCTCGCACGTATTACATAGCACCGTGACGTCACTTACACACATGCATCACCTATAGCCAGTGTCTAAAATTTTTATCTCAACAACTAACCATAGTAGATTTTTTTAATTAAAATTGGAACAATGCATTTTGTCGGTGTACATAAGGGTTTTTTTCCATTGAGGTCAAAGGTCATTAAGGGGTCAAAATGTCAATCATAAATTTTAAAAAAAATCAAAATCCATGTATAAGTTCCGATTAAGCTGAAATGTCACCAGGAATATTCCTTATGACATCCTAAGCACTATGTAATATTTTTGCGGGGTCAAAGGTAATTAAGGGATCACTTCCGGTTCTCACAGATTCATTTGTCACTGCTGGCTGTGCATGCTCGCGGTCGCAGGCGAACGCAATCAGATCTCGTAACTGTTCTGTTAATAAACCATTTATACATTCTGTAGGTATGGTTGTGGAATCGATCTAGAGACCTGTCCCTCTGTCATCTTAAGCTATCTTAGAACTGTCCTCCAACATGGATGCCATTTCAATTCATGGAAAATAATTAAGTTATAGCATCCCGGGGGTGTGGAGGAGGGGTGGCCAAAAATTAAAGGCAAAATTAAAACCCCACAAACCGTGAAAGACTGTCAACAACCGCCACTCAATAGGGATATCCAATTAGATTGCCCCGCAGCGCTACAAAGAACCACAAACCGCGAAATTTGGATATCCAACTAGATTGCCCCCGCAGGCCTACAATTACAAAGAACCACAAACCACGAAATACGGATATCCTGCAAATTGAAACCAAAAACCGTGAAAGATCGCCAACAACTGCCACTCAATATTGATATCCAACTAGATTGCCCCGCAGGGATACAAAGAACTACAAACCACGAAATTTGGATATAGAACTAGATTGACCGCAGGCCTATACAGAACTATATACAAACCGCTCAATATGGATATCCAAAAAACCACAAACCGTGAAAGATCGCCAACAACTGCCGCTCAATATGGATATCCAACTAGATTACTCCGCAGGGCTATATATAATGAACCACAAACCGTGAAATTTGGATATCCAACTAGATGACCCCCCAGGGCCACAAAGACGCACACAACGCGAAATATGGATATCCATCAAGCTTAAACTATATATAGGGTCCACAACTTATAAGTTCCCACTAAATACTTTTTAAAATAAATCGATATTTGACGAAATGCAAACGTGTAAAAAGATATAAGTAGCCATATTTGTTTTACACATATGGACCATATTATAGTGTCACACGTCATTGAGTTCAGTCACAATGGTTCATTATGAAAAAAAAGATACCGTTTTAAGCAGCGTTAAAAGTGACATCTTTTATTATTATTATTATTATTATTATTCCAAAAAATTGGTTTTAAATGTTGACTGTACCCACCAAGTTTCATGCCCATACAACAGTTTTTACTAATTTGACCTCAGATGACCCCTGGTGACCCCGAAATGACCTTCCAAAAATGTGACGGTACCCACCAAGTTTCTTGCCCATCCGACAGTTTTTACTAATTTGACCTCAGATGACCCCTGGTGACCCCAATATGACCTTCAAAAATTTAGCTTGAAATGTTGACTGTACCCACAAAGTTTCTTGCCCATACGACAGTTTTTACTAATTTGACCTCAGATGACCCCTGGTGACCCCGAAATGACCTTCCAAAAATTTGGCTGCAAATGTTTCCTGCACCCACCAAGTTTCATGCCCATCCAACAGTTTTATTAATTTGACCTCAGATGACCCCTGGTAACCTCAAAATGACCTTCCAAAAATTTGGCTTTAAATGTTGACTGTACGCACCAAGTTTCATGCCCATCCGACAGTTTTTACTAATTTGACCTCAGATGACCCCTGGTGACCCCGAAATGACCTTCCAAAAATGTGGCTTTAAATGTTGACTGTACCCACCAAGTTTCATGCCCATCCGACAGTTTTTACTAATTTGACCTCAGATGACCCCTGGTGACCCTGAAATGACCTTCCAAAAATTTGGCTTGAAATGTTGACTGTACCCACCAAGTGTCATGCCCATACGACAGTTTTTACTAATTTTACCTCAGATGACCCCTGGTGACCCCGAAATAACCGTCCAAAAATTTGGCTTTAAATGTTGACTGTACCCACCAAGTTTCATGCCCATCCGACAGTTTTTACTAATTTGACTGCAGATGAACCCTGGTGCCCTGGTGACCCCGAAATGACCTTTTAAAAATGCTTAAAATGTTGACTGTACCCACCAAGTTTCATGCCCATACGACAGTTTTTACTAATTTGACCTCAAATGACCCCTGGTGACCCTGAAATGACCTTCCAAAAATTTGGCTTTAAAATGTTGACTGTACCCACCAAGTTTCATGCCCATCCGACAGTTTTTACTAATTTGACCTCAGGTGACCCCTGGTAACCTCAAAATGACCTTCCAAAAATGTGGCTTTAAATGTTGACTGTACCCACCAAGTTTCATGCCCATCCTACAGTTGTTACTAATTTGACCTCAGATGACCCCTGGTGACCCCGAAATGACCTTCCAAAAATTTGGCTTGAAATGTTGACTGTACCCACCAAGTTTCATGCCCATACGACAGTTTTACTAATTTGACCTCAGATGACCCCTGGTGACCCCAGAAATGACCTTCCAAAAATTTGGCTTTAAATGTTGACTGTACCCACTAAGTTTCATGCCCATCCGACAGTTTTACTAATTTGACCTCAGATGACCCTGGTTACCCTGAAATAACCTTCCAAAAATTTGGCTTTAAATGTTGACTGTACCCACCAAGTTTCATTCCCATCCAACAGTTTTTACTAATTTGACCTCAGATGACCCCTGGTGACCCTGAAATGTCCTTCCAAAATTTGGCTTGAAATGTTGACTGTACCCACCAAGTTTCATGCCCATCCGACAGTTTTTATTAATTTGACCTCAGATGGTAACCTCAAAATGACCTTCCAAAAATTTGGCTTCAAATGTTGACTGTACGCACCAAGTTTCATGCCCATCCGACAGTTTTTACTAATTTGACCTCAGATGACCCCTGATGACCCTCAAATAACCTTCCAAAAATTTGGCTTTAAATGTTGACTGTACCCACCAAGTTTCATGCCCATCCAACAGTTTTTACTAATTTGACCTCAGATGACCCCTGGTGACCCCGAAATGTCCTTCCAAAAATTTGGCTTGAAATGTTGACTGTACCCACCAAGTTTCATGCCCATCCGACAGTTTTATTAATTTGACCTCAAATGACCCTGGTGACCCTGAAATGACCTTCCAAAAATTTGGCTTTAAATGTTGACTGTACCCACCAAGTTTCATGCCCATCCGACAGTTTTACTAATTTGACCTCAGATGACCCTGGTGACCCCGAAATGACCTTCCAAAATTTGGCTTGAAATGTTGACTGTACCCACCAAGTTTCATTCCCATACGACAGTTTTACTAATTTGACCTCAGATGACCCTGGTGACCCGAAATGACCTTCCAAAAATTTGGCTTTAAATGTTGACTGTACCCACTAAGTTTCATGCCCATCCGACAGTTTTTATTAATTTGACCTCAGATGGTAACCTCAAAATGACCTTCCAAAAATTTGGCTTCAAATGTTGACTGTACGCACCAAGTTTCATGCCCATCCGACAGTTTTTACTAATTTGACCTCAGATGACCCCTGGTTACCCCGAAATAACCTTCCAAAAATTTGGCTTTAAATGTTGACTGTACCCACCAAGTTTCATGCCCATCCAACAGTTTTTACTAATTTGACCTCAGATGACCCCTGGTGACCCCGAAATGTCCTTCCAAAAATTTGGCTTGAAATGTTGACTGTACCCACCAAACACCACGTCCATACGACAGTTTTTACTAATTTGACCTCAGATGACCCCTGGTGACCCCAAAATGACCTTCCAAAAATTTTACTCTAAATGTTGACTGTACCCACTAAGTTTCATGCCCATCCGACAGTTTTTATTAATTTGACCTCAGATGGTAACCTCAAAATGACCTTCCAAAAATTTGGCTTCAAATGTTGACTGTACGCACCAAGTTTCATGCCCATCCGACAGTTTTTACTAATTTGACCTCAGATGACCCCTGGTGACCTTGAAATGTCCTTCCAAAAATTTGGCTTGAAATGTTGACTGTACCCACCAAGTTTCATGCCCATACGACAGTTTTTTACTAATTTGACCTCAGATGACCCCTGGTGACCCCGAAATGACCTTCCAAAAATTTGGCTTTAAATGTTGACTACCCACCAAGTTTCTTGCCCATCCGACAGTTTTTATTAATTTGACCTCAGATGACCCCTGATAACCTCAAAATGACATTCCAAAAATTTGGTTTCAAATGTTGACTCTACCCACCAAGTTTCATGCCCATCCGACAGTTTTTACTAATTTGACCTCAGATGACCCCTGGTAACCTCAAAATGACCTTCCAAAAATTTGGCTTTAAATGTTGACTGTACCCACCAAGTTTCATGCCCATACGACATTTTTTAATAACTTGACCTCAGATGACCCCTGGGTGACCTCGGATGACCCCGAAATGACCTTCCAAAAATTTGACTCTAAATGTTGACTGAACCCACCAAGTTTCATGCCCATATGACAGTTTTAGTAGTTTGACCTCAGATGACCCCTATGTGACCCCGGATGACCCCAAAATGACCATCCAAAAAATTGGCTCTAAATGTTGACTGTACCCACCCAGTTTCATGCCCATACAGCAGCTTTTGCTAATTTGACCTCAGATGACCCCTGGATGACCTTGGGTGACCTTGACCCACTAACCAATACAAACTTGTTCAGTCTGGGGTCAAGATGCACCCACCCACCAAGTTTGAGGAACGTGCGACCCCTAGTCTCTGAGAAAATGGTATTTTGCTTGTTACGCATAAATTATGCAAATTTGGTACTTAATTACCATATTTTGCGCTCAAAATCTAATCAGGTCGAGAACCTCTGGCCCCGCTACTCCCCACCTTGTTACGTCACTGTACCCCATACAGATCTCCAGATAAGCTGTTCACAAGGTTTTTTGCTTGATACGCATCAAATACGCATAAATTAAGCAAATTAGGTACTTAATTAGCATATTTTGCGCTGAAAATCTAATCAGGTCGAGAACCTCTGGCCACGCAACTCCCCACCAAGTTACGTCACTGTACTCCATACGGATCTCTAGATAATCTGTTCACAAGGTATTTTGCTTATTACGCATATATTATGCAAATTAGGTACTTAATTACCATATTTTACGCTCAAAATCTAATCAGGTCGAGAACATCTGGCCACGCTACTCCCCACCAAGTTACGTCACTGTACCCCATACGGATCTCCAGATAATCTGTTCACAAGGTATTTTGCTTATTACTCATAAATTATGCAAATTAGGTACTTAATTACCATATTTTGCGCTCAAAATCTAATCAGGTCGACACCCTCTGGTCATGCTACCCCCTATAAAGTTTCATCATCATAGCACTTACGGTTCTCAAGATAACGCGTTCACAAGCTTTTTCCGAACACACACACGCACGCACCCCCCCCCCCACGCACGGACACACACACACACACACACACACCATAGTGATTACTAAGTCTCTCCCTGAACATGTTCAGGCGAGACAAAAAGTGGGGGGATGAGGCTGTGGATCATGAAATGCCCCTTTAAAGACGATTTCCTTCAAAATTTATTTTATACCCAAAATGCTGAAATAATGCTAGTAATAATTATCGGGAAGGGTTTCTGTCCATTTTGAGCTGAAATAACAAGATAAAATGAAAGAAACCCTGCTGGTTAGTTATTTTGGCCATTTAACACGCTGTTCTATAGGAGAACATAATGTCACAATTCTTTAAATTATATAAATGGCATTATGTCGAACTTTGTTCTGTTGACCTACAAACACAACCAATTTGGCTGATTCCATTTAGGTGCAAGTTGGGACATGTGTAAACATTACATATGCCCAAAAAAAATCAGGTTTGAAAAATATTAACCAATTTCATATTATAAGATCGTACATTGTGGCTTTAACATTTCAGAACTTACGTACCATAGTCTTTAGAATAACTCAAAAGGCAATGTGTTATTTTAGAAAATATTGAATTAGAATACTTGCTTACTTGCTTAAGATGAGTGGTGTCCTCGAACTACAACAGCACGCCAAACCCTTCTGTCCTGCATGGCCGTTCCCAAATCCATAACATCCAGTCCAGTGTCCTGTTTCAATACATCCACGTATGTTAGAGGGGGTCTACCAGGTTTTCTGCTTCAATGTTTTGGTGTCCAATGGATCAGCTTAGCTACAGGTTCATTTTTGCTTCTGTACGCGTGCCCTGCGAAACGTGTCCTTCTCTCTCTGATCTTCTGTGAAAGTTTCGGATGTGCTGCTTCCAATTGATGTTGTATACTGTTCTAAGCATTCTTGTGTAGCAACCATCAAGTTCTTTACATACTCTGGGAGACATAGTCCATGCTTCACATCCATAGGTTAGAACGGATTCGACGGTAGCAGCAAACAAACGGATCTTGAATTTCTTTGGGAGAGTTGACCTCCAGACTTTGTTCAGGCTGTTACATGCTCTCCATGCAGCTGCTTTGCGTGTTTTTACATCTTTTCCGTGCTAGCCATCCATGCACCCAGATACTTGAAGTCGCTTACCTCTTCTAGGTTGGTGCCATTGTTTGTCTGGATAGATATCTGTTGATTGTGGTTGAAAGACATGAACTTAGTTTTTGAAGCGTTCATTTTGAGGCCTACTTTTGCAACAGATGATTCAACCCTTTGCAGTAGCTCTTGTGCTTGGTGGATTTCCTCAGACAATAGGGCTATGTCGTCTGCAAAGTCTAAATCTGTTAGCACTTCAGGTCCGATCCGTCTGCTTCTTCTCTTCTCCAGCCGGAATCCAAGCTGCTCTTCTTTGCCTTGAACTGCCTCTCTCAATGCATAGTCCAATACAACCACAAAGAGGTATGGGGCAAGGGTGTCTCCTTGCAGTACACCAGCAAGTATATCAAACGGTTCAGTTTCTCCATCTGGTGAAACTACTTTTGCCTTGGTGTTTTCATACATTCTTGCTATGCCTTCCACAAGTTTATTAGGGATTCCATAGGCCTTGAGAATTTGCAGCATCTTTCCTCTATGAATGGCTTTCCTGAAGTCTATGAAGGTTATTATTGCAGGCAGGTTTTTAGCCTTCACTCCTTCTATGATCCTCTTTAGGGCCAGTATGTGGCTTAATGTTGTTCGGCCAACCCTGAAGCCATTCTGGTTGATCCTAAGAACTTTGTCTACTTCAGGCCTGATCCTGTTGAGTATCATTTTGTTGAATATCTTGGCAACAACTGAGCTTAAGCTAATCCTCGATAGTTCCTGCTTGACTAAGATCTCCTGACTTAGGAATTGGTACTATGTTGAGAATAGACACTGGTCAGGCGTGCTTCCTTTAATCAGTGCATTATTGCAAAACTCCAGAACTATGCCATCCAGATCACATCTTTTCAGTACCTCTGGTGGTATACCATCCTCTCCGCAACTCTTCCCTTCTACCAGTGCAGTCTTTGCCTTTGCATATTCCTCCTGACTAAATGGTGCCACATTGATGTTTAGATCCTTGGCCACCGGTACAATATCCTCATCTTCTCCATCTATTTCTGGAGGGCTACCTAGGAGATCTTTGAAGTGGGTGAACCAGTTGTTAATCCTTTCATTCTGTGTGTCTCCCTTCAGCTGACCTTTCACTGATGCTTTCCTTCCAGTTATTTCATTAATTAGCTATTAATTAGAATACAGTTAGCTTAGAATATGTATGAATATAATATCTAGAAGAATAAACAGGGAAACAATATTTTGATGATATTCATTATGCACTGGACTTCAACTTGAAAGAGGGTAAAAGCAGGGATATGAGGTAGAAGTTAAAGGTTTAAAACTGGACCTAAATGCTGAGAACCTCATTAGTGCCACTTACTTTCAACTAGAGAGTAAGTGAGCCCAGGTTAGTTTTGCTGCTTTCTTTACGTTGTCAACGTTTTGTGGTAGATGTAACATAACAAGTATCACCATCTATCAAGAAATAATCATCGCCGTTTTTATTTTATCGTAAATTAAAAATAATCCTTGTAATCCATGAATCCTTGCATCACTCCGCAACACGTTGGGGAATGATGCAATGGGTTTGGTCACATACAATGGGTTCAGGTAGTTATGTGCAATGCATTTTAGAATATTTTAACCCAAAATTGTGTATATTTTTTCAAACTGGTACATTATGAAAGAGTTGTAGAATTATGCATCATTGAATGATGCATTTTTAATTGGTCGTTACTACAGCAAATTAGACTTTCTGAAAACTATTTTTGTTTCATGGGACAGGGATGAATAAATTTGCTTTGCATTCTAGTTTCAAAGAAAATCAACCTTATTTTAAAAGTTTAGTGCTAATAAGGGATACTTTTGCGTTGCGGAATGATGCTTTCAATAAGAAAAATTGGTAATTGAATAATGTTGACGAAGATACACGTTATAATATATGAAAATGTCTGGTGTTTATATTTTGAGTAACTTAGAGACTTCATATTCACATGCATATTTTTTTCCAAAATTTTACAGTACAGAGCTTAAAATCTTGCTGTTTTTACCAAATTTATGCAAATGAGGATATTTTTCTGACAATGAACACCATTTCACCAGAAAAAAAGTATGCTTTCAGAAAATAATGGACTTTCAGCTACAATATGAAACCAAAATCACATACTTGTTATGATTTTTTAATTTTGACATGTATTCTCCACAGGAAATATGAAGTTATAGCTGTTTTGATATTGACATTTTGGTTTAAAAAAAGGTAAAAAAATCACAAAAACTGCATTTTGCAACCCAAATATCTCAGCTCACGTCACTTTTCAGAAATGCCAACCGGAATAAACAGAAAGATGAGACTCTAATGATTAATTCTAACGCCACTGGCACCTTTGCCTAAAATAATGCACACAAATCTGAAATAGAACAGATTGACCGATTAGACCTCTCTACTATAATATGTAATTCATGTTTTCCAGGTCTTAGTTTTCCAGGTCTTAGTTTTTCAGGTCTTAGTTTTCCAGGTCCTAAGAACGTAAATGGGTCTTAGGTCTCAGTTTTGCAGACGCTTTTTATAGGCCTTTAACTTAATGTGAGACACTTGAATTAGAACATCAAAGAATGATGAGCACTGATAAAAGAAAGATCATAATTCTCTTGTCTTTTCTTCCCTCTTGAGCCTTTCTTTCCCCTTTTTATTTTCCTTCTATCTTCTTTCCTTTCCCCTCCTTTCTTTTCCCGTTCTTTCTTTTCCTTTCCTTCAATCTTCCAGGGTGGAAGAGTAACCCATCCCTAGAAAAGCCACTTTTTAGAATTGATTTGCGATTAGCAACCACCAGTGACCCATCAGGTGCCATAGACAAGTCACTGAGACAATGAAGTCCTCTGACCATGCATTGTAGGAATTCACCTGTGGGACTGTATTTGTGAATGTGACCTGTGTTAATGTATATACTTTGAAGATGTTCAAACATTACAACTATCAACATTGCAACATAAATGTTATCACTGTCATCACACACTATCCCATATGATACTGCCTTTCTGCCTGACACATCCTCGTCTATCTTGGGTGTGAAGCTAAATACCTCATTGCCTGAGTAATCTATTGCTACTACCTTACTGTACACTGAACCTGATGAGACGGAATAAATCAGGATTTGATTCTTGCTATTGACAACCATGCTTACATTATAACCTATTGAGTATTTGATCTTGTTGACTAGCCTACCATCTGGACATGTATGGATTGTGATGGTATTCGTCTCCCTATCACCCACCAATAAATGCCCTTCTCTATCTACAGCAAGACACTTCCACCAGGCAGATGTATTGGAATCATCATCAGGTGTGAAGCAGTGGAGGTATTTCCCTTCTACAGTAAACACATGGACAAATCTACAGGACACACTTGCAACACAGATATATCCTAGTGGTGATACACATATGTTACAAATATATTTGCCAATTTTCCTGTCAGAGTCTGTTTCAGTTGACCTCAGTTGCATTTTGTATTCCCCATCACCATCAAGGAGATAGAGTTTATCCCAATCAGACACAACCATGTCCCCATTTGGACAGCAGGCAATACGATGACACTGAAGTTGTTTCCCTTGATGTTCAGGATGAAATTCTCTCTCCAATGACCAAGTACCTAATGCTAGGGAAAGTGAAAAAAAAATTGTTTACTTTTTGTCAATTCAGTTTTTAATTATTGTATTTTTTTTTTTTAGGCATCAAAGCGGATATGTAGTTGTTGTTTTTTACTTTAAAATGCAGTACCAACATTGAATATTGGTGATATACTTCCCTCTTTGTATACCTACCACTGTAACAGTTGGCTTTCCAAAATAATGTTAATTACAGTATGTTAATTTTTATTTTCTATCACGAAATTCTAGTACTGAAACCTAATATTTGAAATGTTGATCGTATTTTTGTTATCAAATATCTTGAACAAGTATTTAGCAAGAGAGAAAATCCGCATCACCCCTGCAAGTTTAATGGACTATTCATTACTGCCATAAGAACAATTAGAAGGAGCCTATTTCACTTAGAACTTTACATTGTTGAGAGTAAGACATAAAAACTGGTTGGGATCAGCAATTTTCTCTGGTTATTTTTTCAGAACCATGACAACGAAAACAGGCAGTAATCTGATATTATTATGCACAGAGGTGGGTGGACAGGATATGAAGACATCTGAATAAGAATAAACCGATGCTGCATCAAAATCTTGGAATTGTCGAAATTCTGGAATTTTGACAATTCCAGGTGGTTTCTGACACAGCTTGTTAAAAACTTGGAATTCCGACAGTTCAGACAGTAGCCTGTCCAAAACTTGGAATTGTCAGAATTCTAGAATTGCGACAGCGTCGACTGTCGTAATTCTGGAATTTTGACAGTTCCAAGTTTTAGACAGGCTGTGTCAGAAACCTGGAACTGTCGGAATTCTGGAAATTCGACAGAGGGCGCTGTCAAATCTTGGAATGGCGAACAGGAACGAAATGACCTCCATGCTGTTTGTGTAGACGGACGCTGATTGATCCATGCTGCCAGAAGTAGGAAAGATCTTTGGGGAATTATAATCGACCATAGATCTTTTCATAAAACTTCTGGTGCCCATACATCAGACTCTGAAAGCAGTTAAGCTTTGAGAACCTCCTTGCTTCATACAATTGAATATAGCATTCATACAAAGTTTTAATAATTGATGAAAAAGTTCTACTTCTAAAAATAATGATGGCTTACATATGGAAAGGTTTCTATACAAAAACGTTTCTCTTATAAACCATCATGCGCACACTGAATAGATTCATCAGGTTTGAAGATAAATAATTATATATTTTCATGAAAACAAAACCAAATTTTACTTACTAGTTTGACGGTTTCGCTTTTCATGGTCGAAAAGCATCATCAGAATATTGATTGATGATCACTTCTTCCGGTTGGACGAATCCCGACCACAGAGGGTGTAGAATTGTCACTCAGTAGAGGATCATATACATGACTTAGAAAGTGGGCCCCGTCGTCCCTATTCATGACGTTGGGTCCTCTTTTACGAATCCAGATCGATTCCTTGATGCGTCTTATGGGGGTTGCACTTTTTGCTAAGAATTTTTGAGTTGTCCCAATCTATTACGTGGTTCTGTTGAACTGCATGATCTGCGATAGCTAATTTTGATTGTTCAGTTTCTGACTGTTTGCGTGTTTGACGCGTATAGTTTTGTTTTGTCTTTTCCACCCTCAAAGTTTTTTTTTTTATGCTCTTTGAGTCGCGTTGCAAACTTCCTTCCGGTCTCACCAACATAAGTTTGGTTGCAATTGGTACAAGGTATCTCGTAGACACAATCCGTGCTATTAATGGGATCGACCTTGTCCTTGGGGTGGACCAGCACTTTGCGGAGGCTAGTGTTTGGCTTCATGGCTGTTGCTATGCCATGTTTTCTACGAGGGGCAGTCAGTATGTTTTAAGAGTGGACTCGTGACGTCATATGTGGATTGTTTTCATGGCATTTCTCAATGATTACATAAACACGGTACCTTTGTCTTTCAAACAACACATGCAAAAATTATATCACACACATGATTACGTAACAGCATTAGCATAAAATCAATGGTCTAGAGTCACTGGTGAAATTGAGTCGTTTTTGATAAGGGAAATGAGGTATTGTTGTATTTTTTACATTTTCTCGGGAATTAAAGAATGGAGATTTCTGCCTTTTGGAACAGTAATAGAACACAAACTACCAGTTCATTAAACCATGTTTGTTGGGTTGTAAAGGTTTTAGTTTGTTTAAAATGCATGGTCAAATATGTCTTATTTTTGACAAAAACAAGGCTTTTCTTTCTATACAAATCTTGATATTGCCAAAAATAGCAAACGTGGAAATTTAATTTTTTTGGCCAGTTCTGTTGACTAATCTCCAAAAACTAAAACGGGAGTCTCCCTAGAAAATATTTGAATCCGTGATTAAAATATAACTGTTATTCTACCATTGTTACATTTATACAAAAAGTAGTGGTACAGAGAGAGAGGCCATCGTTTTAATAAGAAATTTATTTTTAAAACTTTTCTGTTCATTTCAGGTTGAGATCATCCATAAAAATTCACATAAATATTTAAATTAAAATTTTCATAGCATTTTGTAATATTTTAGGCACTATTTACATGGAATTTTGCCATTTTCGTGCATTTCCACCATGTTGTATCGGTCATCCTACCTACGCATGCGAAGATTATTGTTTGATTTGCACCAGTTATCATCGCACTGAGTACTAGCTCTCACACGTGACCAGTCATTATATTTTAGTCTGTTTCATTTTGGAGATAATTAATGTCATTTGTAATAACTGCTTTTTCATTAACGCCATTTTTGCAGAATAATTTTGCTTCCATTCAAGCCCTAAAGTTGTTGAAGTTTCCAGACGTCCCATTTCCACCACAGTTTAATGACAAGTTTCATATTTTACCAAATGCAAACGGAGGACCTAGTGTTTATTTCTGCCAAAAACTAGCCTTATGCCCCTTGTACTTTTTCTGTTCTCGGACATTGTAAACACGTGTCTTTGCTGTAATTTAAAAGGCCCGCCTTTTTGCGTGATTTGGCAGTGTCCCTAGTATATTGATTTTATGCTAATGCTGTTACGTAATCATGTGTATGATATAATTTTTGCATGTGTTGTTTGAAAGACAAAGGTACAGTGTTTATGTAATCATTGAGAAATGCCATGAAAACAATCCACAAATGACGTCACGAGTCCACTCTTAAAACATACTGACTGCCCCTCGTAAATATCCTATTGGCTTTTTCCGCAAGCCCTTCCACGTAAGGAATGACAACAAGTCCTTTCTTATATATCCACGTAATAGATTGGGACAACTTAAAAATTCTTAGCAAAGAGTGCAACGCCCATATAAGACGCATCAATGAATCGATCTGGATTCGTAGAAGAGGACCAAACGTCATGAATACAGACGACGGGGCCCACTTTCTAAGTCATGTATATGATCCTCTACTGAGTGACAATTCTACACCCTCTGTGGTCGGGATCGCGTCCAACCGGAAGAAGTGATCATCAATCAATATTCTGATGATGCTTTTCGACCATGAAACGCGAAACCGCAAACTAGTGAGTAAAATTTGGTTTTGTTTTCATGAAAATATATAATCATCATGCGCACAGTTTCCACCTCGATACACCTGAGCACATATTTTCGACCAAGACCTCTCAAGCAAGCAGTGATTGTCTCCGCTACAGTCTTTGATTACACTACACGGTTGAGTGCATAGCATCGAAGAGCTGTGAAGCTTCTAGCTGAAAAATGGGCCTCTTTGATCGGTTTTTTGTCGAAACCTCAAGTATCAAACGAACGCTAACACTTCCCCCTAAAACAACTTTTCGTCACTAGGTCAACAGATCACACAATTCAATGTTATAGCAAGGCGAAAGTGGTAAATCTGTTGAAAACTACCTATCCAAGCACAATTTTAGACCAAAATGTAGGTTTTAAAACTCAAAACCTGAATTGTTCCTTACAATATTTTTCAAATTCTATGTCATTAAATGAAAAAGCACACTTATATTGTCCGTATACTAGCGTCACTAGAATGAGCAATGGCCAATTCTCTTTAAATTGTAAATTTTATGCAAAAAATTACTATTTTTCGCCTGTTTTGTCATACGGTTGTAAATTCAATGAACTATGACTTTGGTAAAAGAGCGCTTACAAATTGGTGTTTGCCCTAATGCACTTTGTTTACTCACCCTGTATTTTCTTTCTTGGAAAGTATCTTTATCATGATCAATTTTGTTCAAATTCATTTAAGTAACAACACAAATATTCTACATACCATTTACAATTGAT
Organism: Amphiura filiformis; assembly: GCF_039555335.1. Taxonomy (NCBI): domain Eukaryota; kingdom Metazoa; phylum Echinodermata; class Ophiuroidea; order Amphilepidida; family Amphiuridae; genus Amphiura; species Amphiura filiformis. The sequence goes on from NC_092629.1 coordinate 75,846,863, forward strand.
GCAATTGTAGGTCTTTGTTTAGGATCGTTATTCCAACACTGCTGCATGATATCTAACAGGTCTTTGGGACAGCCTTCAGGTATAAATGGCTTGGCTCCGTTTCCAACTTCAAATACCACCCTGTGTAATTCCAAGTCTGGAAATGGAGGTTTCCTTGAGCAGACCTCTAGTAGCAGCATCCCATATGCCCATATGTCGGCTGGTCTTGAGTAGATAACCCTTCCACGCTCATTCCCTGCAATAATTTCTGGTGCCATGTAGCGATAGGTTCCCATCTGACTAGATATTGTCTGAGACCCTTTTATCTCACGCGAAAGACCAAAATCACACAACTTCAAGAGGTTGTCTTGAAAGAGAAGGCAGTTTTGAGGCTTAATGTCCCTGTGCAGGAAGTTCTGTCCATGGAGATAGTTGATTGCAAGTGCTGACTCTTTTGCCCACCTTTTCTGCAGCTGATATGGAAGTGTCTTTGATGGGTCTTTTAGGTAATCATGCAGTGTGCCATTAGGTGCATATTCCATTAGAATAAGATGAGCGCCCCCAGTTTCACAAACTCCGAGCAAGTTAATAATATTCGGATGGTTGAGTTGGCTCATGACTTCAATTTCTTTCTTTGCTAACTCTTCAAGTACAGATTTGCCAGCAGCTTCTTTGTATCCTTTGTATGGTCTTTTAAATGAGACACGTCTGACAGACCCAAATCCGCCTTCTCCAATGCATTCATGGAAGTCAATATTTCTAACATCCAGTTTATTAACTGAAGCACCCATTTTAATGTATCTGTATGATGAATGAATAACACAAAAAAAACAGCAATGAAAATTTTCTTACAAGAAAGTTGCTTGCACGTTAGGACTAAACATGAAGAAATGGACGGGGGTGATTATTATTATTATTTATTAAATACCCAGGGTATGCCCGAATCAGCTTAAAGCTGTTCTAACCGGGGCCCTGCAATATACAAAGTTACAACAATATTAAGACACTCATATAAAACATAGTAATTATACATGAAAACACATTAAGATATATAAACAATTATGACACAAAATTTCATATAATTATAGGTATATACAACTTTTAAAAATACCCCATCAAATCATGTGAATATGCAATCTACTTCAGATGGCTACTTTTATTGTATTGGGATGTTCTTTTAATTGTAACCTAATCATGTTAATTGATTAAGCACGTGCCCTGAGCAAACTACGATGCGTACGCACACTGCAGGGCAAAGACCCGGGGGAACTCCTATATATTGACATTCGTCATGTGCCCATGAAATTACTCCGTTATTTTTGGCAAATCCTACACCAAATTACCCCGTTTTTTCAGTAGCCTACACTGAATGACCCCCTTTTTTGAACAATATTATTAGTCCTCAAAATTGACATTTCGGCGCGCTTCGCGCGCATTTTGAAAACAAAAATAGATGAGTTTTGTCTATTTTGTACTGTAACATTGGGTAAGAAGCTATTTTTGATTGTTAATGATGTGAAATTTTGGGCGCTCCCATACAAAATCACAAATTTTTGATATTGCCAACACCGAATGACCCCCTTTTTTCTGAAAATTTCTACATTGATAGACCCCTAGTTTCGTACGCTGGTGGGCACAGGTACGTCACTTTCATGTTTCGTTATTTTGCGTTATCGATCAGGTGACACAGGGCCTTATAGAATGATTTTATCACACCAACACATTTTATGCATATATCTAATGAAAGTTGACCTTTGACCCTATACATTAAATATTTGGATGGAATTTCTTTATGACCACATTATGTGTAAATAATAACATGTTCTTAATTACGTAAGAGCATTAGCAAATATCAGAAGGGCATCCCTCATATTCAGAAAGCATTTCGATATGTCTGGTGTGCTCTTAAGTTCCAGACAAAATACTGTACAAACGTTGCTATCCGAGCCCTTAACAAAAACGACTCATTTTCAGCAAGTGACTGCAGACCATTGATTTTTATATGCTAATACTGTTACGTAATCAAGTGTGCGATACAATTTTTTACATGTGTTGTTTGTCAGTGTTTATTTGATCATAGATAAATGCCAAGAAAATAATCCATTATTTGGTTACATGTCAACTTTTATTACATAAATAAAAGTAATCCATTATTTGGATTAAATGAAAATAATCCATTATTTGGTTACATGTCAACTTTTATTACATAACACTGACCCTCGTATATTATTTATTCTATTGGTACAAACTATGTGCTCTGTAGATGTAGACCATGTCCAACTTGTTGCGACATGTAGTCATAAGGGGAAAAGACTAAACAATAACGTTTTTGATAATGCAGATATCCAATCGCTACATTATGTTTTACATTTTATTTCGTATATAAACACTTGCCAGAGAGTTGTTGTTGTTGAACCCAGGAGTTGAATCCAATTTAAAAGTTGTCTATACTTGTAATTTCCTTTTTAATATCATAAACGTAACCAATATCTGCCCCATATAATATATCCAAACTTGACTGTTGACTGTTGCTTCCTATTGACTGTTGGTATTTACACAATATTCTTGCTGACAAAATATCATTCAAAACAGATATTTAAGGTGTATTTTGGATGCAATAAGAGTGATATCTTCTCACTGAGCTAGAGACGATTTCGGTGTTGTATCTCCTTTACTTGTACGTTGGCAAAGCCTTCATGATCCAATTGCCTTGGTAAAGGCCCGGTCACACTATGACGACAGATAATCAAGGAAAGGTGACGAAGGTGAAAATCACAAAATTCGCTGACGAGTGGGAACGACCTTCAGCGACAACACGACGGCAATGGACGAAAGGCTGCGGCAGGAAACGGAGACTAGCGACCAAAACCGGACGTTGTCTGGGCGGCGAGTGACGATGTCTCGACGGAGCCCGACAACAAGCAACGAGGTCAGACGGCTGGCAGCGGATTTGCTTGCGGCAGGGAACGGCAGCTGACGGTGGATTACGGCGATGATGGCGTGACTCAGCGGCCGACATCAAAGCCTGTGTGTGTGCGGGTCGTATAGTCCACTTTGGCGTTCCCACTGGTCCACTCAAAAATATCAATATCAATAATAATCAAAAATATTAGCATCAATATCAATAATAATCAAAAATATCAAAATCAATATCAATAATAATTCAAACTATTAATATCTATATCAATAATAATCAAAAATATTAACATCAATATCAATAATAATCAAAAAAATTACACATATCAATAATAATCAAAAAAATTAACATAAATATCTGTAATAATCAAAAAAAGTAAAAATTAATAATATAAATATCAATAATAATTAAAAAATAGTAAAATCAATATCAGTAATAATCTAAACTAATAATATCTATATCAATAATAATCAAAAATATTAACATCAATATCAATTTTTTTTCAAAGATATTAATATCAATATCAATAATAATAAAAAATATTACACATATCAATAATAACAAAACAAACAAAAAATATCAATAATTAGCAAAATATTAAAATCAATATCAAAAATAACCCAAACTATTATATCAATATCAATAATAATCAAAAATATTAACATCAATATTTCAATAATGATCAAAAATGTTATTATCAATATCAATAATAATCAAAAATATTAACATCAGTATCAAATAATCATCAAAAATGTTAACATCAATATCAATAATAATAAAATATCAATATCAATAATAATCAAAAAATATTAACATCAATATCAATATCAAATCAATAATATTGATATAGATATTAATATTTTGATTATTATTGATATTTCTTTTTATATGAACTTCAAAATTGCAGCGTGCCGGACAGTGTATTGAAATCGAACTGACGTCAAAAAATGTCAAAATCGCACAAAAAGTTAAAAATCGTGGACCATCGTTTAATCGTAACCCATCGCAGACCGCCATTTCAATGCCGCAGGTACTCGCAAACGACCCGCCATCAACAGTCAACGTCCGTCACCCTCCGGACGGACAAAATTCGCAAGTCACTGTCGCACCAAGATCGTTACAATTTCGTTACTTGCCACAATGTGTCGTCAGGGTTCGAGATGTGACGTCACTTGCCGTTGTTTTTTCGTCAATGGTCGTTGATAACACACTACCAACGAAATTGTGACGACCTCAAAACGACTAAAGACGGCTTCGCACGGTATGGAAACGTCAAAGAAATGAGGGTGGCCGTCTCCAACGAAATCTGAACGGAATCACAACTACTTCTTTTGCCGTCACAACATTTTCAACATGTTTCGGCAGTCCGCGGTCGCTAACGGATTCGTCAGCGACAACTAACCATGCTAACGGCAACACACGATGAATGACGGTAAATTCAAAATTGCAATTCGCAGCTTAACGTCGCTTGCCGTTAACCCCTATTCGTCATAGTGTGACCGGACCTTAAGCATGGTAATTGTTTGAAGTGTCAGAAACTCATCCCCAAGTGGCATTGTGACAGTTGTGTTTGGTTGACTTTGGTATTCATTATGAGAATGTGCCATTGGCATTAATACTATTCATACCTCTTATTCTGTTTGCTGTCATTGTTAATCGTACTTGCTCATTCACCTGTGATGAACTGAATTGGGAATTTCCTGGTATATTTTAACTAAAGTGTAATTTTCACATGTACTGAAGTTAAAAATTACACATTTGTGTTTATGTTTTCAGATATTTTAAAATTTGTTTTTTATTTTTCGCTTCCTAGCAGAGTGACATAAATATCTAAAGCTTACAAAATTAGCTGTTTGCTTTCATTTTAGTATCTTAAACTTTCCAACATCTACAATCTTAGGGGCTGTGCAATAATTATGTGTACCCCCGGGTGGTGAATTTTCAAAATGGTCTGCCAAAATTCGCTTGCCTCTTTACCCCCCCTTTTGACGTGCCAAAAACCTTTGCCCCCCCCCTTTTGATGTGCCAAAATTCTTTGCCCCCCCCCTCCTTACACATGCAAGATTTTGGGGAACCCGAATTCAAATAATCATATAATGCGAGCGCAGCAAGCAGGAAATTTTGCATATTTGAATGTGCTCCTAACGTTTTCCTACACCTTTTTAGGGCGTAATATAGAAATGTTGCCCAAAATATCTGTGCCCAAAATCGCTTGCCCCCCTTTCGACCTGCAAAAAAACAAAAATCGCTTGACCACCCTTTCGACCTGCCAAAAATGCTTGCCCCCCCCTTTGAACTGCCAAAAATCTTTGCCCCCCCCTATAATTCACCACACTGGGGGTACACATAATGATTGCACCACCCCTTAGAAATAATTGTTCGAACAGTTTAAAGGCCTTATTGGAAATGGTTCCCCTTCCACCCCCGTACAATGTTGGCATGCCTAATATGCTCATCTTCACCGTATCTTCTCCTAACATTTTTGGTGGGGAAAGAGGAGGGGGTACGCGTAAGATGAACATTGCGACAACACTACTATAATAGTTTCCAGTGACTCATATAGCGTGCGCACTATAGTAAGAAGAACATGAAAAATAGAGCAGGTGTTCGAACACATTTTTCCGGGATTGTCTACAAACCTGCTTACGAAAATCATCTGATTTTAGTTTTTTGTCAATATCTCTGCAGTTTTAATACAATACGATTTTAATACAGTTTGGCACACATGTCAGAAACATGACTTGCTATCATCTCTCAAAAATGGAGGAAGGCAGTGAAGTTTTAGGGAGCGGTCAGTTACTATAGATTTAATATAGCGTTTTGTACACAAAATTTGTATATAGGCCTGACACATCCGTCTTTTTCGCATTCGACCTGTGCTAGAAATCTTTCAGGTTTATAAATAGCGCCATGTGCGGTATACTTTGGTAACTTCTAGAGGGTTTCAATTCATACTTATAATTCGCTTATGACGACTGGGAGGAGATGAGATTTCAACCTGGGCTAAACCCTTCTGTTACCGTTGGGGAGTGCAATACGTGATTGATTAAAATCAATAACTCGCAGCTTGCCGATTGATTGTAGATCACTATAAATCGGAGGAGCCTTTTGTAAGCTATTTGACCCCGATCTTATTGTTAGAATACAATACACACCGTCATCATCCCTATATCTTCGTGTTAAAAATTGCCGTGATAGTACGATGAATCCTCACGTTTTTCAACAACTACGCATGGTGATTTTATTCGAGATAGGCCGTGCAACTCAGGCTAAGCATACAATTTGAGATTTTGAGCGCCTGCCACACTGTTTCTATTCTATGTTTTACGATTTTCGCATGATAAATATATGGCTGGCCGTAACCGCCACAACGTGGAGCTGCTACGCGTAGCTTACTTTTCGCTTCGCGGAGCTAAATTGACCTATCATGTTAGATCTTTTCATTACGCGGAGCCAGTGGATGCATCCTCGTTCCAGAGAGAGAAAACTCTTGCCAAAATTAATGTTTACTATGGGGATTTTAAATGAATCGATTGTAAATAAACCACGACCAGTTGTACAGGATCAATACAATTGTTTGATTAGTGTATATTCAATGTTACATTGCATGCATGTGTCATGTGTGTGGCGTGTTTGTTTGTTTGTTTGTCTACTGTGTCAGGCCAGGATCACTGACACCCACGGTACTGATACTCTCATACTATCACGGTGATCATATTGTTGAATGTTGTTGACTTTAAAATAATCATGATGCAGTCATGTCTACAGTAGAACTCACCACGACCTTTGAAGGACTTAAACCCTATTAAAAGCTATTAAACCAAGATAACACTCAATGAAAACGGCTCAACTATGTTACATCAGATCTTCTCTGGTTAAATACATACTGCACTTGTGTCTGTTTTACCTGTGCAATGAGCAATGAGCTGGTATTATAGTTTCAGTTGGGTGAACGATTATAAAGCGAACGCAAGGTAACAATACTGTGGGCTTTTGTTTACGAAATGAGACAATAGTCTGCTTATTGTTAACCAGCGTTCTTGAAAATGAGAAGCTTAATGACTTAACACGGTTTAGAAATAATTTCTTCATATTTTTTGGTACAAAAGTACCAATATTTCCAAACACCTAAATTAGCTAAAATTTAGGACATGTTACAAAACTATATTTTCTAGAATTTCAGAGAATACTTTAAATATTGGCCGGTTATTTTTTACACAGTAGTGACGTCAACTAGGCAATGGCCTATACTTCTAACATACACTATTTGTAGAGGTCACGCGTCAATGGTGAGCGCACTGAGTATTGTGTATAGGAAAACGGACAGTAACTACAGTATGTATGGCCTACTACTAGTATATAAAGTAAATCCGAACTGGTTTGCAGTTTGCTGAAGGTCGAATTCCGCAGGGACACCGCGCAAGTTATACAAATTAGCTCCCGGCGATACACTGCAGATCGCAGAACTGTGTGCATAGTTTACCACCACTCTGCCTAGCTATATAGTTATGTACAATACTGTATGAGTTTCTTATGAGTGCATGTCCATCTTAATAATAAGTCAGTTCGTACTTTTCATAAACTACTTTTTGAATCATAACTTTCGTGACCGAGGATATCTTGCAACTACGTGACGCTCGTCTGGCAAATTCTTAATGAATAAATTCGCTTCACGAAATGAGTAAGTCGTACTTAATTAGTCAGTTTTACCTCCGAGTAATGAAAAACTCTAACATGATCATGATTGGTCAATTTGGCTCCACGGAGCAAAAAGTCAGCTACGCTTATATCCAGCTCCACGTTGTGGCGGTTGCGGCCTACCATATCAGTATCCCATATGATATTTCTATTGCAAGAAAATTTTATTTGTTGTAAGGTTTTATCTTAAATACACTAACTGGAAATTAAATACACTAATTAGTGAGGACCGGTATTTTGCTGTGGATATGTTTAACTAAAAAAAGAAAAAAAAAATTTGAAATCCTGAGTAAAAATTTTGATCATATTCAACTCTTTGAGAACAAATTTATATAAAAGAATGCATGTAAAATCCAGCTGCAATACAATGTACATTATTGACACACTATCACTTTCTTTATCTACGGCAATAATAGAATATCGATTTCAATCGAATTGAATACGATGCTCAGTTTTGAGTATATAGTTGACTACTAAGCGACCTAAGCGATCGATTGCTAGCCAATCAGATAGAACTCCTTTTCTTGCGTTCGGTGAAATACCAGTCGCCCGTCGCTCACCAACGGAGTATTAAATTTATATTTATCGAATAGGAAGTCGACACTGTGCAATAGCTACCTTCTAATTACGTTCCCATATCAGGCCAAAAGGATGTATGCTTTGTGTCAGATGTATCATGGAAGTATGTATGTACTGTCTTTCTTTGTCGTGGTACGAAATTCGAGACCTAAAGTCCCGAAGCTTTATTATAAAAAGTACAGATAAAACGCATTCTTCTTTTGGATTTTTGAGACAAGAACTATTTTGTGTGCAAGATAACACGGATAGATTTTCTTTTGAGACTTGAAATTCCTTGTAAATCGTCAGTTTTACCGAGGTTTCTTGTAAGTTTTTGTTTCCATGAAAGTGGTCAAGAAAAAGTTCAAAAATATCACATTTTTGGCCGGCAAATTTAAATTTTATTAAGGCTATCTTGCAGCTTCGACTTTAAAGTAAAGATATATATGGGACATTTCATATTTCCTTGAGGTGTTCTCTGAATGTTTATGTCAGAAAGATCATGCTTCAATACAAAATATTCACCAAAAATAGTAACTTGCCAACTTGATATAATTTATTTTAAAGACGGTCCCTGCATGCATGCATACATGGCAGGTATGGTACAATATAGGGACGCACCATTTGATATCAAGGTGGGGGGGCTGAGTCGTGACAATTTTTAGTAGGCCTACCTCGGTGAAGCAATTTTTAGCGCCTCGATGAAGCAAACAGTTTACATTTTGTAGCACCTAAATTTCGCATAGCACGAAAAACGTTCTTCTTATGTTAAAATGAGTTCATATCAGGAGCATAGTCAGCTTTCGTGATCAGAGGGGAAAATAAAGGTTTTGGGGAAAATACAAAATAATCATCAATTTGAACCGGTATTATTAATGCGATATGTACATACACTGGGTTTTTTTTAGCGAGACTGTAGGGCCTACATATAAACTGTTAAGTTTTCGAGCCTCCAAAAACCGGGCCAAAATGTTTTTATTGAGACAATGCTCGCGCGCGCGCAAAAATTTGGTATTTTACATTCATTTTGGTGCATGATCGGGGTAATTTTGGTGGGAAACAGGCTCCTTGCCCCTTTCTTTTCCTATGCCTTCCCGATTTCTTTCATTTTTTGTTATGCGGGCACTCTTTTCAGGGAGCACTCTGCCCCCGCTGGTTAGTACATGATGCAGTCATGTCTACAGTAGAATTCATCTCGACCTTTGCAGGACTTAACCCCATTTAAAAGCTATTAAACCAAGATAACACTCATTGAAACAGCTCAACTGATTAAATCGGATCTTCTCTGGTTGTGCACAAGTGACTGTTTTCATGTGCGATATCGCAATAAAGATGGTATTCATAGCTTCAGTTGGGTAACCGATTATAAAGGAAACGAAAGGAAACAATGTTATGTGTGGCTTTGTTCACGAAATCAGACAATGTCGTGCTTTTTGTAAACCAGCATTCTTGAAAATGAGCAACATAATGATTTTTGACTTAACACGGTTTAGAAATAATTTCTTCATATTTTTGGTGTTATCTGTCGTTTACATATCCTTCCTAAAACACCAAAGTACGAGTATTTCCAAACATCTAAATTTGCTAAAAATTTAGGACATGTTACAAAACTATATTGTCTAGAATTTTAGAAGAGTACTTTTAATATTGGCCGGTTATTTTTCACACAGCGACGTTAACTAGGCAATGTACTATTACCTATAACATTAACTAAAACACCAAAGTACGAATATTTCCAAACATCTAAATTAGCTAAAAATTTAGGACATGTTAAAAACTATATTTTCTAGAACTTTAGAAGAGTACTTTTAATATTGGCCGGTTATTTTTCACACAGCGACGTTAACTAGTCATATCCCCATACTGTTAACGTAGGGCTATTTGTAAAGGTCACGCGTCAATGGGAAAGAGCACTGTGTATTGTGTATAGGAAAACGGACAGTAACTGCAGTATGACCGGTACGCTTCTGGTTCAAATGGTGAGTTTTAGCATGTTTTTTTCATGAATGTTTTCAAAGGAGATCATGTCTTGTGATTATTTTCTTCAAAATATAGGTTCATGTGAGGATATCTCACCAAAACCATACTCTGATCCATCCACTGACCCCACATATGGCTCCCATCATCACGTGGCATAGATTTCTTTTTGACTTTGGGGTGGACTCTGTTGAAAATCTTTGAAGTGGAGTGAATCAAGTGTATTCACTCACAGAATAACCTTTCACAAACAAATGCGAACAAAATACTTGCCAGTTTGAAGCTAAAATAAAATTAATATACCTGATGAAAACTGGAGCACCCTTGCCACCAAATTTTTTTTCAGGTCCGAGGTGGTGCAATGTTTTTTTTTTGGGGGGCTTTCAAAAACTACCAAGCCCCCCCCCACCTTGATATCTAATGGTGCGTCCCTTATATAGGTTTATACATATACAATACAGTGTTGTATTTTGTTTATTCGACATCGAAGTGATTACATAACTTGGGTCACGGCCGGTCGTTGCATCAATCAAAGAAGTTTAGTCAGACTGATTCGGGGGGACACTCCCACTTTGGAGGTGACGCGTACTAGTATGTAGGGCTGTTAAGACCCCCCTTTTCAGCGTCTCTGTCACCCACAGACCCTATATTTTTTACGAGCACATGCTCTGTCACCCGAAGACACCCTATTGTTCCATTCGATCTGTCACCAAAAGAGTGCCGCACCAGAGGTGCAGGGGAGGTGTGATGTGATGCAATACTTATCCCACGGTGTTGAATTATAGGGGAAGCTTTTTGGCGGGACAAGGGGGAGCCAATATTGGCACAGGTATAGGTATTTGCACCGTTTCGATATTGCGAATGTGATGTAGAAACATGTCAGGATAGGCCTAAATTCAAATGGTAGGCCTATAAAGAGGAGATTTTGGCATGTCAAAATATTTTGATGTATAGGCCTAGCCATGATAATCTTTACCTATTAAAACCAAAAAGAAACTGTCTTTGGGTCACTATGTTTGAAAAAAATCGTTTTGATTAACAAAAGTTGTAGCTTCGGAAATACTAAAAAAATGCCATTTTGCCGAATTTAATCAAAGTAAATGAGATATTTCAATTTTTCTCTTGAAAACATTAGTCAAGTTACATAAAGTAGTGCAAAATATGGGTTCGAATTTGATTGCAAAGATGGTTTCTAGAAAAGGGGTAAATTTATTTTGTTGCAAAAGCCCTTACATCCACAAAAGGCACGATATAAACGAAATAATAAAATAGATAAAAGGCTTGAAAATTGTACCAAACCTATTCTTTTAGGTTCTATTTATCAACACTTTATTCAAAACCAAAATGAATCAAATCGAACTAGTAATAATTGAACAATTTTTGAAAAAGCTGTTTTTGTCAAAAAGTCAAAAAGTAGATGTATAAAGGGCTTTTGCAACAAAACTCTTTATATATTAATATCATCAGTATTATTAATATTAGAAAGATTGACTATTATTTTGTTGTTGATATTATAAGTACTGAATTTACTAGTCAATAGTAGGCCTATATTGTTATAATTCAATGTTAATTAAAATGTCAGCAGTAGCCTAGGCACATCAACAATATTTGGTGGGTATGTTCCCCGGAATGTTTAGGTGGTGGTTCTTTGGGAGATGCGGGCGTACCAGTAAAAGGGGGTCTTTTGCAGATGATGGTGGATGCGATATCGCTATTTTTGACGTCGCCATTGGATTAACACATAATCATGAAATCTTCACAAACAATTCTAAATTTGTTATGTGGTATCAAAGCAAAATTATCTTACTCTAAAACCGTTGGGGTTCTGCAAAGCCCGGGGGCCACTCACATAAATGGTCTGTACGCATGCGTGACCAAAAAACAAGTAAACAGGGGTGGTTTTTTTAGCCAAGGCAAGTTACGCGCGTGACGCATTTAGGGTCTAAAAAACACTGATTTTCAAGAATAAGGGTAGTTTTCTGAAACTGAACAACTTGTTTAGGGTATCTTTTCAAATTTTTGGTAAATTACGAATCCCAAAAGGGTACATTTGTTGCATTTTTATTAGCCAAAAACTCATTAGGGGGTAAATTCTATATTAAATTACCTTATTAAGGGGCTAAATTTTCTGATAGGGTAAAACTTGTTTAGGGGGTGTTTGAAAAAAATTTGGTCACGCATGCGTACACTGTCATATTTGAGTGATCCCCCCCGGGCTGCAAAAGTACCCCACTGCAAGTATGTTAATTGTCCATTTATAATCGCTAACCGTGAATTGTGAATGGGGCTGTCAGCCCTGTATCTTCGCCAGCCTCGTACGTCCGTGTTGCGTGTCCTATGCCGCCTGGTCTTTTGGAGCTGCGAACAAGTAAAATATGGGGACTTTTGGAGCTGCGAACAGTCAAAATCAAGGGTCTTTCTTGGCTTTTTGCTTGAAAATCCCAGAAATATGAGGAATGAACAATTTTGGGGTCTTTTAGAGCTAAATATTTATTTATCAAAATCAAGGGTCTTTCGGAGTTCTATTTTGGTCAAATATAGGGGTCTTTCGAGCTGCGAAATCCAAAAAGGGGGTCTTTCCGGGGGAGCATACCCGTATGGTCATTTGTGTTAAGTGCCCTTCCCCCCGTGAGTATAATGCATTTGCCACTTCCGAAATTTTTTTACTGATAAGCATAGGAACCGCATAGTCAGAGGCAAGGTTCATTATTGATTGGAGATTCAGTAGGCTATAAAGAGGCAAGTGCGGTAATAGCATTTCAAGTGTATGCGCTTAATTTCGTAATCAATAAGAGCAATGAACAAAATCATTTCTGACAGAACTGCTAGCACAGTAGTGTAAGCGCTCGACTGTGAAACCGGAGGTTGTGGGTTCGAACCCCGTCAGAATTTTAATTCAGATAATTTTCTTTTTCTTTCGTGAAGAAGAAATAATAATTGAATCCGTCTTATAAAATTTAACATAGTAGCCTATAGTAGAATCATGTAGGCCTATGTGTTATCAGATAAGATCTTCTGTAGATTACCATATCAAAAGAATTTCGAAGTTTTGTCAAGCAAGTTTCTAAGTGTGCCCCTAATCGTGGTTTGTATAGAATTGAGGTGATAGCTTTGTTTGATAATAACCAATGACAGAGCCGCTACGATTTTAAATTAAAAACAGGTCACCGCTTGAGGCGCTGCATTTAAGACGCAGCCTAAAAAGTTTATTACGGGACAAAATAGACGTGCTGAATGGTTGATGTGTTATCATCATCGCGAATATTTTATCTATAAGGGACCGGTCATTATTTCTACCGGGGGGGCGGGAGCAGACAGAAAGTCACTGCCGAAAACTATATGACCCCCCTTCTCCGATAATAAAAACCATATGACCCCCCTCCTAGCTACATGAAAATCATATGCCCCCCCCCCCACGTGACGTATGCACACGCACAATGACGCGCAATAGATGCGCGCATGGAGCAGCTGCCTCAACACATCACGTCACTGCCACATATCAGGCTGACAAATTATGCCTTTACTGTTTTTCCCAACCGGCTATCAGTATACCAATTTTTCACAAAAAGCACCTAAATTTACCCCAATTGCAGTACATTGGGCACTTTTCTCCAAATATTGGTCTTTACTGAATAGCCACCCATCAATATACCAAAATCGCTGAAAAGGACCCCAAAATCGTGGCACATCCTCATATACCTTCAAGTAGGTAGAACCCCACAGGGTATTTTAACTTGTTTTATTTATTTTTCTAAGATATTATTTATTTCACATGCTTACACAGTTTTTGGTTCAAACTGCCACCCTGTGCTCCAGCTAGTATGTACATGTACTTCAATACCACAGGTCCCTGAACAAACGACAGTGATATTATCCATAGGACTACAGTTTTTTTGCACCAACAACAATCTTTCTAGCGGCAGGTTTGGAAACTTGGGGTCAAAATTATTATAATTCATTAGTTTTATGTGATTAGGCTAAAAATGGCTGTAAAACGAATTTGTAATTGAATTCAATCATACAGAATATAAAAAATCGAATGAGTTTAATAAACTATCAAGCTGATTTATTAATTTTCAATCTCTTAAATTGTAAGTACCGGTATACATCAACTTCTCATACATGTTGATACTGGGTGCAGTACATAGCCCCCTTTGGTTTAAAGTGAATGAGTTGCAAATTCTTCTTCATCAGTATAATTATTAAAAGGAATAAAAAGTAGTTTGTGACATATCTTACCATAAATCAGTGATGTACAGTGGCGTAGATTTCTTTTTGACATGGGGGGGGTATTTGGAAAAAAAGTCTTGAAGTATAGTGAATCCAGCACCTTTTGGCGACAAAATAAGTTTATGGTACAAATGCGCGCGAAGCGAGCAAAATGTTTTGATATTTTGAAGCTAAACTGATGAAATATGGTGCAAAAGTGGAATAAATGCGCGCGAAGCGCGGAAATTTGCACTTTTGGGGCTAAAATGGGCAAATATGTAGTTATATTCAGGCATCACTTTGGGGGGGGGATTGTATGGAGCATCCCCTGGCAAAATATTGGGGGGTCTACGCCTATGGTGATGTATCGATCGGACTCAAGTCCACTTTTGCCGGACTCGGACACAAAAGCTCACAAACAGACTCGGTTCGGCTCAAACTTGGACACAGAAAGTCCAATTAGATCCATGTAAAATGTGAAATGATTATCTTAAAATGTCTAAATAGATCTCAAATTTGATTCAAAATTTGTTGTCATAATATCCAACATATCCATAAAATTATTTAGATTTATCTGTCACTTACCAGAATCATTACTGTTATCGTTAATGAAATAATAATAATACATATTTTAATTAATATTTTGACTGTATAAAAATATCTAAAATTTCTTTCATGGAACTTTAATTTCTAATTCATTAAACTCTTGAAAGAGAGAAACATGTACACCCCATCCATAGGGCTAGGGTGGCTGTGGTTTGTGTGTGTTCTCTACTCAGTGGCAGTCACTGCATATTTGTCCGGAACATTTTGTCCATCACACAACCATAATATAATTTCTATTAGTATTAGTATTATCATGATGATGATGATGATGATGATGATGATGATGATGATGATGATGATGATGATGATGATGATGATGATGATGTTATTTTTCTATAATGTATTTGAATACATTGCCCAAGTTTACTGTCATGGTGGTTTGGGCGAGTCTTTGTAGTTTTAATTAGGGTATGGAAATGACACCTGTGTGGGGTGGTGTTTGATAGCGGATGTGTATTGGGGGAGCGGTTTGGGGTGGTGTAGTTGTCTCTTTTCATTGTAAAAGAACAAAGAAGAGTCTGACCACAGCATTACTGTGCAGCAGCTTGATTATTCTTAATTCTCTATTACGAAAATGGCAGTGTACATGTATATTTATGAAATATGGTTCAAAATTCTCTTATTTCAGCAAATTTGTATTGTACATTTGGCAATTTAGAAGCAAAATCTAGAATTTTTCTCCATTTTTGGAATGTTTTACCCAATGACCCTTTTTTTTCAAAATGTTATAATAAATTACTTACTTTTGGTGCAAATTTATGTCAATTCACACCATGGCAGGTGAAAAACAGGTTGAGGCCCGACTTAAGTCCGGACTAGGACCAAAGTGTCGGCCGACATGCAAAGCGCAAATTGAATGGTCAGTGGTCCAGGGGCAATGTTCCAGATGGGGGTCCAGGGGGCGAAGCCCCCAGAAGCTCCAGGATTTTTGAGATGCAAAATCATCTGACCCCCCCTTTCAATAACTAACAAACCATCTGACCCCCCTTTTGCCTGACAAAAACATCTGACCCCCCCATGTATTCTCCCGCCCCCCCCTCCGGTGGAAATAATGAACGGTCCCTAATAAAGTACGTTGGAAAAACTTTTGCTTTAAAAACTCGGTGGGAGGTGCAGGTGATGCCTTTGCAAATTGCATTCTTGTAAAGCTAATCATACACTTCTCCAGGCACTGCATCGATCAAACCATGGAAGAAAGAGATGAGAAGGAACCACAACGACTTCGATCGGCCAAGTTTTAATCCGCTTATCCATTGACGCATGAAAAGAAAAGCTATCAATGGTACTTACTTTCATGTATGATCCATTTACCGCGATCGATGCTTGGCGAAATCATTACTGGAAAAAACTATAACAAACCCATCCAAGAACAAACAAACGCTACCCAGAAGTAAGATTATGGAATTTCACTGATGCTCTGAACATGTATAGTAGCTTTGTTTTGGGATCTACAGTCAAACTGTTTTCTTGATCGTGTTGTGTAGAAAATGTCCTTTAACACATCGAAAAGGTCATCAAAATCGGCCGTTTATTTGCTGAGTTTCAACTTTAGCAAATAAGGTAAGATTTTGGTGACTTTTTCGATGAAAAATAGATGCAAAATGTTCTTAAATAATGCGCAATGTTCCGGTTGAGTCCGGTACATGAAACCTGTTTAATTTAATAGTTTATATGTGTATAATCGTAACTAGCTAACTCGTTTCAGTGCCAAAGACTGCCAACTCTGAGAAAAAGTCATCAAAGTTCGGGAAAATTGGGCGAAATGGAAGAAAAAGATGTAGGCCATCAATGACCGATGATCACGTCACCAGAGAAAATCCTATAGAGTGCTTGCACGGAAGGTCATTAGTTCAAATCATCCTTCAGACACGCTCCAGAAGACATGCAAATACATAGAGTACAATACCAATCACCTATTTAACGCGGGGTATTGATAAAAGTAAATCCTCATGAATAACAATGTCAATTAAATGTCGGTAAAGGGAGTGGACAAAGTGAATGTGTTCGTTGTGGTTCCTTCTTATCTCTTTCTTCCATGATCAAACACTAGGTCAACTGGGGCAGATACTTCACGCCCGGGGGGGCACTTCAATATGAAATGGATATAGGTGTAGGGCTGGCACTTTCGCACTAAGGGGCATTCGGTGAGAGCAAAATGTAAAAAATATGGGGTCATTGGGTGAGAGCTTGATTTTTGGCATTCGGTGAGAGCAAAATGTTAAAAATATGGGGTCATTGGGTGAGAACATGACCTTTTTTTAAATGGAATCTTTAGGTGAGAGCCAAAAAAGCGCCACAAAAACCTCGAAAATCGAATTTCTAGTTCAAAATGGCTTCAAATTTCATTGTTTTTTCAAAATAAGTAACAAAGGGTCTTTGGGTGACAGATCAAATGGAAAAATAGGGGTCTTTGGGTGACAGAGCATGTGTTCGTAAAAATGTGGGGTCTTTGGGTGACAGCGATGCTGAAAAGGGGTCTTAACAGCCCTACATACGCGTCACCTCCAAAGTTGGAGTGCCCCCCCCCCCCCCGGGCCTTCACGTCCTAACATCATCATATTAGGGCTTTCACCGGTAGATGCTTGGACACTCGATCTATATGCAAAGCTTACATATGGTAGACACTTGTCCCACCCCTGCTGTTCTTGTAGTGGCAGCAACATCAACGACACTGCATTGGTTACGGTACGATTGTACCTTTCTACTAAACCATCGGACTTAGGGTTATAAGGAGTAGTCCTCGTTTTGGTGATGCCCAGTATCTTGCACATCTCACTGAAAACCTCTGACTCGAAGTTCCTAGATCCCTTGATCTGAGTGCAGTTCTAGGGGGACTCCAAACCGGCACATAAATTCATCCACTAATTTGTTTGCTACCGTCTCGGCACGCTGATCAGGTATGGGATATGCCTCCATTCATTTAGCCCAGTAGTCTCCTACCACAAGGACATATGAATTTCCTTGGTGAGTTTCTGTAAGGGGGCCTATAGGTCATCGATTACCACTCGCTCTAGGGACTCCCACACGGGTTTGCTGCAAAGGGGCTCGACGCTTGCACGGGTGGTTCTTCTTCCGGGCACAGTCTATACACTGTCGCACATAAGCTCTGACGTAAACGCTCATGCCAACCCAGTAGTACCGCTCTCGCAGTCCCGGCAAGGTTTTCTCTCTACCCAAATGGCCTGCAGTCTTTGATGCATGCAGTGCATCAAGTGCCTTCCTCCTTAATGACTTTGGAAGCACTTCCCATCATCACTTTCCCATCGCTTCAGAAGGAGGCCCTCTTTCACCGTCAACATGTCCCACTGGCCCCAGTATGTCTTTAGTGCTGCCGACTGGTATGCAACTTCTTCCCATTTGGGTCTTTCACCCCCAGATACCTTCCACACTATAATGAGTGGCATAGTCTCATCAGCCACCAGTCAGTGAAACTTCAGGTATGGTAGTGATATGCCGTAGCCATACTTCAGTGTCACCAGTGTCATTGTTTTCTGCTGCTTCTGTCTCTTGTGTGTCCTGCGTAACACCAACCCCTTCAGCCACAGGAGTGTGCTCTCCACTGCTGCTATACTCTATGTCTAAGTGTCGGCTTGGGCAGGCAATCTTAGCCCTCTCATGACTTTCCAGCTCATTTTCTGGCTCTGTCTGGATCCCAATTTCATTTGTGGCCATGGGGATCTCATATCCTTTGAGTATAAGGGCGTAGCGCTGATCACGGCTGCTTTCGCTCTCCCAAGAAGTTAAAGTTTTCATTTGATCAGCGATGTTATTTTGGGCTAAATTTTGTGTCATCATATTTGTTATAGCCTCTGGATCAGAATGATGTGCCTTAAACTGATTTTTCTGTCAGGATTTGTCGTCATTTTGGCGAATTTGTTGTCATCATCTGTAGCAGAATTGTCATGCACGGAATCGCTATACGATCACGTTGATTACCATTCTGAACAGCCCATCAGGGTAAGAAATATCGACTGTTTTCAATCACTTTCGATCGTAATGGAAACTAATCAATCTGAAGCCCCGGATTTCATGCGGAGTTTATCTCACACTGATTATCATGACTCTAAACTTTCAAACGAAACTTTTGAAGTATTATCATCTCTTCATCTATTGCGTTACCCATGTAGGAAAAATGAAACCTCCTCACATAGGCGTTCTCACAATAATAAGCGTTGGAGACATCGTGGTAGACGTGCTGGTAGAAGACATTTAAGAAGAGAAAATCAGATACCAGAAAATCAGATACCAGTTATCATATCCAATTCACGATCAAATATTTATGTTGGTGGGCAGAATGGATGTAATACTAATAATTTGATACCAATATCTAGAGCTAAACCATTCTCAAACCTAAGCGTGTATCATTGGAATGCCCGATCTATAGGCAACAAAACAGTAACATTAGTTGACTATGTCATTGAGAAAGATATAGATATCTTCTTCATCACAGAAACGTGGCTTGCCGTCGAGGATCCCGTAGTCATCGGCAATTGTACGCCACCCGGTTATGAGTTCATCAGTATTCCTCGAGGAACCTCCAATCATGGCGGAATAGGTGTTCTGTTTAAGAAACCCCTTAATCTTGTTGTCTCCCCTACCGGTTTTGAAGCGATAACGTTTGAACATGTATGTGTTACTGACAAAAGTAAATCTATTCAGTTTGTTGCTGTTTACCGCCCATGCCCCACCTCTACAAATCGTCTGACAACAGGCCAATTCCTATTGGAATTTCTTGATGAAATTTGTGTAATACCTGGTCAACTTGTCATTCTGGGCGATTTCAACATTCATGTTGACGTTCAGGACCAATGGGACACAAAACGATTTCAATCTAGTTTGTCTATGTCCCATGTATGGCTTTCAGCAACACATCTCTGGCCCTACTCACATACACGGGCACACTCTCGACTTCCAGGCTATTATTCAGGACACTTACACCGATCCATTGTTCTATTCAGATCACAATATCATCATGTGCACTGTTCAATATGAAAAACCGCAGCCTATGAAGGTGACTAAAACATCACGTGAATATCGAAAACTTGATATGCAACGGTTTGGCGAATGTCTTGACGATCGTCTCCGCTCAATACCTTCAGACTGTAACGATCCTGATACACTATGCGATATGTATGAATCAATTACGTTATCTGTTCTTGATGAACTCTGTCCTGCCGTCACGAAAGAACGCGTGGTAAAGGCTAGGCTTCCATGGTATAGCGATAACATCCACCAGGAACGACGCGTCAGAAGACGTCTGGAACGCAGATTGCGCAATACTCGCTCTGTAATAGACGATGATGCACTGATCGATCAGAAAGACAAAGTTAATAAACTCATTGTTCAATCTAAGCAGCAATTTTTCACTGAAAAGTTTCTTAGCTCAAATACTAAAGATATGTTCAAGACATTGAATGGTCTTTTAAACACATCCTCTCGTGTCTTGCCGAATGCAGACTCTAACACTGATCTTGCTAATGACTTTTTGTCATTCTTTGTTGAAAAAGTTGAAACAATTAGATCTAACAACACTACCACAACTGAGAGTGTTGTTAACCACAAAGTTTGCGAAAATAATATGTCTGGATTTGAATCACTTTCAACTTCTAGTGTTTCTGAAATTATATGTCAAATGTCTAACAAATCATGCTCTTTGGACACTCTTCCATCGTGGCTTATAAAACAAAATTTACCACACTTGTTATCCATCATCACAAGAATTGTTAACGCATCTCTTGTGTCAGGTGTTTTCCCAGAGACATTAAAACACTCCATAATCACTCCTGTCCTGAAAAAGACCAATATGGACCCAAATGCCCTGAAGAGTTATCGTCCGGTAGCAAACATCAAGTGTATTGCCAAAGTTATTGAGAAGGCCGCGTCGTGTCAAGTAATTGAGTATGTTGGCCATAACAAACTTGGTGAGATTTTCCAATCTGCTTATAAAGCTCATCACTCCACTGAGCATGATGCAGTCATGTCTACAGTAGAATTCATCTCGACCTTTGCAGAACTTAAACCCCATTAAAAGCTATTAAACCAAGATAACACTCATTGAAACAGCTCAACTGATTAAATCGGATCTTCTCTGGTTGTGCACATGTGTCTGTTTTCATGTGCGATATCGCAATAAAGCTGGTATTATAGCTTCAGTTGGGTAACCGATTATAAAGGAAACGAAAACTTGGACACAGAAAGTCCAATTAGATCCATGTAAAATGTGAAATGATTATCTTAAAATGTCTAAATAGATCTCAAATTTGATTCAAAATTTGTTGTCATAATATCCAACATATCCATAAAATTATTTAGATTTATCTGTCACTTACCAGAATCATTACTGTTATCGTTAATGAAATAATAATAATACATATTTTAATTAATATTTTGACTGTATAAAAATATCTAAAATTTCTTTCATGGAACTTTAATTTCTAATTCATTAAACTCTAACTCTTGAAAGAGAGAAACATGTACACCCCATCCATAGGGCTAGGGTGGCTGTGGTTTGTGTGTGTTCTCTACTCAGTGGCAGTCACTGCATATTTGTCCGAACATTTTGTCCATCACACAACCATAATATAATTTCTATTAGTATTAGTATTATCATGATGATGATGATGATGATGATGATGATGATGATGATGATGATGATGATGATGATGATGATGATGATGATGTTATTTTTCTATAATGTATTTGAATACATTGCCCAAGTTTACTGTCATGGTGGTTTGGGCGAGTCTTTGTAGTTTTAATTAGGGTATGGAAATGACACCTGTGTGGGGTGGTGTTTGATAGCGGATGTGTATTGGGGAGCGGTTTGGGGTGGTGTAGTTGTCTCTTTTCATTGTAAAAGAACAAAGAAGAGTCTGACCACAGCATTACTGTGCAGCAGCTTGATTATTCTTAATTCTCTATTACGAAAATGGCAGTGTACATGTATATTTATGAAATATGGTTCAAAATTCTCTTATTTCAGCAAATTTGTATTGTACATTTGGCAATTTAGAAGCAAAATCTAGAATTTTTCTCCATTTTTGGAATGTTTTACCCAATGACCCTTTTTTTCAAAATGTTATAATAAATTACTTACTTTTGGTGCAAATTTATGTCAATTCACACCATGGCAGGTGAAAAACAGGTTGAGGCCCGACTTAAGTCCGGACTAGGACCAAAGTGTCGGCCGACATGCAAAGCGCAAATTGAATGGTCAGTGGTCCAGGGGCAATGTTCCAGATGGGGGTCCAGGGGGCGAAGCCCCCAGAAGCTCCAGGATTTTTGAGATGCAAAATCATCTGACCCCCCTTTCAATAACTAACAAACCATCTGACCCCCCTTTTGCCTGACAAAAACATCTGACCCCCCCCCATGTATTCTCCTGCCCCCCCCTCCGGTGGAAATAATGAACGGTCCCTAATAAAGTACGTTGGAAAAACTTTTGCTTTAAAAACTCGGTGGGAGGTGCAGGTGATGCCTTTGCAAATTGCATTCTTGTAAAGCTAATCATACACTTCTCCAGGCACTGCATCGATCAAACACTAGGTCAACTGTGGCAGATACTTCACGCCCGGGGGGCACTTCAATATGAAATGGATATAGGTGTAGGGCTGGCACTTTCGCACTAAGGGGCATTCGGTGAGAGCAAAATGTAAAAAATATGGGGTCATTGGGTGAGAGCTTGATTTTTGGCATTCGGTGAGAGCAAAATGTAAAAAATATGGGGTCATTGGGTGAGAACATGACCTTTTTTTAAATGGAATCTTTAGGTGAGAGCCAAAAAAGCGCCACAAAAACCTCGAAAATCGAATTTCTAGTTCAAAATGGCTTCAAATTTCATTGTTTTTTCAAAATAAGTAACAAAGGGTCTTTGGGTGACAGATCAAATGGAAAAATAGGGGGTCTTTGGGTGACAGAGCATGTGTTCGTAAAAAATGTGGGGTCTTTGGGTGACAGCGATGCTGAAAAAGGGGGTCTTAACAGCCCTACATACGCGTCACCTCCAAAGTTGGAGTGCCCCCCCGGGACTTCACGTCCTAACATCATCATATTAGGGCTTTCACCGGTAGATGCTTGGACACTCGATCTATATGCAAAGCTTACATATGGTAGACACTTGTCCCACCCCTGCTGTTCTTGTAGTGGCAGCAACATCAACGACACTGCATTGGTTACGGTACGATTGTACCTTTCTACTAAACCATCGGACTTAGGGTTATAAGGAGTAGTCCTCGTTTTGGTGATGCCCAGTATCTTGCACATCTCACTGAAAACCTCTGACTCGAAGTTCCTAGATCCCTTGATCTGAGTGCAGTTCTAGGGGGACTCCAAACCGGCACATAAATTCATCCACTAATTTGTTTGCTACCGTCTCGGCACGCTGATCAGGTATGGGATATGCCTCCATTCATTTAGCCCAGTAGTCTCCTACCACAAGGACATATGAATTTCCTTGGTGAGTTTCTGTAAGGGGCCTATAGGTCATCGATTACCACTCGCTCTAGGGACTCCCACACGGGTTTGCTGCAAAGGGGCTCGACGCTTGCACGGGTGGTTCTTCTTCCGGGCACAGTCTATACACTGTCGCACATAAGCTCTGACGTAAACGCTCATGCCAACCCAGTAGTACCGCTCTCGCAGTCCCGGCAAGGTTTTCTCTCTACCCAAATGGCCTGCAGTCTTTGATGCATGCAGTGCATCAAGTGCCTTCCTCCTTAATGACTTTGGAAGCACTTCCCATCATCACTTTCCCATCGCTTCAGAAGGAGGCCCTCTTTCACCGTCAACATGTCCCACTGGCCCCAGTATGTCTTTAGTGCTGCCGACTGGTATGCAACTTCTTCCCATTTGGGTCTTTCACCCCCAGATACCTTCCACACTATAATGAGTGGCATAGTCTCATCAGCCACCAGTCAGTGAAACTTCAGGTATGGTAGTGATATGCCGTAGCCATACTTCAGTGTCACCAGTGTCATTGTTTTCTGCTGCTTCTGTCTCTTGTGTGTCCTGCGTAACACCAACCCCTTCAGCCACAGGAGTGTGCTCTCCACTGCTGCTATACTCTATGTCTAAGTGTCGGCTTGGGCAGGCAATCTTAGCCCTCTCATGACTTTCCAGCTCATTTTCTGGCTCTGTCTGGATCCCAATTTCATTTGTGGCCATGGGGATCTCATATCCTTTGAGTATAAGGGCGTAGCGCTGATCACGGCTGCTTTCGCTCTCCCAAGAAGTTAAAGTTTTCATTTGATCAGCGATGTTATTTTGGGCTAAATTTTGTGTCATCATATTTGTTATAGCCTCTGGATCAGAATGATGTGCCTTAAACTGATTTTTCTGTCAGGATTTGTCGTCATTTTGGCGAATTTGTTGTCATCATCTGTAGCAGAATTGTCATGCACGGAATCGCTATACGATCACGTTGATTACCATTCTGAACAGCCCATCAGGGTAAGAAATATCGACTGTTTTCAATCACTTTCGATCGTAATGGAAACTAATCAATCTGAAGCCCCGGATTTCATGCGGAGTTTATCTCACACTGATTATCATGACTCTAAACTTTCAAACGAAACTTTTGAAGTATTATCATCTCTTCATCTATTGCGTTACCCATGTAGGAAAAATGAAACCTCCTCACATAGGCGTTCTCACAATAATAAGCGTTGGAGACATCGTGGTAGACGTGCTGGTAGAAGACATTTAAGAAGAGAAAATCAGATACCAGAAAATCAGATACCAGTTATCATATCCAATTCACGATCAAATATTTATGTTGGTGGGCAGAATGGATGTAATACTAATAATTTGATACCAATATCTAGAGCTAAACCATTCTCAAACCTAAGCGTGTATCATTGGAATGCCCGATCTATAGGCAACAAAACAGTAACATTAGTTGACTATGTCATTGAGAAAGATATAGATATCTTCTTCATCACAGAAACGTGGCTTGCCGTCGAGGATCCCGTAGTCATCGGCAATTGTACGCCACCCGGTTATGAGTTCATCAGTATTCCTCGAGGAACCTCCAATCATGGCGGAATAGGTGTTCTGTTTAAGAAACCCCTTAATCTTGTTGTCTCCCCTACCGGTTTTGAAGCGATAACGTTTGAACATGTATGTGTTACTGACAAAAGTAAATCTATTCAGTTTGTTGCTGTTTACCGCCCATGCCCCACCTCTACAAATCGTCTGACAACAGGCCAATTCCTATTGGAATTTCTTGATGAAATTTGTGTAATACCTGGTCAACTTGTCATTCTGGGCGATTTCAACATTCATGTTGACGTTCAGGACCAATGGGACACAAAACGATTTCAATCTAGTTTGTCTATGTCCCATGTATGGCTTTCAGCAACACATCTCTGGCCCTACTCACATACACGGGCACACTCTCGACTTCCAGGCTATTATTCAGGACACTTACACCGATCCATTGTTCTATTCAGATCACAATATCATCATGTGCACTGTTCAATATGAAAAACCGCAGCCTATGAAGGTGACTAAAACATCACGTGAATATCGAAAACTTGATATGCAACGGTTTGGCGAATGTCTTGACGATCGTCTCCGCTCAATACCTTCAGACTGTAACGATCCTGATACACTATGCGATATGTATGAATCAATTACGTTATCTGTTCTTGATGAACTCTGTCCTGCCGTCACGAAAGAACGCGTGGTAAAGGCTAGGCTTCCATGGTATAGCGATAACATCCACCAGGAACGACGCGTCAGAAGACGTCTGGAACGCAGATTGCGCAATACTCGCTCTGTAATAGACGATGATGCACTGATCGATCAGAAAGACAAAGTTAATAAACTCATTGTTCAATCTAAGCAGCAATTTTTCACTGAAAAGTTTCTTAGCTCAAATACTAAAGATATGTTCAAGACATTGAATGGTCTTTTAAACACATCCTCTCGTGTCTTGCCGAATGCAGACTCTAACACTGATCTTGCTAATGACTTTTTGTCATTCTTTGTTGAAAAAGTTGAAACAATTAGATCTAACAACACTACCACAACTGAGAGTGTTGTTAACCACAAAGTTTGCGAAAATAATATGTCTGGATTTGAATCACTTTCATGCTCTTTGGACACTCTTCCATCGTGGCTTATAAAACAAAATTTACCACACTTGTTATCCATCATCACAAGAATTGTTAACGCATCTCTTGTGTCAGGTGTTTTCCCAGAGACATTAAAACACTCCATAATCACTCCTGTCCTGAAAAAGACCAATATGGACCCAAATGCCCTGAAGAGTTATCGTCCGGTAGCAAACATCAAGTGTATTGCCAAAGTTATTGAGAAGGCCGCGTCGTGTCAAGTAATTGAGTATGTTGGCCATAACAAACTTGGTGAGATTTTCCAATCTGCTTATAAAGCTCATCACTCCACTGAGCATGATGCAGTCATGTCTACAGTAGAATTCATCTCGACCTTTGCAGAACTTAAACCCCATTAAAAGCTATTAAACCAAGATAACACTCATTGAAACAGCTCAACTGATTAAATCGGATCTTCTCTGGTTGTGCACATGTGTCTGTTTTCATGTGCGATATCGCAATAAAGCTGGTATTATAGCTTCAGTTGGGTAACCGATTATAAAGGAAACGAAAGGAAACAATGGTATGTGTACCTTTGTTCACGAAATGAGACAATGGCCTGCTTTTTGTAAACCAGCATTCTTGAAAATGAGCAACATAATGATTGTTGACTTAACACGGTTTGGAAATAATTTCTTCATATTTTTGGTGTTATCTGTCGTTTACATATCCTTCCTAAAACACAAAAGTGCGACCCTCTCCAAACACCTAAATTAGCTAAAAATTTAGGACATGTTACAAAACTATATTGTCTAGAATTTTAGAAGAGTACTTTTAATATTGGCCGGTTATTTTCACACAGCGACGTTAACTAAGCAATGTACTATTACCTATAACATTAACTAAAACACCAAAGTACGAATATTTCCAAACATCTAAATTAGCTAAAAATTTAGGACATGTTAAAAACTATATTTTCTAGAACTTTAGAAGAGTACTTTTAATATTGGCCGGTTATTTTTCACACAGCGACGTTAACTAGTCATATCCCCATACTTTTAACGTAGGGCTATTTGTAGAGGTCACGCGTCAATGGGAAAGAGCACTGTGTATTGTGTATAGGAAACCGGACAGTAACTGCAGTATGGACCGCTCTTCTCCATGTTAGAAGCGACATCCTTCAGTCAATGGATGCCAACAAGGCTATTCTGCTTGTATTGCTTGACATGTCGGCGGCCTTCGACACTATCGACCATGCAATTTTGTTAAATAGACTCGAAGGTCGTTTTGGTATCACCGGGCCTGCCTTAGATTGGTTCAAATCGTACCTTGAAGATCGTAGAACAAGAGTGATGATTAACAGTGTTATGTCAGATCAGCATGTTTTCAATTATTCTGTTCCACAGGGCCCCATTGTAGGACCACAGTGTTTTATCATGTATGTCCATCCTGTTGGTGACATAATTAGGGAGCATAATGTCAAATTTCACTCGTATGCTGATGATACACAATTATTTTGTGAGTTTGACCCTAAGGTTCCTGGAGATTGCGACCGTGCTCTTGGTGTACTTTCTAACTGTATATCCAAGATAAACGCCTGGATGTATCAAAACAAGTTGCAACTTAATCAAGCCAAAAGTGAGTTTGTGGTAATCGCCACACCAAGAATATTGAGTACATTGCCTGTTATTGAAATGGAGCTCGGTAACATAACCATTCTACCTCCTACCTCTAGGCGTCATATTTGATTCCACCATGAATATGTCCGACCAGATCAGTGGTCTGTGTAGGAGCGTTAATTTTCATATTCGTAATTTATGGCGAATAAGAAGGTTCATTACACAAGAAGCCTGTCATCACGCTGTACGATCTTTGGTCCTGTCCCGAATAGACTATGCCAATTTGTTACTTTTTGGCGCCAAGGAAGTCGACCTCAAGCGTATTCAGCGCCTGCAGAATAAGGCTGCGCGGTTGGTATTTGCTTGTTGACGGGACCAAAGTTCGTCACAGCTTTTGTGTACTCTTCATTGGCTTCCGGTTAAGGACAGAATTAAGTACAAGATACTGTTATATATCTATAAATGTCTTCATGATCTAGCTCCTAGCTATCTTACCAATGATCTTGTTTTGTACAATGTTTCAGATGGCAATGATGACTCTAGGCGTCGACTCCGTTCTTCCTCTGATGTTACCAGGCTTGTTGTTCCACGCTCGAGGCGTACGGCTGGTGACAAAGCATTTCACGTGGTTGGCCCATATCTTTTGAACCAGCTTCCTGTTGGCATCAGAGAGACGGCGTCCGTCCAAATCTTCAAACGCCATCTGAAAACCCATTTATTCCCTAAAGTTTAGGGATTTGTTTATTATGTGCTTCTTTTTGATTTTTGCTTCTTGGTTTATTTGTAATTTTGTATTATTGTAAGGCGCTGTGATCTCTGTAGAGCGCCATATAATTATTCGTTAATAATAATAATAATAATAATAATATGTTTCTGTTAATTCAGTCTCATCAACTTCTGCTTCCTGTCTTTGGTTTTCTTCCGCTTCTTTCGCCATCTGCCCTTCCCATCGACCACACTGTTTACATGGGCGTCTGGATAAACCATCTGCATTCTGGTGAGGTCTACCAGGGCTATACTCGAGGCAGTGATCAAAGCTTTACTACTTCTAACCACCTGGCAAGTTGGCCTTCAGGATTCTTGAGGTTCGACAACCACCTTCAGGACCTGTGATCTGTCCTCACTTTCAATTGCCCCCTCCCTAGTAATGTCTGTACTTCTTCAAAAACTCTACAATTGCTAACAGCTCTCGCCTCGTCACACAGTAGTTTCTCTCAGCTCTTTTCAATGAATTGCTACCATGTGCAATCACGGTCTCCTCTCCGTCCTGTTCTTGTGGCAAAACACAATCGATTGCAAAATTACTTGCATTTGTGTCCAGAATGTACTGTCCTGCTTATTTAGGGTAAGCAAGAATTGGCACAGTTACCAATGCTTCCTTCAACGTCCAAAAGCTTTCTCACAATAGTCGTCCCACTCGAACTTTGTACTTTTCTCTGTCAGCTTGTGCAATGGTGCAGCCGTGTCGGTAAAATCACGTATGAATCGCCGATAATATGACGCCTGCCCCAGGAAGCTACGGACCTGTATCTGTGTAACTGGTGTCGGCCAGTCCTTCACGGCTTCTATCTTGTCTGGGTCGGTATGTATCCCTTTCTCGGACACAATTTGTCCCAAATACTGGACATCTTTCAGTAGTAGAGAGCATTTGCTCGGCTTAACCTTTAACCCGGCACTCCCAAATCGGTCAAACACTGGCGACAACCTTTCCAGAGACTCTTCAATTGTACGGCCAAATACAATGACGTCATCTAGGTAGACTAGCAACGCTTCCCAACGCAGGCCTGCTAGCACATTGTCCATCAACCTCTCAAATGTGACAGGTGCATTACACAGCCCAAAGGGGAGTACATTCCAGGAATACAGGCCACTAGTTGTCCTGAATGCAGATTTGTCACGGGCATCTTCGTCTAGCTCCACTTGCCAGTAGCCTGACGCAAGGTCCAAGGTAGAAAAGTACTTCGCCTCTCCTAGCGCATCGAGCGAACTCTCTATTATCAGACTTCAAACCATCACGTAAAAACGCAGGGGTTTTATATCGGAGCACCTCGGACTAAATGCCTGTTGATCTTATGGAACATCTCTTTGGAACTTTTAACCTTTACAAGACATAAAGCATATTGTTATGACGCTATTTGCTTGCCATAGCTAATTTAAATATATATCGCTCCGCGGCGTTCTCTCCTCAATTACCCCGGACTATTATTCTGGGCAGTTGTCAGCCAGCCATAGCCGGAGGATGAACTAAGAATATTTCGCTCATCTATTATATTATTGTGATCACTTTGTTGATGAGAAATTAAAGTTTATTTGTGAAGTTATATTTTGCTCTCCGTTTGTTTCTGTTGAGTCTTTCCCCGTCTCAGATGGAAGATCTACTAGCCATGTATTTGGTTTAATTTCTAGTAATCAGATAACTGGTTGGTGGATCTTCACATCAATTCTGAGTCATAATAAATGGTGCAGAATCCGATCTTTTCCGGTACCAAGCAAGCTGTGACTGGCTGTCAGCTGCCCCTGGTGGGAAAAACCAACCCCCAGGTAAGTTAATTTGGTATTATTATTTATAGCAATATTGAATTGATTCATATGTATATATATTATGTGATATTTTTGATAGATTAACTGAAATACGCTTCTAGTGATTTCCCGCCAAAGTTGAATTTTGGCGCGAAGAATTTTGTTGCGTGTTTTCTGTTTTCGGCCATTTTGTGAATAATATTGCAGCGTGATATTCTTGTATTGATACAATGTATATTAATGGCGAAAAGTAAATGTGATTATGGCTCCTATAGGCATACAAGTTGCCCTAGGCATGCACCGAGGCATACCAATTGCTGACTCAGAGCAGCCAGAGAAGGTAATCCATAGTACAGAATATAATGATCTTCTCCGACTCAGTCATGAAATAGTGAAATTAGTGGATACAAGTAGTAGGGCAATAGTGAATACAGTGAGAGTAGTACACGAAAACGTAGGACGTACAAACAATTGTTTTGGCGAGGTCAATGAAAGGATATTGTCCAATGAGAGGTACATTGAATCTATTGAACAAAATGTAAATGATCGATGTCATGCACCTGTAAACAGTAATAGCTGTATTGATCAGAGTCCGTATACGTGTAGAGAGGTTAATGACCGTAATATGAAATGTTACAGATGTAATACACTAGGTCATAGCTACAGACAGTGTCCTGAAAAGGAAGATGTGTATAATCGGGGTCGTAGTAACTGTTGTTATCCAACTGATGAACAGGTAAAACATGCACAAACTGTACAGAAATTTGTTTCAAATAGTTGTAATGTAAACAGTGTGACTGACCAAACGCGTCAAAAGAGCAGTAATTCTCCGTGTAATTCAGCCCAAGTTCCGCGCAATGGAAGATTTGATTCAAATTTTGCCGCGTCTGAATGCGATAGTGATAACGTTGAAACAGATTTTGATGAAGAAGTTTATATTTCTGTCACTATTGGTAGCCAAAACATTGACTGTTTAATTGACACTGGTTGTACAATGAATCTAATCGATCATGAGTACTGGCATTCTTTAGAATTGTCACACCAAATTGTAGTGTCAAAACCGCGATTAACAAAAGCCCGTACCGCTAACAAATCTGTGTTGCAAATCAGTGGTTTTGTTGTTGTTCCGTTGTTTATTGAAGGTTCAAAATTTCTCGTGCCAATGTATATTGCTCGAAATCTTAGTCAGGAAATCATGTTGGGAAAGAGATTTCTAAAACAGCATAAGGCCAGATTAGATTTTAACACACAGAAATTGCGATTGTTTAAGAAAAGTAATTTGCGTGTAATTGAAAGGCAAGAAATTCCGCCTCATTCACAATCAGTGGTGCGTGCGAGGTTATCGAATAATCTTCCAAAAGGCACAATAGGATTATGTCAGGGAGGACGGAGAGTCACTGCTTTAGGAGTATTGATTGCCAATACAGTATCAAGTGTTCAACCTATTGCTAACAAATCTAGTTGTAGTACTCAATTACTTGTGTTAAACACTAGCAATGAACCAATTGTGTTGTATCCTAGAACAAAACTTGGTACATTTACACTTGTAAATAACAGTGAAATCATTCATTTTACCGATATAGATGACTCTGTAGTAGATGAAGTACCTGTAGCATCAGTCCATGTAAAGGCACAGAATTCGCCAGATCCTAAGGTACGTGAAGTTCTTTCTCAGGTCAATTTCAATGATTCTCATTTAACTGATACCGATTCTGATATGTTATCTGATCTTATATCTGAGTATGTAGACGTTTTTCAAACCAAAGATAGTCCTAGAGGAAGATATACGAAAATTGAGCATGTCATAAGAACTGGTAATCATCCGCCAATCAAATGTCGTCCTTATAGACAACCTCCTCATGTGCAAGCTGAAATACGTAAGCAAGTCAATCAGATGTTAGAAGATGGTTTAATCAGAGAATCCACCAGTAGTTGGAGTTTTCCTGTTGTAATGATTCCTAAACCTGATGGTACACTAAGATTCTGTTGTGATATGAGATTATGTAACCAAATTGTGGAAAAGAATAATTTTCCTCTACCTCACATAGATGATGCATTAGATAGCTTAGGCGCAGGAACACCAAATTATTTTTCCACACTAGATTTAGCGTCAGGTTATTACCAAATTGGACTTGAAGAAAGCTCAAAACAAAAGAGTGCTTTCATTACACAAGATGGTTTGTATGAGTTTAATGTAATGCCAATGGGGTGTACAAATTCTCCAGCCACGTTTCAAAGAGTTATGCAAAGAAGTGTTCAGAGGTTTAAATTGGAAATTTGTATTAATATATCTTGATGATGTAATAGTGTTTTCCAATTCTTTTAATGATCATGTAGTTCATTTGATACAAGTATTTCAGAGGTTGAGAGAAGCCAATTTGAAGCTCAAGCCTAAAAAGTGTACTTTTTTGCTCAAGAACAGGTACGTTATTTAGGACACATTGTAAGTAAAGATGGGATAGCTACTGATCCAGAGAAACCAAAGTAGTCCAAGAGTATCCAGTTCCAACGAAGGTATCGGAAGTAAGATCATTTCTAGGTTTTGTAGGCTATTATAGGAAGTACATTAGAGATTACAGTAAAATAGCCGCACCTTTAACATATCTCACTCGGAAAGATGTTCAATTTATTTGGTCAAAAGAGTGTGCAGAAGCGTTTGAAATCCTGAAACAAAAGCTAGTAGAACCTCCAATTCTTGCCTACCCTCGTTTTGATGGTACTCAATTTATGTTGCAAACAGACGCCAGTATAAGAGGTCTTGGTTTCATTTTAGCACAGGTACAAGATGGTGAAGAGAAGGTAATTTGTTATGGAGGTAGAGCTTTGCATGATTCCGAAAAGACGTATACAACTACTGAACTTGAAGCTTTGGCTGTAGTTGAAGGGATTAAGAAATATTCCCCATACCTTCAACATACTGTAAAGTTCATAATTCAGACTGATCACTGTGCATTGAAATGGTTGTTTGGTCAAAAGCGTACAACAGGTCGCCTCGCAAGATGGGTACTGAAGTTACAATCATATACTTATGAAGTAGTCCATAAAAGAGGATGTAAGAATGGTAATGCAGATGCACTAAGTAGAATACCAACTCAAGTGTCAGAATCTTGTAATTCATGTAACTCATATCATGTTGACTCCCCTACTTCCTCAGCAACAGATTCAAACTGGACAGAATGTGGCTTGGAGACAATGACTGATGATGTTATCAATGATTCTCCTGCGTCAGAGACAAAGCCAGATCCAGAAGTGAATACTGTTCGAAATCTGAGATTTCAGAGGAATAGACGACTGGATGGAGACAAAAAGTATGTAGATATTCAAAAGTTCCTTCTTTACCAACTGATGTTAATGTGGACCATTTCAAAGATGCTCAATTAGCTGATCCTTTTGCTGGTCCCATGATAAGATTTTTGGATGAAGACATATTGCCTGATAATCAAAGACAAGCACGTGATATTTTATTGCAGTCAGATCAATACTATGTCCATGAAGGTATTTTGTATCATATATGGCACACACCCGCCAAACGTCACATGCCAGAAAGAAATACTGTGCAATTTTATGTACCTGTAACCATGATTGATATCATACTTAACAACTGTCATGATAATGTTTTAGCAGCTCATTTTGGTTTTCAGAGAACATATCACAAAATCCGCCAAAGGTATTTCTGGAAACGTATGTATAGAGATGTTGACAATTGGGTAAGATCGTGTATATCTTGTGCTCAGAGAAAAACACATAGACACAAAGTTAGAGCTCCCATGATGACCATGAAGGTCCCCAGTGCATTTGAACGTGTAAGTGTGGATATCTTGGGTCCTCTACCTATTACAACCAATGGTAATCGGTATGTATTGTGTTTTACAGATCACTGTACCAGATGGCCTATCTTAGTTCCAATTAAGACTATGGATGCAGCTACTGTAGCTAGAGCATTCTTTGATCATATATGTCAACATGGTTGTCCGCAATATTTGCTTAGTGATCGAGGTACAAATTTCCTCAGTAAACTGGTGCTTGAAGTGTGTAGAATTATGCGTACATCAAAGTTGAATACAAGTAGTTATCATCCACAGTGTAATGCTATTCAGGAACGTTTTAACTCTGTTATCTTAGATACCTTGTCACACTATGCTAATGAGTATCAGACAAACTGGGATGAGTATATTCCAGCCATTCAATTTGCATATAGGTCTACACCAGCAGACAATTCTGTAGGATTTAGCCCTTTCTTTTTATTATATGGCAGGGAAGCAAGACTACCCCTGGATGTGACATTGATGGCTAAGAGTGAATACCCAGAGAAGACAGTGAGAGAACATATCCATCATTTGGTATCTCAATTAGAAGTGTTCCGTGCAATATCTAAGCAACATCTTGAACTTAATCAAGCTAGCATGAAAGACCGTTATGATGAACATGCAAGTGATGTACAGTTTCAGGTGGGTGATACAATTTGGTTATATATTCCAGCCACTCAACCAGGCTTGTCCAAGAAGCTCATGAAATTTTGGTCAGGACCATACTTACTCGTAGAGCAAACGGGGCCCGTGAATTTCCGTGTTCGAAATCTGACAAACAATAAGTTGATGTCAGCCCCAGTGCATGTTAATCGAATGAAGTTTGCCTATGATCGATATGCCAGACCAGAAAATCATGTCATGCCCAAAGATTTTGTGCAAAGGGATCCTCTAGAAGGTGTTGTAGATGCTGATTGTCCAGATGACTCGTTTGCCCCACTTATGGCATCCCAGGAATTGGATAAGCGCATATCTTTTATACCGGGTCTACCTTTGACTCCTGTTACCACAAGTAGTGAGTATGAAGTAGAGAAGATTTTACGTGGTAGGTACAGGGACAACAAGCTTCAGTATCTTATCAAGTGGCGTGATTTCCCAAGTTCCAGAAATACTTGGGAGCCTGCTGATAATTTAAACCCAGCTGCATTGGACTTTTTGAAAAGTAATCCTGTGAAGATATCTGGCAAAAGCAGATGAATGTGTTGCAATTAAATTTTGTAATACTATTGTTGTGCATAGAGCAGATTGTAATTTATGAATTTTTGAAAACTGTGTGTTCAGGAATTTTGGATGTATTCATTTTTCAAATTATGTGAAGAATAAAGCAGATTGTAATTTCAATTATGAATTTTTGAATTGAAAATTGCGTGTTTATGGAATTTTGGCTGTGTTAATTTTTCAAAATTTGTGAAGAATTTAAGAAAGGCAGCGTGTGTTATGTTATGATGTTATACTGTATAAATCATGTTATATTGTAGCTTATTGTATATGGTATACGGTATTCTTATGATTATGGAATTAAGAAATATGCTAAATTAGATAGTATGTATGTGTTATACTTATACTGTGTATTTTGCTTGAGTTTATATTTCAGAGAATTCGAGTCGTGCTGAATGGATTATGGAGTTCTTTGGTCATTTTCGTGGTCAATCATCTGAACAATAGGTGCATTTGGATTTGAACTTGACACAGAAGAATTTTGTTCCAGTTGGTATGCAATATGTGTGATTCTGAAATGATTGTGAATTTTCGTCAGTACAATAATTGTGATTCCAGAATAAGATTTGATTCAGAAATAAAAAAAAAATATGATACGGGTTAATTAACTGTGACCTGATACATGACATCCATTTCATGCAAAGTAGTACGTAAACTTTGCATACGATTTTCATGTAAGCCCGTTATTCTGAATCAAATATTATCAAGGTATTGGTCTTCAGCGCTGAATGTTTATTCCGTCGTGTGGAATTGTTTCGTCGTGTTCGTCAAGTACTGTATCTACGGGAGGAACTGCGTCTTATTTTACAATGTTGGTGCATTGAAAACTGCAATTATATGAAGAAATTAATTCGTCTGTTATTTATATTGACATCCGTCATCAGTTATCGTCTAATTGCAAAAGCAATTTTTATTACGTCATGTTTAAAATTTTATGGAAAACATGATCTGAATCACACCGACAAATTAAATGTCAAGTTCATCACGCAAGTGTCAAGTTCAACGTCAAGATCAGCGTCAAGTACAGTGCAGCGAATGGGTTCAAGTCGACAGCGGTGGATCTACTGGCCAGGGATTCAGCGATTCAAGATTATGAACTCTAGGGTTAATTTTAAGGTGTAGTTTAAGGTGTAGAGTAAGATCTTCGCACTTTCTGAAACACATGGAACTTGACATTGTAAATGCCCAGTTTGGGGATTGTGCAAGGTCTTGGTCGATGTCTTTCAGAATTGTGTTAGTTGTCATCCCCTTTTCCCTTTTTCCTTGTCTGCTGTACGAGCTTCAGAGTTTTAAAAGATGTTGTTTTTAAAAATAATAATTTTCTTCCCATCCAATCGTGTTTTGGAGTTAAAATGTTTCAGATTAAAAGATGCAGTTAATTATTAGTCATGCAGTTACTTGATGGAATGTTATGTCTGATGTTAAAGTTTGTGTTAGAAAGATATATATATTTTTAAATCATAGGTTGATCAATTCAAATTGCTATTTTAAAAAGTTATATTATTAAAATTAGAATTGTCAGGCGCCAATTCAAGAAAGGCAGGGCGTGTGTTATGACGCTATTTGCTTGCCATAGCTAATTTAAATATATATCGCTCCGCGGCGTTCTCTCCTCAATTACCCCGGACTATTATTCTGGGCAGTTGTCAGCCAGCCATAGCCGGAGGATGAACTAAGAATATTTCGCTCATCTATTATATTATTGTGATCACTTTGTTGATGAGAAATTAAAGTTTATTTGTGAAGTTATATTTTGCTCTCCGTTTGTTTCTGTTGAGTCTTTCCCCGTCTCAGATGGAAGATCTACTAGCCATGTATTTGGTTTAATTTCTAGTAATCAGATAACTGGTTGGTGGATCTTCACATCAATTCTGAGTCATAATAATATCATGAAAAATAACTCACAGATCATTTTATTTTAAAAAATCCAGTTTAAATTTACATGCATTCTTTCATACAGGATGTCTCAATAAAAACACAACCCAGCAGTTCGACATGAAATTTATAAATATAACAGTGGCTCCGGAACCGGGGGGCCTGGGGGGGGCCGGCCCCCTCAATAATTTTGGTGAGGGGGCCCAAGTACCCTAGAGCCCCCCTCCCCAATAATATGCGGTAAAATTCATAATTCGCACCCACCCCCTTTAGCGTTTCGCACCTCGGACCGGACCGAAAATTTTGGGCCCCCCCAATATTAAAAATCTTCTGGAGCCTATGTATAACATACATATTGTTAGAAATATAAATTGAAGTATAAGCTGAATGTATAAAGCTTAATTTTGTGAGGCATCGCTCGTCGCTTTTGCATTTATACTTATCACGGCGATGGCGATTGCAGACTACAATCAAAATATTCTAAATACCACAAAATACATTTTTCGAACATCCGTTGCTGACAATAATTATTGCTTTGATTTCATTCATTACCGAAAGTTAATAATCAAGAAAGCAAAATAATAGATCCAGTTGGTTGGAAATGATTGGTTGATGTATTCATTCATGTGTCAAGCGACATCGCTTGGAAGTTGAGATTTTTTTCAACTTGCAAAAGCGACATCCTTGTTGCCGCGGCGAGTGTCGATTAGTAAACTTCGCTTGTCTGCAAACTTGATTGATTATAAATTCAGCATAACAGCCAAAATATAGAATGCAGAGGCAAACAACACTTGTTCACAGATTCAAAGATCTCCTTGTTCACAATTAAGATTTCACTTCACACATCCCAGAATTAACTAAAACAAGGACAAAATATGTTACATATACTATTGTTATGATGCAATAATGACAGATTTAACTAATCATCTTTCATTTTCATGCAGATTAAAGTACTTTCCTTAATATGTACAAGTGTTTGTGATTTAAATTGGAAATTTTATAGTTATTTAAACTACAGTTTCACAATGACAACACCAGTCCAAAAGAAATTAATCTGAACCATAGTGTGAAGTATCCAATACGGCATGGTCCATACTCTTTAGTTGACGTTGAATATTCAATGCATCAAGACTTGTATTTGCTATTCAATCTATTATTTCCTGCAATTCTCGGTATTCATAATTCGTTGCGCCACCTATCGACTAAGCGAAATCGGCCGAAAATCGCAATGCATGATGGGTATTTGTCGACATCCAAACGGTACCAAACCAGGAAAATACTCGAGTTGCTACGCGATTTGCACGCAAACGTTTATGGCAAGCCAAGGGGTCCAAAAGTGTGGAACAGCTACGCGTAGCTTCTTTCTCGTTACGAGCAGCTGTTTGACCAATCAAAATAGTCAAATTTAATCACGTGGTTGGGTCGTTAGCTGCGCGTAGTATAGTTATAGGTATCCTCTTTCACAATTATTATCTTGTAATTAATTTACGGAATTAGCATAGATAACGAACGGGTAAAGGAGGCCAAATCACAGCACGTGTCAAGAGAACATGTTGCTAATGCCTGGCTAAAATGACACAAAGCATATTTATTTAGTGTTTCCAAGTTTACACCGTGTTTAATAGCAAGTAACTTTATACTCGGGCTGTATTAGCGGTGCAGGGGATATGAAGGTCAAACAACAACTACTACTGATGTAAAGCGCTGTGTAAAGATATTGCAGGAAAGCGATATCACATGCCACTGTGTAAATATGGAGAGAGTAAAATGGGTCATCATTTTTTTCCGAACGGGGTGGGTTCCTAAATTTACAAAAAGTCTGCGTCAATAAAATTGCGGCCCTCACTATTTCGGCATCAAAATGTTATGACCCCCGACTCCCACCACCGATACACCTTACCCCCTAGACAGGCTAAAATTGTATTGAAATCAGTCTTTTTGAATACAATAAACACACTATCTGTAGTCATCTTGTGACTCCCTACATTTTGTCATTATCAATTTATGACCCCCTCCCCCGTTATTAAAAAAAAAAAAAAAGTATGACCCCCTATATTTGGGATCCCTTCCGAAGAAAATGATAGCCCCTAAATATAGAACAATCATCATTCTGTTCAGATATTACTTTAATAGCACCTATACCATTTTTTGCTGATATACTACAGATATTTTCATTTACAAAAATTAACAACGTAATATTTGTGAGAGAGGATGTTTACATCAGCTCCACGTGTTTAAAACCGCGAATCTGATTGGTTAATAAGCTGCACGTAACGAGAAAGAAGCTACGCGTAGCAGTTCCACGCTTTTGGACCCCTTGGCTTGCCATAAACGTTGGTAAATTGATCGAACCAATTTTAGCGATATATGTGACCGTCCACGGCGAATGAGCCGTAAATTCCTCCCCGGTCAATTTTGTTTTATTTCGTGTTTAAAAATAAACATCATAAACTTAAAAATGGTATATCATTCGACTTCAAACGATATCCAGAAGCGGGGTTATGGGTTGTTAAACTTTGCTCCTTCAACGAAAATTATATTACATGTGTCTCTTTTTCCACATTGCTGGCAATAAATATCAAACAGTCATAATTAGCGGTCATTTCAAATCATCCCCAAGTCAACAAGGTTTAAGAAAGTTCTCTCATTGTTAATTGTTGGTTATGCATACCTGTACAAAATACAATGCCTGGTAACCCACCACTTGAACAGGATTTAGCAAAAGCAAACAAAGACCAGAGCTATTAAAAGTTCTATCTAGACATCTAAGGTAGAAGCTTATTATCCACTTCAACAATAGGATTATTGATTAGTTTTTGACTATCAAAATAAGACAGATGTCGGGCCAGCTTAAGTTACCGATGAAATTTAGGGAATTAACGGCTCCTTTGTGCTGCCGGGTCACATATTTCCTCGATTTTTATTTCATTTTCAACCATGGTCAATAAGTGTGAGGCGGTCGAGTGTTATTCTCATGCGAACTTAAGCTTAAAAAGAATTGCGTTCAGGCGAAGCTAATTGATTCTATTCATTGCCGTCCATAATTACTTTAGGGAAGATTGCCAGACTCGAATCTGTTTAATGTATATCATTAAAGGTCAGGTCTATAATTTGCAAAAACAAGTTTATCTCTATTCGAAGAGAATAATTATTACATTACAAGTTGAAATTGTGTGGGTAAAGTTCAGCCTCGTACGTGTTCTTCCCCCGTTTGAAGCGTACGTGTTCTCCCTCCGTTTGGCTGATGACGTAGGTAAATGAAGCGGACATTCTCTCATTCTCTCATCATACAATCACAATCACTTTGACAAGTTTGACATTAGCAACAATGAGTTGTACTATCATTTACCATAACAATGCTGCATAACAATATGCAGACTATTGTTCTCATTTCACAAACAAAGCCCACACAGTACTATGCGTTTGCTTTGTAATATTTCATCCAACTGAAACTATAAAAACTACATGAGTTTGTGGACTTAACACGGTTTATATGCTAGTCTCAGATAAAATTCTAAGCTCAAATTATTTATTTATTTTTTAGGCCTAATATTTCTCATGATATTGATATACATATGAATTGTAATATCACAATTTACTAATATATATAAAAGAAGCGGCTGATTTTATCCTTATGTCTAAAAACCATTAAATTTGTAATACTTTTTAGATTTTTTTTTTCTGTGAACAACAACAGTATACGTTCTGTCCATTGAGAGCGTTTATAGTCCCTTTTCTCAAAGCGGGCACATCTCATTTCATGACGTCACCGTTTTTCTAGGCCAAATCTGTCTCGTTCGAAGGAACTCACCGCTTAAGTTGGTTTTTGCGGAATATCAATTTAAACGTCTTATTTTCTCAAAAAAGGAGTCAATTTCATTGTCCTGATAATATTAGCTTCCAATCATATGATGTTGTTTTTGCTATAGACCTGCCCTTTAATGACAAGGCTGGTTAAAGTATTTTGCTTGGAATCACTGGGGTAAGCTAGCTCGAGATACTCTAGCTAAAATACAGGTTTACATTTACTATCTTACATTATCTTGCTGTATTTCAGCTAGAGCTCCAAACGACAAGCTTCCGGGTTTTTTGGAGAACAATACTGTTACGTAAGATGAAGAAGAAACCCGCCTCGGAGCCCGCCCTACTCATTATTTCATTGTACTTATTGCAATTTGCCTCCACACATTACGTAATCAACACAAAGCTTTTGTGAGGATTAGTGAGTGGATAAGAAATTGACAGTGGAGGATACGAAGGACACGCCGATTGTTAGTTGTCAATCATGAATTGCCGCAACGTATTAATATTTTACTGCATGGCATTCCGCAAACACCAAGACAAATTATGCCGTATTTTTCCCAAGATCATCTCATATGAAGTAAGCTGAATGCGATCTGTACTTTTGTAACATTCCGATCGCTTTTGATCACCTATTATCGGCGAATTTGCTTGAAAACACGTGAGTTCATGTTGTGTAAACATAATTAGCATAGACACAAATGAAATTACGATGCAATACAATGCAATTTGAATGCGCAGCAGATCTATAGAAATAACGTTGCCCGGTTTTATGCAGAATTAGACCCTGTCTGGGGTAAGCAGGAGAAACCAAGATGTACCACTGCTATCACATGTACTTCAGCGATCGCACGGGGACCAACAACAGAAGATGTCGACGTAAGTGGCCCTTTCCGGCATATTACTATAAGTCGATAGATGGCACAATTTATTTACCGAGAATTAAAACCACAGAACCTGGACTCCCTATACCGCCACGTACAGTAGCACCGTCAGCTATTTTTGTCTTCAAAGATATCGTTATTGTTGGGAAGCTACTGCATCTTCCACCAGTGGTAGAACCGTTATGAACCTCATCTAATACTTTTGCTCACCAAACTTGAAGCTTATCTATTTGTGACTGTATACCGTGAGTCTTTTTCATTTTTATGTATATAGACTCACCGTGAGTCTATATACATAAAGCAGAGTACTACAGAGGGTTGACATTACCGATTCATGTTTACTGCTAACCTGCAAAGCTTACAAGGAAAGCTCTTTCAACTTGTTGACAAACTCTCATTTGCAAAAGCACCCAAGGCTTTGCCGCTGCATGATTCTGCTCGCAATCTCGCTAGTGAATTCTCCACATTCTTCAATGAGAAAATCACGAAGGATAATGATGAACTTGATAGGTGCAGCAATTAAGTTTGAGGATGTTGTTCCAAACATCCCACTCGTGCACGCAGTACCTGAGCTCAGCGAGTTTACTCAGGTGTCACACAAAGAAAGGCAGGAAGTCATCACCAGCTCCAAGTCAAAGTCCTGTCCACTAGACCCGATACCATCTTGGGTATAGAGGTTATCCACGTCACTCATGTGTGACTTCTATAACAAAAGGCGCTGGTTCCCGTAGTATTCCTCATTCAAACCAATTCAATGCACGACCTCGGAGTTACCTGCATGACTTTGGCGGGTTAGTTTGAAACAGTCATGGTTGCACATGCAGGTACTTCTTTTGAAAATCCTAAACAAGGTATAGCAGTCGTTGATAGAATATGCAGCTTATATAACACGGATACTCTCTATTGAAAAAGTGCCTTGATGATCTGTTACCCACCATCTGTGACATTGTTAACATTACATCTGGTGAAGTACCTGCTGCCTTAAGCTCGCCTGACACCACTGATCAAAAAAATAGTCCCTTGATCCGGAATGTTTAAAAAACTATCGTCCGGTGTCAAACCTATCCTTCCTGTCAAAGATCACCGAGAGATATGTTGCTAAACAACTTACGGTGACAGACAGTCAGCATACCGTAAGAACCACTCCACAGAAACAGCGCTCACACGTGTAGCAAATGACATTCTGCAATTCATGGATGCACATGGTGAGGTGGTTCTTGTCCTTCTTGAATTGACGAATGCCTTTGACACCATCGATCACGGCATCCTTCTGCAAAGACTCACAGACCGATATGGGATTAATGGTTCTGCGCTTCAGTGATTCCAATCTTATCTTTCAAATCGTTTTCAAGCAGTTGTGATCGATGGTGTCCAATCTGAGTTTTCACCACTCGTACCCCTGTGCTTCTCTATGTACACAGCACCGCTCGAAGACATTGTTAGATCTGTTGACGGCATCCAACTAATGGGATACGCGGATGATACTCTGATTTATAAGTACTCAGAAAAAGTATAGTTTGACCTATCTCCGATGTAAAGTTCGCGAGTTATATGAATGAAGGCGATTGTAAAATTTTGGTCCCCAACATTTCCACAAGGGTAATAAAATCAAAAGATGCTCCGATTTTGATCAAAGTGGTCTCAAATTATTCTGCTTGGAAAAATAATTAACCAAAGATAGTTTTCCATATCTCAGGTGTTTTGTTACCTGGGTTACAGGGTAAAAATTCACAGCGCATTGAATCATGTTAACCTGGATTTTGTTATGTTACCCAGGTAGCAAAACACCAGAGACGAGCATTGGCGACATAGGCGCTGGGATTAAGTATCATCAGTAGACTTCGGTTGTATATATAAATGCGCATTTATAAATGCGCACGTGACCAGATGGCCAGCGCCATATTTGCATTACATCACTGTCAATCACTGAAATGGCGACCATTGAAGGAGTGGCTAAAGTTGTGACCTTGTTTCGTGGCTAGCACTGGCAAGGAACATTGGCTGGAGGTTCGATGCTATAAATTTGCAAGGATAAATCATGGATATCGAAGGATCATGATGATTGCACAGCACCTCCCCCATGTACAAACATAACTAATGTTTATTTATTTTTATTTATTTATTTATTTATTTATTTATTTATTTATTTATTTATTTATTTATTTATTTATTTATTTATTTATTATTTATTTAATTATTTATTTATGTACTTAGGCGACGAAAAACGAACAATTTTTAACAAATTGGGAAACAAATTTTTCCTGTACAAATGAATGCCGACCCCAAATTTCGGAAATTTCAGGATAATTTTTTTTGTATTTTCTCAAATTGAAATTTCCCCCAAAACCACCCTCCCCCCTTTTACACTCATAAATTAATTGTTTTTGGCTAACTTTCCCCTTCCGTGTAAAGTAAAACTTTATAAGCCGGTTGAATCAAACTGAACAAAATTGACGTATACAATTACAATATAATACCATGACAATAATGTGTATGACGAGATCTAGCTTACTAGCTGAATAAACCTCAAACCATGCATCACATACGTGATTGTACGTCAAATTGTCATAAAACGTATGAGCGTGATGTATAGTATGCGAGTCTTCCTCAACATCTTCCAGCCGGGATGATTAGATCATGTACAGTCATCTACGTGTTTATACTCTAAATTGTACGTCAACATGGTCAAAGGGTGTACAGATCACCGATTTAGCATGGGGGACACAAAA
This sequence comes from Amphiura filiformis, assembly GCF_039555335.1. Lineage (NCBI taxonomy): Eukaryota > Metazoa > Echinodermata > Ophiuroidea > Amphilepidida > Amphiuridae > Amphiura > Amphiura filiformis. Next base: position 75,891,313 of record NC_092629.1, read on the forward strand.
AGGTGCTTAAAAACACATTTTGAATTAGTTTTTTGTCAATTTTTGATGTGAGCATCTGTGATGTGAGCGAGCGAATGAGTAAGTTAGGATTGAGTTGGTCGGGCGGGGACATCTAGCCTATTAGTTCGAGAGGGTCATTATTCCGAAAAGGGCTAAAGTTATAGTTTCGTCAATTGACGTTAAAATTAGAGTTAAAATTAGGGTCAGGGTTATTGTTCAGTGGCGGCACTACGGGGGGGGGATATTTATCGTGACTCCCAAATAAATAAATCCATGTCCCATTCCTTCCGAAAAAATGACAGCCCCCTAAGTTCCCTATCATCACGTGCAGAAATTATCAAATAACATCATCGGCAGCTACTCAGTTCTGACCTTAATGCCAGTAAGAATCACATTTCGTCATCAATATGGCCAATTGCCACGCCCATTTAGCACGGAAATAATGAAATATAAGTTTTTAAATCAGCTATATCTAGCTTTTCCGTCGAAAATCCAAATAAAGAGTTTATGTTTCGGGTCAAATTATTTTGCCCTTTGCAATCAATGCCACTATTTTGCAAAAACAATTTTCCTTGTAACCTGTCATTTTCGTCTATACTTTTGCGTGTGGAATTTGTGCACATCCGGGTACCTTACATCGTTGAACACGGTATGGCGACTTGTAGATGTCATGTGCGCATTTATATATGCGCATTTATATATATACCCGAAGTCCACTGATCATTGCCTCATCTGATTGGGTCAAAATTAAAATATGAGATTTATCTGACAATGAAAACTGACATTCTATGGCAAAGAACACAAATCTATATGTTATGGAAATGTTACAAAGTTAAAGTTGATTATCACAGTCCCAGCAAACACAAACATGTTTTCAAAATATTATAAACGTGTTATGAATACGTTCTTAGTTTTGGTCGACACGTTTTAATAACATCCAAATGTCGGGTTATTATACCGTACAGATCATGGAAACCCTTTTCGCGTTTTATTTGAAAAAGAAAAACATTTTGGAAACAATTACTAACATTATGTTAGAATGTTTTGCATCAAGTTTTCAAAAATGTTTTCTGAATGCTATTAAAACGGTTTATTTTCTTTATATAACCCGACATGTGGCATCATGAATGTACAGTTAAGCCTAACATGGATATTTGCACAAACATAATTGTGAGATGTCTGGTAATTTTACTTCAGGTTGTATTTTAGAATTGGAAATTTGTCGTTAGCAACCACCAGTGATCCGCTATGTGCCACGGACCAATCCCAGGGACAATATAATCCTCTGGCTATGCATTGTAGGAATGCACCTGTGGGACTGTATATGTGAATGTGACCTGTGTTGGGTAGGCCTACACCTTTTACAGGCATATATTGTATACCTACCAACATTGCAACATAAATGTTATCATTGTCATCACACACTATCCCACATGATACTACCTCTCTGCCTGTCACATCCTCATCTATCTTGGGTGTGAAGCTAAACAACTCATTACCTGTGTAATCAATTGCTACTACCTTACTGTACATTGAACCTGATGCATGGTAATGAATCAGGATTTGATTCTTGCTATTGACAACCATGCTTGTATTATAGCCTGTTGAGCATTTGATTCTATTGACTATCCTACCATCTGGACATGTATTGATTGTTATGATACCCCTCTCCCTATCACCCACCAATAAATGCCCTTCTCTATCTATAGCAAGACACTTCCACTTGGAAGACGTGTCGGAATCATCATCGGATGTGAAGCAGTGGAGGTATTTCCCTTCTGCAGTAAAGACATGAACAAATCTACAGGAGACACTTACAACAAATATGTATCCTAGCGGCGATACACATATGTTACAAACTTGGCATATTTGCCTATCAGAGTCTGTTTCAGTTGACATCAGTTGCATTTTGCATTTCCCATCACCATCAAGGAGATAGAGTTTTTCCGAATCAGACGTGACCATATCCCCATTTGGACAGCAGGCAATACGATGACAAACAAGTTGTTTCCCTTGATGTTCAGGAAGAATTTCGCTCTCCAGCATGTCCAGTGAACAGCCACCTAATGCTGGGGATAGAGAAAGATTAAGATTTGTTGTTTACCTATGTTCAATTAATCCCAATTAATTCAAAATTTTTAGTAGTAGTAGCCTATAGTATTGGCATGGATACTACATGGATTTTTCAAGGCTTGATTCCAGAGGGATAAGTTAAAGGCCCTTTCAGTGATTTCACAGGAACATTAAAAAAAATGGAAATTTGTCAGAGTTGCTTAGAAATAAAGAATAAGTCTACAGAATTTCATTAAACCACTTTTCCCCTGAATATATCGACAAATTAGTCAAAAACAGAAGTTTTAGAAAGGTTTTCTACTTCAACTCAGATCGACTCGAGAAAATCGAGATTTTCGTACAGTGCGCCACCAATCGACTGGAAAACTTCCTAGTCCAGTGTTTCTAACACGGGGAAGTAGAGTCTAAATTGATTTAAAACAGACGCTTAATTTTTGTAGTAGAAAACAAAATAAGCAATTAAACATGTTAAAGGTCACCGAGGCAAACTAACGGTCAATTCAAATATGAAAAACAGTTAAAATAGTGTATTTTGTTTAAAATAGTAGCTACTGATGTAATAAGTAGTAGAAACAATACGCAACGCGTGTTGGTACGTGGAGAGTGAGCTTCTTTCGATTTCGAGTCGGACTTTTTGTACTGTCAGTATCAAAAGTCCAGAATCATGCAAATGCTTTATTTTGTCTAAAATACACGGCTTTCGACCGAACCACTAGCAGGCTATGTTAGCACATCTATGCCAATTACAAAGGTACCAAAATCTGAATTTTGATGATTTTTACGATCGTCCGGATGAGCAAATCACTGAATGGGCCTTTAATAATAGAAACAGCCATGCAGAAAATAATGAGCCGAAGCGTACTTAGTACATCCATAGATTATCAAAAATTGATAATCTATGGTATATCAAACCCACGAACCTATGAAACCTGCAGTTCGTATATACCTCAAACCTAGTCTTCCTACGACGCGTGGCAGGGCGGGAGGCGATAGGGGATGGGCAGCAGTGTTTCGGCGATTGTAGTATTACCCTGATTATGCATACATCAATAACTACAACAACAATATAGTCTGGTGCCCAAGCCAAAAACACAAAAGTAGCGTCCGCACAATGTTTTTTTCTTGTTTCTATATCACCAAGACCTACTGATTCAGAAACTGACTGATGCCACCTCAGCACCCTTGGGCATTTCGAGATATCCAAGATGGCCGCCAAATTGGCTACCATTACATAACAATAGCCATATATCAGCTATATAAACAGGTATGGTGATGATTTTAGTGTCTTTGAATGGGTTTTAGAGGTCAACGAATTCATATCGGCCCTTATCTAAACCACAGAAGTCTTTATTTACGCTGAAATCCAATATGGCCGCCAAAATGATCGCCGCCACATATAAATAGCCATATATCAGCTATATAAACAGGTATGGTGATGATTTTAGTGTCTTGAAATGGGTTTTAGGGGTCAACCAATTCATATTTGGCCTTATCAAAACCACTGAAGTCTTCGTTCACATTGAAATCAAATATGGCCGCCAAAATGGCCACCATCACATATAAAATGGCTTATATAAACAGCTCTGGGGATGATGTTAGTGCCTTTAAATAGGCTTTAGGGTCAACAAATTTCATATTTGAATTGATACATCTGAGTGCTGAGTGTGCTTTTAGCTATAACAGTGATATAAACAGCTTTGATTATATTGAAGGGGCTTATGTGGTCACTTATTCATCAGGTACAACTACATTATCTGGTAATGTCACAGGTGTCAGTGGCTTGTTTTCATCTTTCAGCCACCCCAACTGACATGAATCCAGATCAGGTGGATGATCGGTGTTGAAAGAAAATGCTCGCTTCCATGTGATAACTTGCAAATGAGCTCGTTTTACATTTTCAGCAAATAGTTGTTGGTGGCAAGTTATTCAACTTTGGTGTGGTTGTCAGTCACGTTCCGTTTGCAACTTGTGACAATCAAGTGCTATACCGAACCTCTGACATTGTCCCATTCGGCTACAACAAATGTCGTAGCCTCTGCAATGGTGTCATCCACTGCTTGCTCTATATCACCCAACTTATCTAGCTTATGGTCCTTTAGAAGCACTTTGATAACAGTTGCCTTACCAATTCTTCAAAGATATGCCATAGCGTCACAACCAGAGAGGGCATGAGCACCCAGAAGTTGTGGTACAATATATACATGCTTCTTTGCGGTTGCTGAAATATTTATTATTGTATGCTTGGAAATACCTTCCCATCCATTGAAAGGTTACAGGTAATATTGCTATGATGTAGCTATATTTGAGCAACAGGAACGCATTGGTTGGCAATGAAGACAACTTGCTGGGACATAATAACATCAGCTTCGCATGGTTTATTTTCATGAGTCCGCTGGATCACAATACCTCAATTGACTTCTTGTGGGACAGAATAAGATCTTGCACAAAAAGTTGATGTGTTAGAGTGTTTGTTTTTTCACACTGTACAACAAAACATTGTGTGGATTAAGACGATAGTTTGTGTTTCGGTACTATTTACGAGAAAGAATTTTGACAAATCAGTGTACACAAGCTGAGATGCATACAATACCGCATTGCAGTGGCAAGCATGTTGTGAGCATTCAGCAAAAGTGCTGGAAAGGAAGCTAGTATTCAACATCAGCTTGGACTACAGAAGCAAATCACACTTATTGGCATTAAGAACAATGTTCAGATCATCGACATCATTTGTTAACAGCTCTGGGATCGTGTGAAAGATTTTCAGCAAACAAACACTGTAGCTCATCGATGTGCTGTGACTGTTCCACAAGAAGTCAATTTGGGTATTGTGATCCAGCGGACTGATTATATGAACACGAACCATGCGAAGCTGATGTTACTATGACCCAGCAGGTTGTCTTTATTGCCAACCAAGGGATTGAGAATATCAAAGTCACGTGTGATGACACATGTTGCCCACATATTACTACCTATAACCTTTCTATGGAAGGCATATTACAACCTGTAACCTTTCTATGGAAGATACTAGTTCAAAGCGTGCAAACATTAAAGTCATGCATCGACCGCAAAGAAGCATGTCGATATTGTACCACAACTTCTGGTTGCTCATATCCTCCCTGGCTGTGACATTGTGGCATATCGTTGGGAAATTGGAAAGACAACTGCTATCAAAGTACTTCTAAGGGCCAGAAGTTGGGTGATATGGAGCAAGCTGTGTATGACATAATTGCAGAGGCTACCACCTTTGATGCAGCATGCGATGCAACCAGTCAACTGGGACAATGTGAGCGATTTGGTACTCCAGCACTTGGTTGTTGAAAATTACAAAACGGAAAGTTGAAATCTTGCCACCAACAACCGGGCATTTGCTGAAAATGTAAAACGAGCGTATTAAATTAGCATCTGGAGCCAGTGTTAAATCAGGATCCACTTGATCCATGTCAGTTGGGTCGGTTGAAAGATGAACCAAACAAGTGACATTACCCGATATTGTGCAACTAGCACTTTCATGAGCAAAGTGATCATGAGGATTATGATGATGAATCTGATGAATAAATGACCACATCTTCCCATTAAACATAATCAAAGCTGATTATATCATTGTTATACCTCTTAAGCACACTCAGATGTAGCCATTCATGTAAGATGGCGGCCTCCTTGGATTCCAATGTGAATAAAGACTTCAATGTTTTAAATAAGGACAAATATGTGCCAAATATGAACTCATTGACCCATATGACCTATTTAAGGCATTAACATCAGCACCATACCTGCATAGACAGCTTATGATAGCTATTTATATGTAGTGGTGACGGCCATTTTGGCGGCCATATTGGATTTCAATGTGAATGAAGAATTCAGTGGTTTATATAAGGACACATATGAATTCATTGATCCTAACACCTATTTAAAGACACTAAAATCGTTTCTATACCTGTTCAGATAGCTGATACGTAGCTATTTATTATGTGGTGGCAGCCATTTTGGCGGCCATATTGGATTTCAATGTGGAAGAAGAATTCAGTGGTTTAATTCGTTGACCCCTAAAACCTATTCAAAGACGCCAAAATCATCACCATACCTGCTTATATAGCTGATATATGGCTATTTATATGTGATGATAGCCATATTGGCGGCCATCTTGGATATCTCGAAATGCCCAAGGATGCTGAGGTGGCATCAGTCAGTTTCTGAATCAGTAGGTCTTAAGGATATAGAAACAACCAAAAAACATTGTGCGAACGCTACTTTTGGGTTAAGACGATATTTGGGGTTTCGGCACCAGACTAATAACAAAACCAACTTTATTTTGTAAATCTAATTTGGGAAAATATTCATATGCCTAGGCCGCGGCTATTAAGACTGCGTCATCATCCCTACATTATATCTTCGTATCAGAAATTGTCATGACAGGGCGAATCCATTAGTTGTTCAACAGCACAGCATGGCGATTTTATTCCGCCGTGATTTAATAGTTTCGAGATAAACGTCGAGCACTCAAGGCAAAGTATAACACACCACCTGTACCTGTATGAACACCACCACCTGAACGATAGATACATAACGTTTCTTTTCCACTTCGCATATACGCATGCTCCGTTGCTGAAATCACGATCTTCGCGTGCTCATTTTTTAAAGTTATTTCAAATTGAGCCAAATTTCTAGGAAAATGTCTGCGTAGCGTTTAGAATATTTATTTATTATTTGTTTTACAATTATTAAAATGAGGAAGGCAGTTTGAAGTTGTTTTTACAGCAAACACAAAACGTTTTTAAAACATTTTAAGCAGATTATATTTTAGGTTTGGGGTTTGATAAAAACGTTAATAACATTAAATGTCGGGTTTTATAAACGTCATGAAAACGTTTTGTTTGAAAACGCACTCCAAGAGTATTTTTAAAATGTTGTCAAAATGTTACTGTAAAATGTTTTTTTGCAAATATTTTTTGCGAACTATTTCGTCAATACTTATATAACATTATGTTAGAATAGTTTACAGTAAGTTTTCAAAAAAGGTGTTGTTGAATGTTTATACCCTCATATACTCTTTATTTAACCCAACATTTAAACATTTTTTGGTAACCTTTTCTAACCTTTTGCGAATAATGTGGAAAACATGTTGTGCTTGCTAAGGGATCATGGTGTGTTTGCAGGATTGCCGACAGGATCGGGAGAGTTTTATTTTCCAATTGTTCTCAAGAATGTTTCGGATTTATTTCACCTATATCAAGGCACTGGTTATTGACCAAGCCAGCATTCTGAAATCTAAGGGTATTTCAGGGTCAACTCTGGAAAACGTGGACATAAGGGACGCACCATTTGATTCTCAGAGGGCTATGGGAGTCTGGGTCAGGCGGATTTTTTTCGCTGTTGTTTGTTTATCGAAAATGTCATGGATTTTCCAAACTGTAGATCTGTTTTTCCGGAGAATTCGGCTTGGATGTGAAAATGGACTTTACCCCTTAAATGAACCGTACTCTTGTTATCATATCTCTTCTAGAAAAAAAAACATTTTGCGGTTTTCCCAAACTTAAGACGTTTTAAGGCATGCATGCTTTTTCCTTTTTGTTTAAAAAAATTGCCGACGAAGGTGACATTTTTTTTCTTCAATTTTATACCTTTATTCAGATGCAGAGTTGGGTGGGGAATTTTTGTTTACTAATCAGTGAGGCTTTTTTTGGCCTCACAAGTGGACGAAGTTTTTTGTCTTCCCCCCCCCCGGAAATCAAATGGTGTGCCCCTAACCGACCCGCAATTGCAGATCATATTTGCAAGTTCGAAAAGTGTTCTTCCGGAGGAAAATGCATCAAGACGACACAAAATAATATTGATGAGAGGTAAGATTTGCGGCATGTTTGTTACTGTTTGTAGACGAATTTCATGTTGTTCCTGAATGGTTAGGGTTCATTTACTCTTTTGTTAGGCAGGTTCGTAGCCTTGGAGTGCAGGGCCGAGAGACGTACCCTTCCTCATTAACAAGAGTCCACTTATGATATGTTCCAGGGAAAGAAATAAGAATGTAACCCAAGAAAATCCTAATTAATTATAAAAAAAGGGACCACCAAAAAACAATTTTAGTTGATTAAGTCCACATTTTCCTGTAAGCGAATATATTTAGGAAAAAATCTACTTTTCGGAACCAGCTGTATTGTTGTGGATTAGCAGTTTACAACAGCTCCCTTCTAAATTTTATTGTTAAATTTAATATAAAAGAATAAATAGTCGACATACCCCTTACAATGAATGTAATTGTAGGTCGTTGTTTAGGATCATTATCCCAGCATTTCTGCATGATATCTGACAGATCTTTGGGGCAGCCTTCAGGTATGGATGGCTTGGTTCCACTGCCAACTTGAAAGACCACTCTGTGCCATTCCAAGTCTTGAAATGGTGGCTTCCTTGTGCAGATCTCTAGTAGCAGCATCCCATATGCCCATATATCAGCTGGTCTTGAGTAGATAGCCCTTCCACGCTCATTTCCCACGTGAATTTCTGGTGCCATGTAGCGATAGGTTCCCTTCTGGCTGGATGTTGTCTGAGACTCTTCTATCTCACGTGCAAGACCAAAATCACACAACTTCAAGAGGCTGTCTTGAAAGAGAAGACAGTTTTCGGGCTTGATGTCCCTGTGCAGGAAGTTCTGTCCATGGAGATATTTGATTGCAAGTGCTGCCTCTGTTGCCCACCTTTTCTGCAGCTCATATGGAAGAGGCTTTGACGGATCTTTTAGGTAATCATGCAGTGAACCATTAGGAGCATACTCCATTAGAATAAGATGAACACCCCCAGTTTCACAAATTCCAAGCAAATTAACGATATTTGGATGGATAAGTTGGCTCATGACTTCAACCTCTTTTTTTCCCAACTCATATACTACTGTTTTGCAAGCAGCTTCTTTGTATCCTTTGTAGGGCTTTTTAAATGAAACACGGTTGACAGACCCAAATCCACCTTCTCCAATGCGTTCATGGAAGTCAATATTGCCTGCATCCAGTTTATCAACTGAACCACCCATGTTGATGTATCTGTGCAAAGAATAATATTTCAGAAAATATATAGTTTTACATGGCTACGAGTTATCGTTGTGGAGTTACGAGCAAAACGGTCGAAGGTTAGAAAGGGAATTCCACAGGAGTTAAAATAGAAAATTGCTCAATTTGATGAAAATGGTCTTAAATTTATTGTTCTTTCTGAGACTACAACTTTAATTAAGTTTGGATCTTAGTTTGGACCACCTAGAACGACTTGTTACCTAGGTAACACAGCAAAATAGGTAATTACCAATTGAGTCCTATTGCGCAATACCGATATTTCTCTGAATGGATACCTAGGTAACGAGTCGTTACATGTATTTATAACTATTTTATTAGAATTGAAGTTAACGATACCAACAATTTGTGACCATTTTCATCAAAATCGGAGCATTTTATCTATTTCAACCTCTTTTGATCTTTTAACCTTTGACATGTCGGCTTATATAACTCTGGAACTATATTTAAGTCGAAAGTAGGATAAACAATATATTTTCTGATTCTTCGGTATGGGTTTAAACACAATCCTTTGACCTTTGAAATCTTGAATTGCCTAGTGGTGACAATTCTGAAAGAAAAAAACACTTTTAAACATGCTAGTCATATTTTATGATACTGTTCAGGAAGATAGTAATCAATTTCGAAATAAACTTCCTTCGGAAGAAAAATTATTAAAAACAGGAATAACATTATTTGCTACAAATTTGCTGTATAAAAACCTACTTGCAAATTAGGAAAGTGGTTAATTTTAGTATCATTCAAAACAATTAACTGAAGCCTGAATTGATCAGGAAATGCCAAAGATAGGAGAAGAAAAATTAGTAGCGATACAGCTAACAATACAGCACAATCAGCACGTTAAAGTCATTCTGGCATGTCTGGCATGAGTCGGTCAGAGGGGCGTTTGGAAATTGTGCCCCTTTGAAAATTTCGCCGGGTATTCCACTGACAAGTTTCAGTATGGGTCGTGCTATATTTTTATATGAATTTTTGGTCACGAGAAAAACCCTGAGATAGGGTCTTTTGGTGAAAGCTCAAATGTCTTGTTTTAAAAAAAATCCATTTGGGGGGGGGGAATTGTTTTGAAGATTTTTTTGGAAATTAAAACAAAAATTTAGAAACTTTTTTCTCGACTCAAAATTGCGGTATTTCCGGTTGACCTTTGACAAGTTCCGGTTGACTTTTCAAAATGAAGGTATTTCCAGTTGACCTTTGACCACTTCCGGTTGACCTTTGACCACGTGACCTTTAACCCGGAAGACGTCCTGGAATATCCTCTTACTACTGAAGTCGAATATTCCCGATATACCCCTTTTTTAAGTCATACCCAATGAGCCCCTTTTTTTCTAGAATTGTATCATCAAATTGCCGCAAAATAATGCAGGAATTTTCAAATTTGTATTGTAAATTTGGAAACTTAGCAATAAGAAATAGACTTTTGTTCCATTTAAAAAAAATTCTACCCGATGACCCCTTTTTTGAAATTTTCTACCCAATGCCCCCCCTTTTAAGAAAATTATACCTAAAGACCCCCTTTTTTCATTTTGTTTGTACCCAATGACCCCCTTTTCATTTTGTTTGTACCCAAATGACCCCTTTTTAAAAACGTTTTGTACCGATAGGCCCCTACTTCGCGACTCCGGTAGGCACATACCAGTCTAAAGTTGAGTGGCCCCTAAAGTAGAGTGTCCCCCGGGTTCAAATCCAATTGCAACCAATACTAGTATTATGTTTTGATGAATCTAAGTGTGTGAAAATAATAAATATGGGCTCCAAATTATTTCTTTGTCTAGCTGAGTTTTAAAATATATTGTAAAATAGGCTTACTAGGAAAGCTGGAAACACCTCCTTTGCACACTCAAAACCAAACAAAACCAACTTTTTTAGGTTCCTGAGATGACCCTAAAACATAAGCAGGATGTTCCCAAAAATATAAACTGGCCCCGAGGGTTTTTTCCAAGATGGCGCCAAAAATGGCCGCCAAATTCAGGTAATCCCTATAAATGACCATATATGAATACTATTTCTGAACCAAACTAACCCTATAGCTTAATTAAAGAGCCCAACATAAACTCAGGTTGATGTAAATAAAAAAGTCCCTAGAGTCAATGTATTTCCAAAATAGCGCTCAAGTGAAAGCCAAATACTGAAAATCGGGACTTTTCTGAACCAAACGAAAACTTTTTGGCTTAATTTAGAGCCCAATATACTTCTAAGATAAGGTAAAGTTAAAAACATCCCAGCCATCAGTGTACTTCTGTGATGGCCCTTAAAATGGCCGCCAAAATTGGCACCAATACTAACAAGAGCACCAATGGCGCTGTGGCTCTGCGCTTTTTGGTGACAGTGAAAGTAATTGTTCTTGGAGTCGATTGTGCAATGTGACAGATCACATTCAATGGGTACATCTGGTTGGTTGGTAGCTATCTCATTTGCAGAGCATACAAGAATACATCAATCAATTTAGGGAATTACTATTTAGCGACATGAATCGAATCTGGTGGAATTGATAGAAATGGGTCCAAATGGACCGAAACTGATCAAAATGTATCAAAATACATAAGCCAATGTCAAGAATAGTGTTGTCTGAATAAGGTTTTGGCTATAATTAATTAGTGACTGTACCCACCAAGTTTAATACCTATACGACAGTTTATACTAATTTGATCTCAGTTGACCCCAGGTGACCCTGAAATGGCCTTCCAAAACTTTGGCTCTAAATAGTGACTGTACCCATCAGGTTTCATGCCTATCCAACAGTTTTTACTCATTTGACCTCAGATAACCCCTGGTGACCCCAAAATGACCTTCCAAAAATGTGACTGCAAATGTTGACTGTACCCACCAAGTTTAATGCTCATCCGACAGTTTTTACTAATTTGACCTCAAATGACCCTAGTGACCCCAAAATGACCTTCCAAAAATTTGACTCCAAATGTTGACTGTACCCACCAAGTTTCATGCCCATCCGACAGTTGTTATTAATTTGACCTCAAATGACCCCTGGTGACCCCAAAATGACCTTCCAAAAATTTGAATCCAAATGTTGACGGTATCACCATGTTTCATGCCCATACGACAGTTTTTTACTAATTTGACCTCAGATGACCCCTGGTGACCCCAAAATGACCTTCCCAAAATTTGACTATAAATGTTGACTGTATCCACAAAGTTTCATGCCTGTTCAAAAGTTTTTACTAATTTGACCTTAGATGACCCCTGGTGACCCGAAATGACCTTCCACAAATTTTACTCCAAATGTTGACTGTACGAGGGCTGTCGAGTGCAGATCCGTTGAACACGCTTTTCAATACGGAATAAATGCTAACCTCATCCTGACATCATCCAAGTAGCAAAGTTCATTTCCCATTGAAAAAGCGTTATTCGACGGATCTGCAGACGACCATTCTGGTACCCACCAGGTTTCATGCCCATACGACAGTTTTTACTAATTTGACCTCAAATGACCCATGGTGACCCCGAAATGACCTTCCCAAAATTTGGCTCTAACTGTACCCACCAAGTTTCATGCCCATACGACAGTTTTTACTAATTTAACCTCAGATGACCCCGAAATGACCTTCCAAAAATTTGACTCCAAATGTTGACTGTATCCACCAATTTTCATGTCCATCCGACAGTTTTTACTAACTTGACCTCAGATGACCTCTGGTGACCCCGAAATGACCTTCACAAAATTTGGCTATAAATGTTGACGGTACCCACCAAGTTTCATACCCATACGATAGTTTTTACAAATTTGACCTCAGATGACCCCTGGTGACCCCGAATTGACCTTCCAAAATTTGACTCCAAATGATGACTGTACCCACCCCAGTTTCATGCCCATACGACAGTTGTTACTAATTTCCGGAAGCAATCGGGTCAAATTATTAATTTTTTTTTGTAACTTTTTTCTGATTGGGGAATATTTTTTTAAAGTGATTCCCCCCCCGGGCTGTCATTGATTGCTTGACATTCCTTTTGATTTCTCTCAAAAACTTAGCTCATGATTAATATTGCACAGCCTAGAGTAAAACATTAAACTTGGCAACTTTCAATCAACATGATTAATGATTTCTGAAACCACTAATTTCAGTCACATTTTAATTCAATAATTATGTACATTTTATTTCAACTTTTCTATTTCTGCCACCCCCTTATGAATTATTCATTCATAACTGTGATGACCTTGGGACCGTCCAATCAGAATCAACATGATCAATCATGACCTGTGTGTTGACACCAAAATAAACATGCAGTCAAAAATGGCGAGATTGGTCGGCACAGTCGATGTAACATCGATCAAATAAACCGTGGTTTTGAATTTCTTAAGAAGTCCTGGCCTAAAAACTATGTTGTTTTTCAGGAGAAAACATATTAATCTTTGATATTCTGAAGTATAAATTGCTGGGCAAAGTGGAACATCATTTATCTAGACTGTTTTTGCTATGGAAAAATACGAAAAATTTTCAATTTTGCGAAGAGGGGTAAATCCCATTGAAAATATAATTTTTCCTCAGAATCATGTCCACAATATGGTTTAATTAATTTACTGTTTTTAACTATATTCTAACAATAACAGATAACAGGTGCACCAAAGAAAAATAGTGCAATCCGTCTATTTCCGTCATCTTCTCACAACTTAAAATTATACAGACCAAAATAATCTCACACAGGGAACCAAGCAAAGGGATTGAAATTGCTCGTTTCTCATGACGATTTCGGACTTTTCATTCATAAAATAACTACTTTCCCCACCTCATTTCAACCCAATATGGAGTGCAATCGATTGAAAAATAACTTTTAGAAAGTTAGAACTCAATTTTAAAAGCACATATCGCACATAGTTCCAGTAACTGTAACTCGTCATACCTAGAGTTACAGTGCACTCTACTGTTATCTATTCCACAAATAAGAAACATCACAATATGTGGGCTCATTTTGGGCTCTAAGGATGTAGCTGAGGAACTCTCTCAAGGACAGTTTGGGCATGCACTGATGATTTTAATCCCATTGTACCAGGGTTTGGGCGTGCTTGGATGATTTTAATCCCACTGTACTAGTCTATACTCACAAAGTTGAGGTAATTGATCAACATTGATCTCATCTTTTGGGTGGGTTCAAAATTCCCAGGGTTGGCAAAACCTGCAATCTTCATGGGAGTAATTTACTTAGTGCAAGTGGTCAAAATATTGCTCTGCAAAATGTCTTGATTTTCATGATTTGGATTTATCATATTGAGCAGCATTCCACTTGTGATGTTTCTACACTGTGTAGTATAGTGCCTTAGTGTCAAAATCGTTACACGAGTGACAAAAGTGACAAATTTGGTACACAGGTTTGTATGACCCTAAAGTTCATGAAAAGAACCGGCTCCAAAAATATGGACTTTATTTTGACCATTTTGGGGCTAAAAACCCCAATTTTTGGTCAAAAATACAATTTTTGTGATATTAATGTATCTAACCTATACTTTAACAGCCCTTTCATTTGAAATGGGTTTGGAGTTGATATGATGCTTTCTTAGCATAATATAGCTCTTTTAAGTTGTGAAAAAATAAAGAAAATAAAAGAGATTTCCCATACAAAAGAGGCGTTTTCTCAAAATTTGTTTTTTCTGATATTTGAACTTGGGATGTTTTATCACATTAGGCCTATATTATCTGGCAAATAACGCATTCTAATGCAATTTAGGAAGTATTTTGTAAACTGAGTGAGATGCCTTTTGACATATTGGTATCATTCTATACACTGTGAACTATGCAACAATAATCCAATAATATATGTATAATATATGTATACATTGTATATACATATGAGCATATTATAACACACACATTGGGTTATAACGATAATAGTATGCAATTTTAAAAAAGCGCAGTGATTTATATAGCTCTAGTATAGAGCCTCTGCCACTGCCCAATACTAGCACAAGTAATTATGAGGTCTGACTATACCATGTACAAGCAATCTGAGTTCTGACTGGGCAGCAGGCTCTAGGGCACACACCACTAAATAATCGTCCCATTGAAATACACGGGAAAATACAAGAAAGTAAGTTTGTTTTTCTACCCCATGTAACAACATTTTTAATATTTTGATCAAACCAGTGTCTTAAATAAAGATTAAACTTTTATTTTAATTTAATTTTTTGGGACAAGTTGAGACAAACTTAAAAGATACCAACTCCTGAACAGCGCCATCCCGAATTTCAGCCGACACGCTCGCCTCCTTACCAGTTCCGGCCATGATATTGTTCCGAGGGCCTATTACGCGTGCACATTCGATTCAGAACATTTTCTGAACAGATATGTAATGTTGAGCTCCTATTCTATCTTTTTATCAAAACAACCAAGAGTCACTCAAATTTGGTTCCCTCGGGACGCCGATATATTTCGCATAGGTGCTATTTTTTACTGGAACTATGAAGGGTTACACCAAATGCGGAAGGATTTAGTGTAGTGCACCCTTATAAGAAAAAATATTTTTGATATTCTTTATTTTTGGAATCAGTGGTCAACATCCTAAAAAAGTGTAATTGCTTTTTATCGCTAGTCACTCCAAAGTTACAAAACAGGGCTCCAAACAAGCTTGGACTGAGTGAAAATATGATACTTTTCGCAATTTTCAGCATTCAAGGGCCAGAGAGCAACATTTTGACCATGTTAAACTGTATATATAATCCCATTAACATCAGGAAAGTGACTTTGTTTACAAAAATATATGTACAATCACAAATTTAACATGAACGAAAAGCGACATGTGATCATTTCACCCCCCCCCCCCACTCTTAGATCATGCATAATAAAGACGTGTCAATAGGCATATGCCTTAAGTTTGGGGGGGGGGGGGGTTATGGGTAGATAGAACGGTAATTTGACACTCTAAAATGTTAAATTTCCAAGTTGCGTGTATTATTTTTGCAAGATCTAAACTTAAGAAACCCCATCATTAGAATTAATTGATAAATTTCTCTCTTGGGAATTGAACATTTGGTCATGAGATAAAAATGCCGTTATTTTGTCATCATTAGGCCATAATATAGTATGCTTTGACTTTAAATGTCTATTGAGACCCAATTAAAGGTTCAGTGATTATTTTCAAAACGGTTATAATTGAGTTTTGATCTTATAATTACATTTTGCATCAAAATAATTCCAAAGATGTTTCATTTTTTCAGCACCGAGATAACCAAAAGTGACCACTTCTATGATATTGGGGCCAAAATAGCTCAATTTCAAGCACGGTCTTAAATTGTCAATTCGACGGTAACTTGCGTTTTGAAGCTAATTTCTCGTGCGTTTAAGAATGAAATCGCGTATTTGTAGACGGAAATAGAAAAACAGACTTTTTTTCTTTGCAAAGACATCAGTTTCAGTCAAAATCTCACCTTTTTGGCACTTAAAATCAGGTATTAATCATGTACATAGCATTTAAAAATGAGTCTTCGAAGGGCACACACCACTAAATAATCGTCCCATTGAAATACACGGGAAAATACAAGAAAGTAAGTTTGTTTTTCTACCCCATGTAACAACATTTTTAATATTTTGATCAAACCAGTGTCTTAAATAAAGATTAAACTTTTATTTTAATTTAATTTTTTGGGACAAGTTGAGACAAACTTAAAAGATACCAACTCCTGAACAGCGCCATCCCGAATTTCAGCCGACACGCTCGCCTCCTTACCAGTTCCGGCCATGATATTGTTCCGAGGGCCTATTACCCGTGCACATTCGATTCAGAACATTTTCTGAACAGATATGTAATGTTGAGCTCCTATTCTATCTTTTTATCAAAACAACCAAGAGTCACTCAAATTTGGTTCCTCTGGACGCCGATATATTTCGCATAGGTGCTATTTTTTACCGGAACTATGAAGGGTTACACCAAATGCGGAAGGATTTAGTGTAGTGCACCCTCTAGGAATATTGGAAGTTGATTCTTACACACCCAAGAATCAAGTTTTAACCTCTTACCCCAACCTATAAATATGGGACTTAAAGATCATTAAAATCATTCAATGCACCAAACTGAAGGTCGTGTAAGAGACTACCCAAGTTTTAGCAAATGCCATTCACAGCTCAAGCTCAGTGCCAACGTACGGTATACATGGTATACGTACCAAGCTCCTCCTGGTATCTCATTCCCATTCCAATATTAAGTAATTGCTTTGAACTACAACCCTTGTGTCCGCTTCTTCCTGTATGCAGTCTGTCATCAAACTCCCTTTTGAAATGTCTGATGTATCATAGGTGATGTACACCTCCTGGTGCTGGGAAAAGGATTCTCTCTTTACCAACTAGCTCCAACTCGGAGATAAAGTTGAACAATTCCTCCTTATATTGGAAGAGTCTAAATAGGATATTCTTCCACTTGGCTGGTGTCTTTATTTAAGGAGCAAACTTCAGACGAACACCGTTCCCCCTCTTCTCTATTGTGGATTATTTTGATGCTAAATGGGATATAGCTATTTCTATTATTTCTACTTGTGTGGTTGTCTGAATAGGTCACGCCTATAATAAAGCCCAGAAAGACCTTCTTAAAATCAAAAAAGGTGGGGTCTGTGGTCACAACACCATCAAATGTATTGGCGTCAAATAGTTGCGGTGGTTCCAATTGCTCATTTATATCAAGACACTTGAGCAAGTCTGACTTTGTTCCTAGATAAAGCTTACCACAGCCAGACAGTGCTGGTGGATATGACTAACTCTAATGTGAGAAAAAATGTTTCTGCTGATTAGCGATATACAACTGACCAAAAAGACTTGCATCATTGTGAGCTGCGTTTAACTTCTTATTTTTTCCTGCAGGCTTCGGCTTTCGCGAGCTAAGAAGGGGCAATGAATTTTCTTTGTTTATTGGCTCATGGATCATGGATGGGTCCGACTTGGTCCTGTTTTGCAGAACGTCAGTCTTGACCTGCCCTTAGCGCATTGCACCTATGTTTTCTATATCGCACACAGTAGACACAACAGACTCATCTGCACATTCTCGGGTACGAAATTCAGTACCAACAGCTCTGGATTCTCATTATTGCTTCATGACCTCTATCAGACTATTGCTCTGTTCATGAAACTCTTGCTGTGTAGCCAACCCCTGTTTATGGTGTCCATAGTTTGATTATGGATCTCCATCATCAAGTGTGAGCTCAGTTTCAAATTCAGTCAAAATATCTGCTTACTCTGGATCACTAATCATCCTTTACCCTTCACTTTAACATTCTCTTGTTTGTGTGCTTGATGTCTTGGTATAGCTGAGAAACGGTGGTTGGATTTAGTGACAACCCAGTCATCCTTAATTGCTGATGGTATGGTAGTGCCTTCATGTCGCTAAGATGAACATTAACCCATCGGCTGTAGTTAGCATGGTCCGGTGCAAAAGAAAAACCTGATACATAAGAGCATCAAGGGATTTTCCAAATAGTGGGAGTCTTTCTCATGTTGTGCACAAATTTAAATGAGCATCAGCTTTTGATTTTTTAATGATCATAACCCAGAATTGGAATATGGGTCTTTTTGCTATCACGCCTAGTTGCCATTCTTCAACGTTTTCACCTTCATTTTTGGTGGCACAACGTTCCTTATATGCAGCCCTCTGTAACTTAATAGCCAGTGCAAGGGCTGTAACTTGGTGAGCATGGTGAGTCCACCCAGAACAATCCAATATATCACCAAGAACATTCCATAAACCTTTCTCTAAATGTAGCTCTCCAAAAAGGATGACAAATTGATCTTCACCATATGTGTCAGGCCCTGAATGTCGGCTCAGATGTCGGCTGCTCATTGGGTGTATGTCCTGCCGACGAGGTCGACCACCGGCCGACGTAATGCCGACTGCTTAAAAGCCGGTGCCGACCCTAACCCGACTTCAACAACGTCGGCCCGACCTTGGAACTACGTTGGACCAACCATTATCCAACGTCGATGCAACGATTGGCAAGTTAGCCCAATGAGACGAAAAATCATGAAAAAAAAAATCAAAACTATTATTTAGTAGCGTATACTCTGCTTACACCGAGTCTTACACTTACCTACTCTCTATTTTACAACGAGTACAAATTTCCTAGCTTAATTTACACAAGTCACTTACCTTAATGGACCTACCGGGATTCGAACTAGGGACCTTCGGTTTATAAATCTGGTGCTCTACCGATTGAGCTACCGAGGTTTCTATATTTGATGAAGTGTTTTAAGTTAATATAAGCAATATGTTGATCAAATTTACTGTAAATATTGATAACATTTACTAAATTTGTTGATTTGTTTTCTTTATAAAGTAATATACATGTAAAAATAAAAAATAATTGAAACGGTATTGGTAAATCAAGCCAAAACATAATATTATTTTTAGGTAATTCCCATTTCATTTTCCTATCCAAATCGCGTAGTACCCTTTTAATTTCAATCCTGCATTATGTCCTTATGAGCGCGCCGTACGTAGCCAATCAATTATCTCCGTCAGCCAATTAGTGCGCCGTACGTATCCAATTAATTATCTCCGTATCCAATCAGAGCGCGCGTTGACTAGGCCCCGCTAGGCTCCCCTCGTGTATCTTTTTTTTGCTTTGCGGATTCATATTTGATAGGTGAGGAGGTGCTAGCCGAGTTATTACAGAAGCATTGTAGGAGTAGGGTGCCAGAGTATTGTGTGACTGAAATCTGTATGTTATAGTCTGGAGTTATGCAAATAAAATATTGTTGAGGATAAGAGAACAATCTACGTAAGAGTTATTTAGATGCACTCCTGGTTGTAAAAATATCGAAGGTGGGGTTCCGCCCCCACAACTTGCACACGCCTCAGTACAAAATTGTTCGTGTTCCCATTTTGGGAACTGGTGTCAACCCGGCCACCTGACTTACATAACCAAATTACAGTCCTGCCAGGTTTCTTTTCAAAACCACATTGAGGCATTCGTGCTCTCGTCTCGGCATTCGGCCGTCCCGCCACAAATTGGTGTCAGAAGTGGGATCGAGCATTACAAGCAGACCTATAAGTGCATTCAATATGCCAGGAAGAGTAGGAGAGGAATGGAGAGGAGGAGGTCGTCGTAGGAAAAGATCAATGGGGAGGAGAGGTAGAGGAAGGAATCGGAGGTTGCGTGATCACCACGAGGAGGTCGGCGAGGCCGTGGTAGATAGTGATAGTATGGATCTTGGTATTTATGAGATGAGTAAGGAGGATGGCAGAGTTGAGGTAGAGAGACGGGTGAAGGAGGTGCTGGTTGATGTCGTGAAGGAGGACATCGTGGATAGAGACGGGAGAAGTGAGGAGTTGCCACCGGAAGTGGAGGGGGACCTTGAGCGCTATTTGGAGCACAGTGATGAGGAGGATAGTGGCATTTACCTTTCGGGAGACATGGGGATGGACAGTGTAGATTGGAGTAGGGTAGGAGAGGTATATGAGATGGAAGACATACCCGTTTACGTTAGGCCCAGAGAGGATAGTGATGACAGTACTCAGCCTGTGGTGTTGAAATCCTCGGGAGATGTGAATGACTCTGAGAGTTGCTCTGGAAATAGCAATGAGGGGGGAGAGTGTGGGACCGTACATACGGATGCTGTAGATAGAAGGGTGTATAGAATTGACCAGGGTGATGGAGATGGGGGGGGGCTGTTGAGTGCGAATATGATGGAAACGATAACGGATGGCCCTGACTCTGGCTTCTCTTACATAAGTAGTGAAGATGCTAGGGTAAATGGCGAGAGGAGCTCAGTTATCCAGGGAGAAAGGCAGGACAAGGTGGAGGCTGATCTCCAGTTTGAGCTTGCTGATGTTGCGGAGAAGGCACAGAAGAGGATAAGTGCCGAATTAAGGTTGATAGAGTTGATAAGGAGGGAGTTGGACGAGAGGGCGAGTGCTCTGTCAGACAAAAAGGCCGAGATAGAAACAAAGGAGAGAGCCTGGGAAAGAGAAAGAGAACATGAAGTGGTTGAATTGGAGGAGCGACGAGCGACATTTGAGAAAGATATGTATGTTCGTGGGATACAGAGCGATAGACGTGAGTGGGAGCTGGGCAGGAAGATGAGCACTTTGTCTGATAGGATTGCGAAGTTTGAGGAAGGGGAGCGAGCATGGAGAATTGAGAAGGAGCTGGAGGTGGCTAAGTTGGAGGAGCAACGAGCAGCTTTTGATGCAGAAATGGAAGTATGGGAGAAGTCTAAAAGCAGTGATAGACGGGAGATGGATGATAAGAGGGAGGAGAGTGGGGAGAAGTTGAGGGTGAGAATGGCAGCGGTACATGATAGGGAGGTGAGGTGTGGACACGAGAGAGAGGAGTGGGAAAGAGGAGTGCAGGTGTGGGAAGAGGCGAAGAGTAGGGAGATAGAGGAACTTGATGCCCAGAAGGCAGAGTCTGTTATACGAAGTAGAGCGTTAGAAGGTAGAGCTGCCGAATTAGATAGTGAAGCAGCTAAGGTCGAGAGGCGACGGGAGAAGTTTAAGGCAGAGAAGGGTGTGTGTGAACGGGTGTTCCGAAAGAGGCAGGCAGATTTAACAGAATGGGAGGCAGAGTTAAAGGAAAGGGAGCGGAGACTGACTGGGTTAGAGGGCCAAATAGAGGAGAGAGACAAGTCGATGCAAGAGCATGAGGTAACACTTGAGGGAATTAATGCTGCTCGTAGTGAGGTGGTATTGCGAGAACGGAGAGATGTGGATGAGGAGTATGACGATAGGCCGGAGAAAAGTCCGTTAGAGTTTGATGGTGTCGGGTGGAAAGACTTTCATTTGCATTTCACTGCATGCAAGGAGTATAACAAGTGGGGAGATAGGGATGCTGTGTTGTCACTGGTTGCGTGTTGCCGAGGGAAGGCATTGGAGGTAATGATTGCTAATGACATTGACACAGGCAGGGTCAGCTATGATGAGCTGGTAGAGTTGATGCGTCGGGAATTTGAACGGAGGGAGTGTGCAGAGAGTTATTTCTTTGAGCTAAAGAGTCGAGTGCAAACAAGTGGAGAAACCCCACGGAGTCTAGGACGTGACATTTTGAGGCTAGTGACGTTAACTTACCCTGAGGTGAGCCGGGAGAAGAGAGATGGGATTGCAAAGTTACACTTTAAGCAAGCGCTTAGGGCTGTGGAGTTGCGGGAGGAGTTGTTGCGGGCTAGGCCGGAGACATTGGAGGATGCAATAAGTAATGTGGAAGCCATGGATTCGTTTCTGCGCAGTGAGGAGGAGCGGTTGCAGGGTAGTATTCGTGGCAAGGAAGTGGGGCCAAGGGGTTCGGTGACTGCAGGGGTCTATGTAAGGCAGAATAGGGGAGGAGGACAATCAAATGATGTCGCAGATGGCGGACGGTGTATGTCCCGGCTGTTGATGGTAGAGGGGGATAGTAGTGTCAGTGTGGGGCATATTGCGGAGCAACGAGTTGGGGAGAATGTACAGGAGGGTATGGAGGACGCGACTGAAGTAGTTGGAGGGAGGCAGAGCAGAGAAGGAGGTGCTCGAGGCGATGGGAGATTGTGGAAGGAGGCAGTTGGGAGGACGAAGGCGAGTGTGTGTAGAGAAGATCAGGACTGGGAGGGGGGCTGTAGTGGAGAAGGAGGCGTGAGAGGAGTTACCTTGGAGAGCATAAGGGACAGGCAATTACGAGATGGAGTTGTTGGGCCTGTGTTAAGATGGAAAATGGAAGGTAGGAAGCCAGTGTGGGGAGTAGTGGCGAGGTTTTCTTCTGCGACACGGGCGTATATGAGGCAGTGGGACATATTAAGTGTGAGTGAAGGTGTTTTGGTTAGGAGATGGGAGAGCGATGATGGCAGGTCGGTGAGGTGGTTGGTTGTGTTGCCGGAGGGACTGCAGAAGGAGGTACTGGATGAATTATGGTCAAAGAGGGGTACATTGACTCGGGTGAGAAAGAATTATTATTGGGTGGGGATGTTTGATACTGTGCAGAATTACCTGATGGGACGAGGAGTTGCAGTTGCAGGGACTTTTCATTACCAACGTAGAGTGGATGCCGGTGTACGACCAATGCAGCCAAGTATTCGAGTCAAGCCTGGAGAATTTGTTTGGGTGTGGGGTGATGGGCCCTATATGGTGATGGCTAACCTAGCGGGAGGCGCTGTTCGTGTACAGAGGAACAGGGTTAGTAGGCCAGTGGTTGTCAGTGCAGGACGGTTGACAGTATGCGACGGACTGAACTTGGAGCCTTGGAAGTGTGGGGTGCCTGTGGTGGAACATGAGCGGCGGCCTTTGGTACATGTGAGGGCTCTAAGGAGTGGAGCTAACTAGAAGTCAGCAAGCTTACAAATAGTCAAGAGGTGGAGGAGTGTAAATAAGTTTCGTTGCAGTTTTTAAGTTGTGTTTAAAGTTGTGTTGAGGTTGTTGTGTTTTCAAGTAAAAGTAGACGTGTGGTTGAAAATGTTTGGGAGATGTCTTCAACAGTGATCTGGGTGGTTGTGTGTGGAGTTAACGTGACTGCATGGTTCTTCAAATAACGTGTTTTTGACGGACGTGACAGGGAGACTGTACTTTGGGGCTCGTCACATTTATTTCCTTATAGAAGTATGGAAATGTCGTCGGGACAACAGGGAGTCAATGATAGTCCAAGGAGTTAGAGAATGTTGTGCCAAATTTGGATGGTGGTGATGTCTGTACATAATAGAACTCCTTTGTTACCTTGACGACGATAGCTTGGTAGAGTCAAGGACACTTGGTTCGGAGTAAAGGTCCAGACCGTCCTATTCCAATGCAATCAAGTTGAGATGAGCTGACCAACCAAACTCCCATGACAATGACTTACGAAGAGAGTAGATGGTGAGGTGAAGGAGGGCAAAAGAGAGGGAAGTAGTGAATGGCGAGGAGTACCAGGGAGACTAATGGCACGGCGAAACCCGGGATGGCGACGCCAGAAGCCTAAGCGGTTTCGATGATGCCACTAAAAGCAACTTCAGGGGAGGGGTAGAAGAATCCAGTGAAATAGTGTTGTGTGAATATGTAATTTATCTAGTTCTTTGGTTTTTTTGGTTATTGTTGCAGGTAAAACCCAGTAAAGAGATGGCGGGGCAGTTTGATGTTGTATTTGGGGTAATGTTGGGGATTGTAATGGCGAGTTCGGTCAGTGGTCTGCTGCTCCTGTTCTATCTGCTGTGGAAGGTCTGGATGGGAGATGTGAAGCATAGAAGAGAGAAGATGTGGTCGCGGACGTGGGAGGCCAGGGTAGAAGGGAAGCTCAATTGGTTACAGGAGAGGCAACGGTCGGAGGAGAGGGAGAGAGTGGCTACTCTCAGCAGGATTAAGGTTTGCGATCGAAGGAGCCAGACTGTCAGTCCGACACCGGGAGGTGCATCCGGAGCTAGTAGAGAGGTGTATGAGCTGAACCAAGGCCTGGTTCGGCTGACCTGTCCGGGTGGGGTGACAGGGAAGAAAGTGAAGTTTCCCAAAGGAGTCGGACACTCCCATCCGCTGCCGGAGGTCGAACCAAGAGAGTCTTCTAAAGCCGAGGCAGTAGGCCCAAGCCGGTCCCGACTGGTCCTGGAAGGCGAGGCAGAGTTTAAGGCCGGTTTGTCGGGGTTGGAGGAGAGTATCGTGGCGCTGAGAAATTTGTCGGGAGAGTTGGAGAAGACGGGAGGTGCAGGAGTTTAGGAGGTATACAGGGTGATAGGCTGGTCCTTTACCAGAGCGAGGGGATAAGCTCCTCCACCGCCTTAGTTGTCTTTTTGTACTGTACCTTGTGTACAGTACCCTTTATTTTATTTGTCTCTCTTGTCGGTCCTGATGGTAGTATGTTTTATTTGCGCGGAGGGATATTTTATTCCCTCCAACTCTTTATATTTAGTATTTTAGTTTGTCTGGTTTTTTTACACTACCTCCCGGCAGCTGCCTCCAGGCAGTACTTACGCCAGAAAAGCAGAACGCGAAGATTCTTTGGGTGAGATGTGAGTGGCGATTGGCACCACGACTTGAAGGGTTTTGCGTGAGACCTGGGCAAGTCGCGGTGACAGCACCTCAATGGAGGCAGTACGAAGACTTGGAAAAAAAAAAAAAAAAAAAAACGCGGAGATTCTTTGAGTGCGAGGTGAGTGGCGAGTCGCACCATGAATAAGGGCAAGATATGATAAGATGCCGTCGCTGAGAGAGTGGTATTGATCATCTTCATCTGGTAGAGACTGTTCCC
The DNA here is from genome assembly GCF_039555335.1 of Amphiura filiformis. Classification (NCBI taxonomy): domain Eukaryota; kingdom Metazoa; phylum Echinodermata; class Ophiuroidea; order Amphilepidida; family Amphiuridae; genus Amphiura; species Amphiura filiformis. The sequence continues at coordinate 75,916,537 of NC_092629.1, forward strand.
TTGCTGCCAGAGCTATGATAAAATGCTGCACTGATCATCTTCCCCAGTGGGGAAACCGTTCCTTTGGCGTCTGGCTTTGATGGAATGTCCTTGGGAGTTTAATAATTGGTCTTCCAGTTCTCTCCAGTTGACAGTTCCATTCCCTTCGGTTCTGTCAGCGTTCCCGTGCCTGTCAGCATGCGTAAAACAAGGGGTAGTGGTGCCCTGTTAATGTGAATCACAAGGAGGAGTAGTATGCACGAAGAAGTTCAGAGCAATGGTTCCGGAAATATACGTGTGGCTGCTAGTGTGAGGATACTTGTCAGAAGAATAGACGAGGAAGACATTGATAGGTGGTGGGACCACCAGCCTCTGTCTCTATTGAATAAGATTACTGGGTAGAGCCACGGTTACCACCAAACCGTCTCTTCTTACCAGTGCATCCCAATTAGGAATGAGTGACCGACCAAGCTTTATACCATGACGTACATACTTCAGAAGATGATAGCAGTTAGGCATTCGAGTGGTTAATGATGACGGACAACCAGCATCGCAGACGTCAGAACTGACAGACTGAAACAGACGTTACCCATGAAGACTGCCGTTCAAGATTGAAGATTTAGGCCATTTTTCATGTAGCTTAGAGTAGAGTAGTGTAGTAGTAAGATAAGGCCTCATGTACCAATACCGTTTTTTTTATTTTTACGTCCATGTGCCAGGGACGGCACATTGTGGGAGGGGGGCTGTGAAACGGTATTGGTAAATCAAGCCAAAACATAATATTATTTTTAGGTAATTCCCATTTCATTTTCCTATCCAAATCGCGTAGTACCCTTTTAATTTCAATCCTGCATTATGTCCTTATGAGCGCGCCGTACGTAGCCAATCAATTATCTCCGTCAGCCAATTAGTGCGCCGTACGTATCCAATTAATTATCTCCGTATCCAATCAGAGCGCGCGTTGACTAGGCCCCGCTAGGCTCCCCTCGTGTATCTTTTTTTTGCTTTGCGGATTCATATTTGATAGGTGAGGGAGGGTGCTAGCCGAGTTATTACAGAAGCATTGTAGGAGTAGGGTGCCAGAGTATTGTGTGACTGAAATCTGTATGTTATAGTCTGGAGTTATGCAAATAAAATATTGTTGAGGATAAGAGAACAATCTACGTAAGAGTTATTTAGATGCACTCCTGGTTGTAAAAATATCGAAGGTGGGGTTCCGCCCCCACAACTTGCCCACGCCTCAGTACAAAATTGTTCGTGTTCCCATTTTGGGAACTGGTGTCAACCCGGCCACCTGACTTACATAACCAAATTACAGTCCTGCCAGGTTTCTTTTCAAAACCACATTGAGGCATTCGTGCTCTCGTCTCGGCATTCGGCCGTCCCGCCACATAATAAAAAACCATATCACACGCAATTTTAAGGTCAATAAAAAAAAAGAGAACAATTCACAAGAAAAACAACAACGACAATAATTAAAAATAATAATAATTAACACTAATATAATAATAACATTAATTATTAAAGAACAATAATAATAATAATAAATAAATATAGGCCCCTATCATCTTTGCTTCTGTCATGGACGTCGGCACAACGTCCATACAACGTTATAGGTCGGCACTCATTCACCGGAATTTCACCGACCTCAACCCGACGTCGCCCTAAAGTCAGCGAGCCGACATTCACTTAGTGACGTAGGGCCGACCTCAACCCGACGTCGCCCCAAAGTCAGCAGGCCGACGTTCACTTAGTGACGTAGGGCCGATGTCCGCCCGACTACTTCAGCAGGAACCCGACCCCTTGCCGACTCGCCGACCAGTCGCCAACGTCGGGCCGACGGCATTGTGTTATCAGGGAAGTTTCATGCCCATGCGACAGTTTTTAGTAATATGACCTCAGATGACCCATGGGTGACCTCGAATAACCCTGAAATGACCTTCCAAAAATTTGACTCTAAATGCTGACTGCACCCACCAAGTTTCATGCCATTCGATCTCAGATGACCCCTGGGTGACATCGGATGATCCCGAAAAGATCTTCCGAAAATTAGACTCTGAATGTTGACTGTACCCACCAAGTTTCGTGCCCATACGACAGTTTTTAGTAATTTGACCTCAGATGACCCCGGGTGACCTTGACCCACTAACCAATACAAACTTGTTCTGCCTAGGGTCAAGATGCACCCACACACCAAGTTTGATTTGAAGAACGTGCAACCCCTAGTCTCTGAGAAAAATATTTGTTATGCATAAATTATGCAAATAAGGTACTAGTACTTCCTTATCATATTTTGCATACTTTTCGAAGTTGATCGGTGATTGCGTTTAAGCTGCAGAGTGGATTAATGACAATACAGGCGAAATATGCAAATGAGCTCATTAATATTCATAAATATGCAAATAACATGACACAAAAGTATACAGCACATGAGGCCACCATATGGTCGAATCCAACGAAAAGTGTACACGGCATGTTCAGGGCCATAACTTAAAAGTATTAATCAATTGGCTTTCGTTTTTGTATTGTGTTTATTCGCCTTGATCATACGCTTCGTGCCATATATAATAAGACCCCCTTCTGTGAAAAACTTAGACACAGAGACCCAAAAACATGCTATTTTAACCCATTTTTTCAAAATATTTTTTAACATATTTTTAAAAACATCTAAATCAGTTATGAAAAGCAGTCAGTCATTGGATTGAATATAAATTGATTTCCTGAAAGGTGTGTATTCAAAGATTGCCTGTTCAATTTTTCACATATTTGTACATAATTATGAATTTTTTGTGATAATTTTTTGAGTGGTACTTTTTTACATTACCTACGAATACAATTTTTCATAGCACTAGATATATCTTTAAAAAATGGAAATCACTAATAAATGCGCAATTGATACAAGCTTTGATATGTCCAATACTGAAATGCATTGCATTCGAACATCTTTATTATTGTGTTTAGCTGCCAGAAATCCTAAATGGCACAAAGGTAGGTTTGGTAAAAAATATGCATTACCTCCGAATACATGTTAAAAGCTCTGCGCCAGTTGATTCATAGTTGTGTGCCCTTAAGGTGCACTGAGCCTGGTTGAGCTCCCTCTCTCTGTCTCTGCACTCGTGGAAGCTACATGTGCCTGGTTGTGATTATCACATTAGATTAATCCCTAATCCTTTTATTGGCGTGGTGACAGCTTGGATTCGAACCCAGTCATCTCTGAAGTCTCTCAGCTGACCTTCCTGACGAAATTGGTGGTCATCTTGAACGCTAAATGTGTGATCTTTCACAAGACTGTGAGCGACCAGTAAGCTTAAAACAGTAAGTTTAAGCCTGCAAGGCTGCATATTAGCTTTTATTCTGATTCACATACACGAGTGTAAAAACAATCAGCAATGGCCACAACACATCGTGTGCCGAAGCAATGGCCTTTAACAAAGAACGAAACAATAAACTCATTTGAAAGCTGGAAACATAACCTCCAGTATACACTGTCACTAGACCCAAGCTTTTCTCCCTACTTGGTTGAAGGAGCGGTATGGGGCAAAAGTCAAAACTTCCCTCTTCGAGGTCTCACTAACGATGGTGAGGACATACAGGAAGCCCAAAGGAAAACAGCAGTCCAGAAAAATGCTGCATTGGAGCTTATGCTTGGACAAATAGCCAGCTATTGTCCAATTATCTCACGAAATACAATACTTAAAAACTGCACAAGCCTGAATAAGATATGACAAGCCATCCGTCTCCATTTTGGCTTCCAAACAACAGGTGGCCACTTCCTGGAGTTTGACAATATCAGCCTTGGCCCTGATGAACGCCCAGAGGACTTGTACCAGCGTCTAGTAGCATTCACCGAAGACAACCTCATGCGTGAAGGAGGCGGCATCAGTCATCATGACCAAGTCATCGATGAAGATGAGGAGATTACGCCTACACTAGAAAACTTTGTAGTGTTAACGTGGTTGCGTCTTATAAACCCTGATCTGCCCCGATTAGTAAAGCAGCGGTACGGTACAGAGCTAAGATCCCGCACCTTGGCTTCTATCAAAGCCGACATTTCTCAAGCTCTGGATTCGCTCCTGGATGAGCTGAGCTCAAACGATGCTGCTCGCAGCATGCGCACTAGTAGTCAGCGTAGACCGATGCCTAAATTGAAAGCTAAGAAATCATTTGGTAAATCCTGCCCTCTGTGTGAGCAAGCTGGTCAGCATGACCATGCGCATTTCTTAAGCGAGTGCTCGTACCTCCCTGAAAAGGACAGAAAATACCTGGCCCACGCTCGTCAGCTTAACATCCTTGATGATTGTGACAGCGACTCAGATTTAGCATGTGCCTTTGTTGACCAATCTGACCTTAGTGCGCAGCCCAATGTTCAGACAGCGCTACGAATTCATGTTGATCAGTCTCCTTATGTAGATGCATTCCACAAGCACCATGCTGTCCGCATCACCATTGACAGTGGATCCACTGGTAATCTCATTCGCAAAAACACTGTCCAACGATTAGGATGCCCCATTCATCAGAGTTCGCAGTCTGCCCGTCAAGCTGATGGGTCATCCCCTCTTAAGGTAGTTGGGGAAACAACCCTCACTTTTACTAGTGACAGACACTCCTTTGTCTTTAAAGGTCTAGTTGTTAGAGACCTTGACGAAGAAATCCTTGCAGGTATTCCCTTCATGAAATGCAATGATGTCGCAATTCGCCCTGCTAAGAACCAAATCATCTTGAAAGATGGTACAATTATCACTTATGGCGCCAACAAGAGCCCCAAATCCCAGCACACTGTTCGTCGTGCCCATATACTTCGTGGACCTTCTCAAAACACTACCATATGGTCAGGCTCATACATTGAGGTAAATCTCCCTGCAGACATCGTGGAGTCAGATGCTACTTTTGCCATTGAGCCCCGTGTTGATACCCCGCTCGGTAGGTTCCTACCGCCCAAACAAGCCTGGCCCAAGCCTGATGTAATCACAAGTATTGCAGGCAGGGTTCGCATTCCCAACAATACTGGTGTGCCACTTATCATCAGAAAGCATGAACATCTTGGCCAGATACACACTGTGATATTCACCATCACTAACTTCTAAGCCATCACACACTGCTGCAGCAGCATCAGTCAATGTCCCAAAGCTCAGTTCACCGGTTAACTACTCAGCTGCTGTTGCCCTTGACCCAGATGGTATACTTGGCACTTGTGAGCAATCCAACTTCCGCAGTCTTCTCGATGAGTACGATGAGGTTTTTGACCCTAATTTCCCAGGTTACAATGGTGCTGTCGGCCCTTTCAAATCTGTGGTTAATATGGGACCGGTCCAACCCCCCCAACGCAAAGGTCGTCTCCCATTGTATGCACAGGATAAACTCCAAGAGTTGCAATCAAAGTTTGATCAGCTTGAAAAAGCAGGCGTCTTTGCTAGACCTGAAGATGTCGGTGTGTGTGTCGAATACCTTAACCCGTCCTTCCTTGTCAAGAAGCCTAATGGAGGCTTTCGTCTGGTTACTGCATTTGCTGATGTCGGTAGATATAGCAAGCCACAACCCTCTCTCATGCCCAATGTGGACTCAACATTGCGTTCAATTGCCAAATGGAAGTATTTGATTGCCACTGACTTGACTAGTGCTTTCTACCAAATCCCTTTATCCCATGAGTCCATGAAATACTGTGGTGTTGCAACTCCCTTTCGTGGGGTGCGTGTGTATACACGGTGTGCCATGGGTATGCCAGGTTCTGAAACAGCCCTTGAGGAACTGATGTGTCGTGTCCTTGGTGACCTCTTAGAGAAAAGTGTCGTAGCAAAACTCGCTGATGACTTGTACTGTGGTGGTAATACTGTGGATGAACTTGTTGAGAATTGGCGTCAAGTTTTGCCAGCTTTGTCTAAGTCTGGGTTACGTCTTTCTGCTTCCAAAACAGTCATTTGCCCCCAAAAGACAGTAATTCTGGGTTGGATTTGGTCAAATGGAACCCTTTGTGCTAGCCCCCATAGCATCTCCACACTTTCCAGCTGCACGCCTCCAAGCAAAGTTGGTGGCATGCGGTCCTTCATCGGTGCATACAAGGTTCTGACCCGTGTCATTCAGAATTGTGCCAGTCTGGTAGCCCCATTAGATGATGCTATTGCAGGGCACCAATCAACTGAAGAGCTTACATGGTCTGATAGTCTGCATACTGCATTTCACAAGGCTCAAGCAGCACTGTCTTCCGCTAGGGCAGTCACACTTCCCCATCCCAATGATCAGCTTTGGATCATTACTGATGGATCCGTGAAGAAACATAGCATTGGGTCGACATTGTATATTTCCCACAATGACAAACTCTTCCTCGCCGGGTTCTTCAGTGCTAAATTGCGTGATCGACAGGCAACATGGTTACCCTGTGAAATTGAGGCGCTGTCTATTTCTGCCTCCACCAAGCACTTCAGTCCCTATGTTATTCAGTCCAAACACAAGACATGTATCCTCACTGACAGCAAACCTTGTGTTCAGGCATATGAAAAGCTCTGCCGGGGTGAGTTTTCAGCCAGTCCTCGCGTGTCCACATTCCTCTCCACTGTCAGTCGTTTCCAAGCATCTGTTCGTCATCTTGCAGGATCAGCTAACACCCCCTCAGACTTTGCTAGTCGTAATGCCCCTGACTGCACTGAGCCCACTTGTCAAATATGCTCCTTTATCAAACGTGAAGAGGAAGCAACTGTCCTTCGTATTTCCGCACATGACATTCTGTCCGGGAAAGCTAAGCTACCCTTTGCCAGCAAAGCAGCCTGGCATGCTATTCAGCAGGAATGCCCGGATCTGCGACGAACACATGCTCATCTAGTTCAGGGCACTCGCCCTTCAAAGAAAGCTACTTCTGTCAAAGATGTGAAGCGCTATTTGCAGGTTGCATCTATCGCTAGAGATGGCCTACTTGTTGTTCGTCGTGATCAACCATTGTCCCCAACTCGCGATTGTATTGTTGTTCCCAGACAGGTCTTAAATGGTCTTCTCACTGCCCTGCACATCCAACTTGACCATCCCTCCAAACATCAGCTCAGTTTGGTGACCCAGCGTTACTTTTATGCTCTTGATATGGACAAGGCTATTGATCAAGTGACATCAACTTGTCACCAGTGTGCTTCTCTGTCCAATGCCCCTAAGGCATTGATCGAGCAGTCCTCAAGTGACCCTCCCGATGCAGTTGGCATTTCTTTTGCAGCTGATATCCTGAAGCATAGCCGCCAGCTAGTCCTTGTGCTGCGCGAAACCTCAACGTCCTACACAGCTTCTTGCATTGTCGAGAATGAACAACATGGCACATTGCGTGATGCCCTGATTCAATTGTGCATTGAACTTCGTCCACTTCTTGGCCCCCCTGCAGTCATTCGTACTGACCCAGCACCAGGGTTTGTTCGACTCGCCAATGACAAACTTCTCACACGTTACCATCTATCGGTTGAGATCGGTCGTATTAAAAATAATAACAAGAATCCTGTTGCTGAGAAAGCCATTCGTGAGCTTGAAGATGTGTTGCTCAGACAAGATTCTACAGGTGGTCCCGGCTACAGCATTATCACTTGCCATTGCTACTGCAGCCCTTAATACTCGCATCAGATCCCGAGGTCTTTCAGCCCGTGAGATGTGGTTTCAGCGAGACCAGTTTACCAATGAGCAGGTTCCTTTCACTGATTGTCAAATGATTCAGGCCCAGCATGCCTTGCGAAAAGCCAACCACCCACACAGTGCTCATTCAAAGGCCCCATTAGCCTCTGCCTCCCCAGCAGCAGAGTTGGAGGTTGGTGATCTTGTCTACCTCTACTCAGATCGCAAGAAATCTCATGCTAGAGATCGCTACTTAGTCACTACTATCGAAGGCCCATGGTGCAACATCCGCAAATTTGTGGGTTCTCAGCTTCGGAATACTTCTTATCGTATCAAGAAATCTGAGTGCTTTAAGGTCCAGTATTATCCTGACCTGGATTCTCGTCCCTTTCCCAAGTCGTCTCCACCCACCAAGGATTCCGAGTTTGTTGAAGTGGTCCCTGAATGTACTCCTCCAGAGCCTCCTTTCATACGTGGCGAGTTGTCCACACCTGCTACTTGTGACCCCCTGCCCAGGAATGCTAATCACTCGCACCCCAGTTCTGAGTCAGATCCTCGCGATCCCTTGCGCGATAGCGGTCATAGCTCCAGCAATACCTCCGGTTTGGTTGCACAGTCTAATCCATGTACCGGTAACAGCAGTGAGGTTAGTGAAAGTATCCCCCAAGCTAGTATGGTTGGCCCTGAGATCATGCCACCATTGCTAACACAAAGGCGTTCCGCGCGCACTCACAAACTTCCTGAGCACCTGAAAGACTATGTGTTAAACTAAATGGACAGGTCACTGTGTACTATGACATTTTAATCCACCGGTGTCCTCCTATGGTCACTTCATTGAACTTTGAACTGATTTACGTATGTCATTTGGAATTCTAAAAGAAAACTCTGGAACTGACGTTTACTTCATTGAACTTTGAACCGTTTTACATTCATGTTGAATGTCAGTTTGTCATTGCAGGCAAAAAGACTCTTGAACTGTTGATGTTATTGACTGTTGGCACATTGCCTATTTTGAGTGTTCTAACCAACAGTGTCTTCATTCACATAAGCTGTTAGATTGGTTTCTGCAAGTCAGTTGTTAGTAGTAGTTGTTTAGTAGTGTTATCCTCACTTCCTTGTGAGGAAAGTGATCTTTTTTTTCTTCTTTTTTTTAAAGAGAGAAAGAGGTAGTTACGCCAGTTGATTCATAGTTGTGTACCCTTAAGGTGCACTGAGCCTGGTTGAGCTCCCTCTCTCTGTCTCTGCACTCGTGGAAGCTACATGTGCCTGGTTGTGATTATCACATTAGATTAATCCCTAATCCTTTTATTGGCGCTGTCATTTCCACAAACTGAGAGAATATGTCAATGAAAGTTCCGGATTCACAAACATGCCCACCATATACTTTGCGTTTAAGCTGCAGAGTGGATTAATGACAATGTAGGCAAAACATGCTAATGAGCTCATTATCTTACTATAAATAGGGAAATGTTGTATGTGTGTGTGTATGTATGTATGTGGTTTATGTAAAAGGCTCCGTCAGTTTCGATCCAAATGTCGCCAAATTCATACGGGAGATCAAGGAATATACGGGAAATTGCCTCGACTTTATTTGGTTGAAAACGGTCAAGAATTGGCTGCAAAAACAGTGAAAATGTGGGTAAAAACGGGGTTTTTGTTATGAAAATCGGTTACCAGTCTACGCGTCACTGCAGCTGGCCGGCAGCGCGTCGGCGCTGCGTGCGTAATGCGCATTACGCCAATGCGCGAGTAAACGGCGCAGAGCCACGCGACTGCGAGCCAGAGACCAGTGGACATGATAATACGGAAAGAAGGAAAAATAAAGGACAAAAAGGTACATGAACGGGTCACGGGATTATGATAACGGGTAAACACGTCCGCAGACACGCTATGAGAGGACGTAATAAATACGGGAAAAAGATGTTTGTTGTATAAACAACATGAAGCGGCACTATAAAGAAAAATAAATAAATAACATGGAAATGAATAAATAAATAAATAGGTTAAATAAATAAATAACATGAAAACGGAAAATCACAAGCTAAGCAAAAGAAACTAAAAAAGAAGAGACAGGTTTAGAAACATAAAATGTACCTTTTCAATGATTACATGTTCAGTAATTATTCCTGTTATGGTGAACGCTCCCATCTAGCGGGGACCCGCGCGAAGCGCGGGTATCCCGCTAGTCTTACTATAAATAGGCTAATGTTGTATGGGTGTGTGTGTGTATGTGTGTGGTTTATGTAAAAGGCTCCGTCAGTTTCGATCAAAATGTCGTCAAATTCATACGGGAGATCGAGGAATATACGGGAAATTGCCTGGACATAATTTGGTTGAAATCGGTCAAGAATTGGCTGCAAAAACAGTGAAAATATGGATAAAAACGGGGTTTTTGTTATGAAAAACTGCAGCTGGTAGGCAGCGCGTTAGCGCCGCGTGCGTAATGCGCACTACGCCAATGCGCGCGTAAACGGCGCAGAGCCACGCGACTTGCGAGCCAGAGACCAGTGGACATGAGAAAGTGGACATGATAATATAGAAAGAAGGGAAAATAAATAGAAAATAAAAGACAAAAAGGTACATGGACGGGTCCGCTTGAGAGGACGTAATAAATACGGGAAAAAATGGGTGTTGTATAAATAACATGAAGCGGTACTATAAAGAAAATGGAAATTAAAATGACAAACTAGAGCGGTTCTCGGCTTTCGCGGTTCTCGGCATTCGCGGTTCTCGGTAGTGTGGGTTGGTCCGTATGTGACGTTTCTGTTCAGAACCTTGTGTGACCCTTCCCCCAGAAAAAAATCATCCGCCACCACTGGTTATAACAAGGGCCTTGTAAATGCAACTGGTGAGACAGAGCCTCGAATGACGTTTGTGTTTTCAGTCTGATTTCAGTTCCCTAACAGGTACAAAGTTTACGCATTATCATTAGGCCTACCAAGTATTGTATGTCCTATAATCTCTTATGTATGACATGGATCTTTACCATGATTGTGCAAGCCATAAAATATCATTTCAATACCCCAAACATGCGTTAAAAAAAGACCATGTTTTACACATGCAACCTCAAGTTTAGACATATAATTTAATTTTCCCTAAACCCTCATGCACGGGAAAAATCATGCCGCCACCATTGGTTATGACAAGGGCCTTTTAGGGTGCACACCAGTAAATAACCCCCACTGACTTTCTGTACAGACAGGGGCCGGGAAAACAACTCAGTTCTTCAAAACTTCCCTTTCTGCAAGCAGAAGGTCAGATGACGACATCCATTGTAAAATTAATATATGGATTTCAGGATTTTTTTCCAGAAATATTGTAAAAAGTTCAACCTATAACCCATACAGCTAACGCCACCTCACAAACAGCTTGGTGTTTCTGAAATGTAACACATTTTGAAAGTCGTCATAAAAAGTCGGATCCTGCTAAATTTACACAGACAATCTAATTTACAGGCCTAAATGATGATTAAATATGAATCAGGGCCTAATAGTTGCCTTTTAAGCCTTTTCTAATGTATTACATTAAGTCATATTGCACATTTCCTCGTTTCAAATACTGTTTTTTTCCTTCCAGGGTGTAGCTAGACTTCTCCGTACTCCACTTGCCAATTGTGCTTCTGGCTATTGCATTTAAGCTTAAAACTCCGATTATTATTTGTGCACAATTGATAGATTTTCACATCTAATCTTTTCAGTCACCGTACGCCCTCTGTTTGTTAGCTTCCCAAGTGGACTACTGACTTTGGATTGCGGATAACTTTTTAACACGGGATTCTATGGAGAGTCAGGCCAATTTCTGGCCTAACTAAAATTGGTCATGATGTAATGCATCTTTAAATGAATCTGGCTTGTGATTGGTCCCCAGATATCGTTATTGATTGAACAAATTCATCAGGATCGGTAGAGTAAACTAGTAAACCAGAGTTCGTAGTATCTGATCCAAGAAAATGCACTTACTGTGTACGTTTCAACAACCACTGTTGTCTTTGTCAACACTTGATGAGGAGTGACTGCAATCTACTGACAACCAACGCTAGAGGGATATGTAAAATCAGGCGGTTTTGGCGATTTTAGCCATTAAGCCCCCCCCACCGCATAAATCTGAAAGCCCCTCTGAGCCCCCCCCTCCTGGAGACGCTATTGCAAAATCAATGGAGAGAAACTATACTACCTTGTTTCTTAATAAAATGTAACGGGGTACATCAGGCAACTGTGAGAGCCAAAAGGCCTCAAATTGAGCAAAGAAAGACATTAATTTTCACGTGCATTTCAACCAAGACGCTTCATTAGTGGTATTCGCCCTTAATGTCATATTATCATGACCGTTTTATTTTGTTTTATGTTAAGGGCTGGGGTATGAACGTTTGGACAGTATTTATTAGGGACATTAGAGCATCAGACATATCGAATTGCATTCTGAATACGAAGAATGTCCTGATATCAAATAATTTTGATTTTTTGAAATTCGCAATGTAATACACATTTTATGACAAATCATTAAAATTGATATTTTTGATATATAACAGTCCTTGAAGTAAATTTTATAAATTTAATGATACATTCTTTAAGTATATGTAGCTGGGAGGAAAGGCCGACGATCTATTGAAAATTTTGACCTTTCGTATTGAAGATATGGATTCCCCCCCCCCCCCAAAAAATAGGTCTTTTTGGGAAATAAAATCCATATCTTCAATATGAAAGGTCAAAATGTTCAATTGATCGTCGGCTTTTCCTCCCAGCTACATACATTTTAAGAATATATCATTAGATTTATAAAATTTATTTCGAGGACTGTTATATATCAAAAAATTTGAAAAATATCAAATTTTAATAATTTGTCATAAAATTTGCATTATATCGTGAATTTCAAAAAAAAGAAGAAAATTATTTGATATGAGAAAGACATTCTTCGTATTCAGAATGCAATTCGATATGTCTGATGTGCTCTCATTTCCCACAAAAAATACTGTCGAAACGCTCAAAACGCTCATTCCAGATCCCTTAAGTATATGTCATATTACATGTTTCACATTTGTACGATTTTAAATAATTCTTTATCATGTTTATAGGACATGCTCTGTTATATTTTTATATCCTCTTTTCATTCTTGAAAAGATAGATCATGCTTTTATTTCACCCATTGGGTATTTCTTTATTAATTTGTGTTTATATGGCGATTTCAAGTGGGATAATAACTCCTGGATGACGTAAGCATAATGTTGATAGATTTAAATATCATTATAAATAGGCACTTAATAATAATGATATTGAAATAAATTGATAAATAGATAAATTAATAGATAAATAAAAGATATATAAGCCTAGATAAATAATAAATAAATGATAAACTAGGAGTAAATTGCAAACAAATATCTTAGAGCAAATGAGCATTTAATAAGTTTTTGCGACAAATATTTTGCCCTTCTTGTACGTTTTATCATTATTTTATCTTTTACTAATTTTTTTGGGGACTTGCTCGCTTATTTATTTTTTATGTGTTCCTCTTATCATTTGTGAAGTATTTCTTTATTTTTGTTTTAGTACAAGTGATCACTGAGTATGTTTAATTGTGGAAATATCGGTAGATAAGGTGTTTTTATTTCACCCTTGAGTATTATTTATAAGTGTATCAACATACATTTCACATGTCATGATTTTTCATTGTTTTATTTTAAAGCAATTCTTTATTGGGGTGCATGCTCTCATATATTAGGTGGTTTTTTTCATGTTCCTCTTGTCATTCTTGATAGATGGCTGTTTATTTATGTCGCGTGTTAAGTATTTTTTTTTAATTTTTGGTCGAAGTGTATAATTATCATCAGACACATGTCACATTTTTATGTATGATTTTGCATTATTTAATTTCAAATTATATATTTTTTTAAACGTACTAACGTAGTTCTTTATTTTGTTTCTGTGAATATCATCCGAAAAGTAGGCCTCCTGCACATTATGATTTTGCCTTGCTTTATTTAACTCTTTACTGGGGTGCATGCTCTCTGCTGGTTTTTTTCATGTTCCTCTTATCATTATTGACAAGATAGCACCTGCTGTACGCTGTTTATTTATTTCGCCCTAAATTATTTCTTTACTTGTGTTTTTAGATTTTGAAGTTTATATCATGATAGCACACGCTATGTTTTTATACCAACCGCGTTTTCTTTTTGAAAACAGTTCTTGTTTCAAATCCTGGTCCGCAATGTCAACATTCAGTTCGTTCATAAAATATGGCTATTTATTTATGTCGCGTGTTAAGTAGTTCTTTATTTTTTGCTCGAAGTGTATAAATATCATCAGACACCTGTCACATTTTTATGTATGATTGTTCATTATCTAATCTTAAAATATATAATTCTTTAAACTTATTTCTTTTTTTCTGTTTCAGTGAATATCATCCGAAAAGTAGGCCTCTACACATTATGATTTTCCTTGTTTTATTTAAACTCTTTATTGAGGTACATGCTCCTCTTATCGTTATTGACAAGTCATCACATGCTGTACGCTGTTTATTTATTTCGCCCTCATTTTCTTTACTTTTGTTTTTAGATCTTTAGTTCTGTGGAAATATCGGTAGATAAGGTGTTTTTTATTTCACCCTTGAGTATTATTTATAAGTGTATCAACATACATTTCACATGTCATGATTTTTCATTGTTTTATTTTAAAGCAATTCTTTATTGGGGTGCATGCTCTCATATATTAGGTGGTTTTTTTTCATGTTCCTCTTGTCATTCTTGATAGATGGCTGTTTATTTATGTCGCGTGTTAAGTATTTTTTTAATTTTTGGTCGAAGTGTATAATTATCATCAGACACATGTCACATTTTTATGTATGATTTTGCATTATTTAATTTCAAATTATATAATTTTTTAAACGTACTAACGTAGTTCTTTATTTTTGTTTCTGTAAATATCATCCGAAAAGTAGGCCTCCTGCACATTATGATTTTGCCTTGCTTTATTTAACTCTTTACTGGGGTGCATGCTCTCTGCTGGGTTTTTTCATGTTCCTCTTATCATTATTGACAAGATAGCACCTGCTGTACGCTGTTTATTTATTTCGCCCTAAATTATTTCTTTACTTGTGTTTTTAGATTTTGAAGTTTATATCATGATAGCACACGCTATGTTTTTATACCAACCGCGTTTTCTTTTTGAAAACAGTTCTTGTTTCAAATCCTGGTCCGCAATGTCAACATTCAGTTCGTTCATAAAATATGGCTATTTATTTATGTCGCGTGTTAAGTAGTTCTTTATTTTTTGCTCGAAGTGTATAAATATCATCAGACACCTGTCACATTTTTATGTATGATTGTTCATTATCTAATCTTAAAATATATAATTCTTTAAACTTATTTCTTTTTTTCTGTTTCAGTGAATATCATCCGAAAAGTAGGCCTCTACACATTATGATTTTCCTTGTTTTATTTAAACTCTTTATTGAGGTACATGCTCCTCTTATCGTTATTGACAAGTCATCACATGCTGTACGCTGTTTATTTATTTCGCCCTCATTTTCTTTACTTTTGTTTTTAGATCTTTAGTTCTTTATTTTTGTTTCTGTGAATATCATCCGAAAAGTAGGCCTTCTGCACATTATGATTTTTCCTTGCTTTATTTAACTCTTTACTGGGGTGCATGCTCTCTGCTGGTTTTTTCATGTTCCTCTTATCATTATTGACAAGATAGCACCTGCTGTACGCTGTTTATTTATTTCGCCCTAAATTATTTCTTTACTTTTGTTTTTAGATTTTGAAGTTGATATCATGATATCACACGCTATGTTTTATACCAACCGCATTGTCTGGTTAAAGACAGTTCTTGTTTTAAATCCTGAATACAATGTCAACATTCAGTTCGTTCACCTCACAATGCGGTGCGATGTTATATAACTGTATATATTGCAGGGTTGCCAAACCCGCGATGTAATAGGCCTAGGTCAATAGGATGAGTTTTGAAGATTTTCCTCGCGACAATTTCCTGTCCTATAGACACCAATTGATGGTTAAGAAAAATATTGCATGACTTTTCAACATTGGCTTACGCGACTTCTGGTAGTTTTTATCTCATAGAAACCAACGGTTGATACAAAAAATATTGGGCGACTTTTCAATGATTTGACCCGCGGTTTGCCCTCATTTGTTTGGCAACCGTGGTCTGTGTTAAGTGAATATATTTCGGTAAGAAAATAATTATCATAGACCATGTAGACAGAACGGACAATAGTCATAGGCGCTCTCCTCCATTTTGAGAAATATACTTTTACACACACACTATATTTAATGATCAGCCTTAAAGTTTTACCTTTTAGTGGGTTAAGCCAAACCTAAGTGGATGAAATATAAATCAACACTTCTGGCACTGATTGGTTTCCGTAGTTGTTATATGGAATACGAGCTGTCTGTAGCTACAAAATTGTCTGCAAATCGGCTTTTGCCGGGCCTCTCTTTTTCGGCGTTTTTGGTGTGATCCGTGAGGAAATCACATCTTTGTGATCCGACCAGGTGCATCTTGTTCGCACTGAACAGGCGTAACTAGGTTGTTTTATATTCTATAATTTTCCTGGTGTGTTAACTGTGATTACATCTAGACACCAGTTTATTTTTGAATTTAAACGGGACCCTAATTTAATGCAAAAACGCCAAAAAGAGATGCACATCAGTCATGACACGAGTGGCTTTTTACGCATCATTATTTGTTTTCAAAACACAGCTTCACAAATCGAAATTGGAAGGGTTTAGGCTATTTTGGACGCCTGTTTGAGAGAGCTTATTTATCGTTTAGGCAATCATTCCTTGTGATGGCTTAGTCTCTGGCCAGACTGTGTGTGGCTATCCAGAACAAACATGTTTGTAATAGGAACGGCGGCTTTGTAAGAGACTAGTGCTGGCTCTAAAAGTAAACACAATTAGCACTTGATAAAGTTTATAATGTTTGCGCTGGGTTAAGGGTGCATACCGATGCTATTAAAATAGCATCGGTAAATATGATAAGGCCGAGTAAAAAATAAAACATGTTTCTCATCTCCTCCCGCTTCCTTTTTAGAGACCGCTTCAAATTTATTTCTTTTTTTTTAAATACCTACCAGAAGAATACAAAAACTGCTTCTTCTTTGAGGCCGCTGCAAATTAATTTAATTTTTTTAAATACCTAAACAATAAAAAAGTCCTTTTGCACCTATTTTTTCGATGAAACATTAAAATCCTCTTTTTTTTTTAAATCCAATATGACCAAACTTTGATATGACTCACACCGTTTGTTATTGTAATAGCATTAGTTGATATGATAAGGCCGAATAAAAAAAATAAAACTGTTACTGGTCCCCGTCCGCTTCCTTTTTTGAGGCCGCTTCAAATTAATTTTTATTTATAAAATTCAGTAATAGGCCTATAACATTATTTCTATTTATTAAAATTTTGAAAAAAGATGTCGAGGAAGCTGAGATATTTTCTATTAATTAATTATTTTGTATTATTTTTAAATTGAGTCATAACTTTATTAATTTCTATTTTTTTTTAATTTTGAAAACATTTCTTGAAGGTTCTGTGATCATTAGAGGGTATACCAAGAGTTATATCTACCAGAAGAATAGAATTTAAGAAGAAGTCGAGACACATCGTGTAGATTTCCATAATTATCTTCATAGTTCATAAATAATATCAATGCATAAACACTGATCTTAATATTCGATGTGAGTATACGTGAATCTTCAATGTTCACTTCAGCTAATAGCTGTTTATAAATACGTGACTGCTCTCCTTAAACCCGAATCAAAGAATGCTCCTTTTTCTTTCACTCAACACAATTAGAATTTATTCCAGTCGCGTCTCGCTTGTTATACTCACGTAAGCTTAGGGGCTGTGCAATAATTATTTTCCCCCCCCGGGGGGGTAAATTTTTCGAACGGCCCGCCAAAAATCGCTTGCCCCCCCCTCTCGGCCTGCCAAAAATCGCTTGCCCCCCTCTCAGCCCGCCAAAAATTCTTTGCCCCCCCCCCTTACACATGCCAAATTTTGGGATCCCAATTTTCAAACCTTAAATGGTCTAGATATATGTTGCGAGCGCAGCGAGCAGGAAAATTTGCATATTAAAGCGTTTCCGTACTGTTTTCCTAAGCCTTTTTATAGCGTTTTATTTAAAAGGCGCCCCATGAATGTGTGCCAAAATCGCTTGCCCCCCCTCTCGGCTGGCCAAAAATTGCTTGCCCCCCTTTCGGCTCGCCAAAATTTCTTGCCCCCCCAATTTTACCCTCCCCAGGGCTCATAATTATTGCACAGCCCCTTAGACACGCTGGACGCTGAAAGACCACGCAACAAATGGCGCGATTAAAAACGCTAGATATGTGGAGCTATTGATCAATTGGATTGATCATGACACACAGGCAGACAAACAGGGCCTATAGATTTAAAACACATCAAATACCACAAAGAAAACAATACACATTCGGATCACACAAGGTTCTGAACAGAAACGACACATACGGGCCAAAACAGCACAAAGACATAAACCAATCAATAAAACACACCATCCAGGATCACACAAGGTTCCCCTACCCTATACCACAAACCCACCGAGAACCGCGAATGCTGAGAACCGCGAAAGCCGAGAACCGCTCTAGTTCTCATTAAATTAGGGTCCCGTTCAAATAAAAAATAAACTGGTGTCTAGATGTAATCACAGTTAACACACCAGGAAAATTATAGAATATACAACAACCTAGTTACACCTGTAGACTGCGAACAAACATGCACCTGGCCAGACCTGGCCGTAAAACAAAGTGTTCTCCCTACGGATACCCTTAAGGGTCACACAAAGAGGTACGAGTAATAGGCCAAAAGGGTTAAAGTACCTAAATGAAATGGGAACGAAACAAAGAAGGAAAGAAACCATTCAGGAAATGTAAGAAAAAAAGAAGCTAAAATAATGAGAACAGAATTAAATAAAAAAAACATGGAAACGGGAAATTTATAGTAAGATAAAATGTACCTTTTCAATGATTCTACCTGTTCAGTAATTGTGTGACCCTTAAGGGTATCCGTAGGGAGAACACTTTGTTTTACGGCCAGGTCTGGCCAGGTGCATGTTTGTTCGCAGTCTACAGGTGTAACTAGGTTGTTGTATATTCTATAATTTTCCTGGTGTGTTAACTGTGATTACATCTAGACACCAGTTTATTTTTTATTTGAACGGGACCCTAATTTAATGAGAAAAACGCCGAAAAGAGAGGCCCGGCAAAAGCCGATTTGCAGACAATTTTGTAGCTACAGACAGCTCGTATTCCATATAACAACTACGGAAACCAATCAGTGCCAGAAGTGTTGATTTATATTTCATCCACTTAGGTTTGGCTTAACCCACTAAAAGGTACAACTTTAAGGCTGATCATTTTAATTATAAATGTAGTGTGTGTGTAAAAGTATATTTCTCAAAATGGAGGAGAGCGCCTATGACTATTGTCCGTTCTGTCTACATGGTCTATGATAATTATTTTCTTACCGAAATATATTCACTTAACACAGACCACGGTTGCCAAACAAATGAGGGCAAACCGCGGGTCAAATCATTGAAAAGTCGCCCAATATTTTTTTTATCAACCGTTGGTTTCTATGAGATAAAAACTACCAGAAGTCGCGTAAGCCAATGTTGAGAAGTCATGCAATATTTTTCTTAACCATCAATTGGTGTCTATAGGACAGGAAATTGTCGCGAGGAAAATCTTCAAAACTCATCCTATTGACCTAGGCCTATTACATCGCGGGTTTGGCACATCGCGGGTTTGGCAACCCTGCAATATATACAGTTATATAACATCGCCGCATTGTGAGGTGAACGAACTGAATGTTGACATTGTATTCAGGATTTAAAACAAGAACTGTCTTTAACCAGACAATGCGGTTGGTATAAAACATAGTGTGTGATATCATGATATCAACTTCAAAATCTAAAAACAAAAGTAAAGAAATAATTTAGGGCGAAATAAATAAACAGCGTACAGCAGGTGCTATCTTGTCAATGATGATAAGAGGAACATGAAAAAAACCAGCAGAGAGCATGCACCCCAGTAAAGAGTTATTAATAAAGCAAGGAAAAATCATAATGTGCAGAAGGCCTACTTTTCGGATGATATTCACAGAAACAAAAATAAAGAACTAAAGATCTAACAACAAAAGTAAAGAAAATGAGGGCGAAATAAATAAACAGCGTACAGCATGTGATGATAATTATACACTTCGACCAAAAATGAAAAAAATACTTAACACGCGACATAAATAAACAGCCATCTATCAAGAATGACAAGAGGAACATGAAAAAAAAAACACCTAATATATGAGAGCATGCACCCCAATAAAGAATTGCTTTAAAATAAAACAATGAAAAATCATGACATGTGAAATGTATGTTGATACACTTATAAATAATACTCAAGGGTGAAATAAAAAACACCTTATCTACCGATATTTCCACAGTTAAACATACTCAGTGATCACTTGTACTAAAACAAAAATAAAGAAATACTTCACAAATGATAAGAGGAACACATAAAAAATAAATAAGCGAGCATGTCCCAAAAAAATTAGTAAAAGATAAAATAATGATAAAACGTACAAGAAGGGGCAAAATATTTGTCGCAAAAACTTATTAAATGCTCATTTGCTCTAAGATATTTAATGTTTGCAATTTACTCCTAGTTTATCATTTATTTATTATTTATCTAGGCTTATATATCTTTTATTTATTTATCTATTAATTTATCTATTTATCAATTTATTTCAATATCATTATTATTAAGTGCCTATTTATAATGATATTTAAATCTATCAACATTATGCTTACGTCATCCAGGAGTTATTATCCCACTTGAAATCGCCATATAAACACAAATTAATAAAGAAATACCCAATGGGTGAAATAAAAGCATGATCTATCTTTTCAAGAATGAAAAGAGGATATAAAAATATAACAGAGCATGTCCTATAAACATGATAAAGAATTATTTAAAATCGTACAAATGTGAAACATGTAATATGACATATACTTAAGGGATCTGGAATGAGCGTTTTGAGCGTTTCGACAGTATTTTTGTGGGAAATGAGAGCACATCAGACATATCGAATTGCATTCTGAATACGAAGAATGTCTTTCTCATATCAAATAATTTTCATTTTTTGAAATTCACGATATAATGCAAATTTTATGACAAATTATTAAAATTTGATATTTTTCAAATTTTTGATATATAACAGTCCTCGAAGTAAATTTTATAAATCTAATGACATATTCTTAAAGTGTATGTAGCTGGGAGGAAAAGCCGACGATCAATTGAAAATTTTGACCTTTCATATTGAAGATATGGATTTTATTTCCCAAAAAGACCTATTTTTTTTTTTTGGGGGAATCCATATCTTCAATACGAAAGGTCAAAATTTTCAATTGATCGTCGGCCTTTCCTCCCAGCTACATATACTTAGGCCTAAAGAATGTATCATTAAATTTATAAAATTTACTTCGAGGACTGTTATATATCAAAATATCAATTTTAATGATTTGTCATAAAATGTGTATTACATTGCGAATTTCAAAAAATCAAAATTATTTGATATCAGGACATTCTTAGTATTCAGAATGCAATTCGATATGTCTGATGTGCTCTAATGTCCCACAATAAATACTGTCCAAACGTTCATACCCCAGCCCTTAACATAAAACAAAATAAAACGGTCATGATAATATGACATTAAGGGCGAACACCACTAATGAAGCGTCTTGGTTGAAATGCACGTGAAAATTAATGTCTTTCTTTGCTCAATTTGAGGCCTTTTTGGCTCTCATAGTTGCCTGATGTACCCTGTTACATTTTATTAAGAAACAAGGTAGTATAGTTTCTCTCCATTGATTTTGCAATAGCGTTCCAGGAGGGGGGCTCAGAGGGGCTTTCAGATTTATGCGGTGGGGGGGCTTAATGGCTAAAATCGCCAAAAACCGCCTGATTTTACATATCCCTCTAGCGTTGGTTGTCAGTAGATTGCAGTCACTCCTCATCAAGTGTTGACAAAGACAACAGTGGTTGTTGAAACGTACACAGTAAGTGCATTTTCTTGGATCAGATACTACGAACCCTGGTTTACTAGTTTACTCTACCGATCCTGATGAATTTGTTCAATCAATAACGATATCTGGGGACCAATCACAAGCCAGATTCATTTAAAGATGCATTACATCATGACCAATTTTAGTTAGGCCAGAAATTGGCCTAACTCTCCATAGAATCCCGTGTTAAAAAGTTATCCGCAATCCAAAGTCAGTAGTCCACTTGGGAAGCTAACAAACAGAGGGCGTACGGTGACTGAAAAGATTAGATGAAAAAAGCTATCAATTGTGCACAAATAATAATCAGAGTTTTAAGCTTAAATGCAATAGCCAGAAGCACAATTGGCAAGTGGAGTACGGAGAAGTCTAGCTACACCCTGGAAGGGAAAAAAACAGTATTTGAAACGAGGAAATGTGCAATATGACTTAATGTAATACATTAGAAAAGGCTTAAAAGGCAACTATTAGGCCCTGATTCATATTTAATCATCATTTAGGCCTGTAAATTAGATTGTCTGTGTAAATTTAGCAGGATCCGACTTTTTATGACGACTTTCAAAATGTGTTACATTTCAGAAACACCACGCTGTTTGTGAGGTGGCGTTAGCTGTATGGGTTATAGGTTGAACTTTTTACAATATTTCTGGAAAAAAAATCCTGAAATCCATATATTAATTTTTACAATGGATGTCGTCATCTGACCTTCTGCTTGCAGAAAGGGGAAGTTTTGAAGAACTGAGTTGTTTTCCCGGCCCCTGTCTGTACAGAAAGTCAGTGGGGTTATTTACTGGTGTGCACCCTAAAAGGCCCTTGTCATAACCAATGGTGGCGGCATGATTTTTCCCGTGCATGAGGGTTTAGGGAAAATTAAATTATATGTCTAAACTTGAGGTTGCATGTGTAAAACATGGTCTTTTTTAACGCATGTTTGGGGTATTGAAATGATATTTTTTTTTTTTTTTTAATCATGGTAAAGATCCATGTCATACATAAGAGATTATAGGACATACAATACTTGGTAGGCCTAATGATAATGCGTAAACTTTGTACCTGTTAGGGAACTGAAATCAGACTGAAAACACAAACGTCATTCGAGGCTCTGTCTCACCAGTTGCATTTACAAGGCCCTTGTTATAACCAGTGGTGGCGGATGATTTTTTTCGGGGGAAGGGTCACACAAGGTTCTGAACAGAAACGTCACATACGGACCAACCCACACTACCGAGAACCGCGAATGCCGAGAACCGCGAAAGCCGAGAACCGCTCTAGTTCTTCCTGTTATAGCGAACGCTCCCATTTAGGTCTACTCACTAGCGGGGACCCGCGCGAAGCGCGGGTATCCCGCTAGTTATTCATAAATATGCAAATAATGTGACACAAGAGTATACAGCAAATCACGCCATCATATCCTATCACCGTACCAAGTTTGATATAAAATTGGACGGATTGAGTGTGATACCTGAATTTATTGGTCGAGCTAGAGTTTTAAAATATGCGAGACGACGTCGAGCGTCATATTTGAAAACTCTAGCGAGACTGATAAATCCAGGTATCATGCGAAATTATCCGTCCAATTTTATCATTATTATGTCTTCATACACTCCTATATCTAAGCAGCCAATCAGAAAAGCTGTTAGAAAAGTACGAAACATGCATTGATTGTGTATATTGTGCACTCCGCGTACTACGCGCAGTGTTTCGCGCACGTTCGCGTCGCGTAAGATTGATTCATTTTTCGGGCGGGTTGATGCATTTTTATTTGGTTCTGTTTTCCAACATTTTTAGTGATAATTTGTTATATAAAAAAGTAAAAATCACACGTTTTTTCTTCTCGTGTATGAAATAGATTAATAAACTTGTATTACTTATTGCTCGAGAAATTAGGCAAAATAATGCACTTGCGCTGATGTTGATGCGTCTAATGCACTCCCCCTTCGGGGCTCGTGCATTAGACGCATCAACATCAGTGCGGGTGCATTATTTTGTCTAATTTCTCTCCCAATAAGTAATACGCGTTCATTAACCTATAATTCAGAATCTTTTTTGGTCAAAATATGATTTTTGGTCAAAATTGTGATTATTATTTATAAATGATTTTTGACGTGATTTTTAGTCAATTAATGCGATTTTTGGTCAAAACGTGATTTTTGGTCAAAACGTGATTTTTGATCAAAATGTGTTTTTTGGTCAGTTTTTGGTCAAAAATATTTTTGGTCAAAATGTGATTTTTGGTCAAAAATGTGTTTTAATTTCTTATATAAAAAAGTTAAAAAATTTTCTTGTGTTTTTGGTCAAAAAATATTTTTGGTCAAAATGTGATTTTTGGTAAAAATGTGTTTTTGGTCAAAATGTGATTTTTGGTCAAAATGTGTTTTTTGGTCAAAATGTGATTTTGGTCAAAAATGTGATATTTGGTCAAAAATGTGATTTTTGGTCAAAATATGATTTTTGGTCAAAATGTGTTTTTTTGGTCAAAAATTTAATTTTTGGTCTTTTATTTCAAAAATGTAATTTTTGGTCAAAAATGTTTTTTGGTCAAAAATGTGTTTTTTGGTCAAAATGTAATTTTTGGTCTTTTTGACCAAAAATTTGGTCAAAATGTGTTTTTTGGTCAAAATGTGATTTTTGGTCAAAAATGTGATTTTTGGTCAGTTTTTGGTCAAAAAATATTTTTGGTCAAAATGTGATTTTTGGTCAAAAATGTGTTTTAATTTCTTATATAAAAAAGTAAAAAAATTTTTCTTGTGTTTTTTGGTCAAAAAAATATTTTTTGGTCAAAATGTGATTTTTGGTAAAAAATGTGTTTTTTGGTCAAAAATATTTTTTGGTCAAAATGTGATTTTTGGTCAAAAATGTGTTTTAATTTCTTATATAAAAAAGTAAAAAATTATTTTTGATGTGATTTTTGGTTAAAAATGTGTTTTTTGGTCAAAAATGTGATTTTTGGTCAAAAATGTGTTTTTTGGTCAAAAATGTGATTTTTGGTCAAAAATGTGTTTTTTGGTCAAAATGTGATTTTGGTCAAAAATGTGATATTTGGTCAAAAATGTGATTTTTGGTCAAAAATATGATTTTTGGTCAAAAATGTGTTTTTTGGTCAAAAATGTAATTTTTGGTCTTTTATTTCAAAAATGTAATTTTTGGTCTTTTTGACCAAAAATTTGGTCAAAAATGTGTTTTTTGGTCAAAATGTAATTTTTGGTCTTTTTGACCAAAAATTTGGTCAAAAATGTGTTTTTTGGTCAAAATGTGATTTTTGGTCAAAAATGTGATTTTTGGTCAAAAATGTGTTTTTTGGTCAAAAATGTGATTTTGGTCAAAAATGTGTTTTTTGGTCAAAAATGTGATTTTTGGTAAAAAATTTGATTTTTGGTCATGGCTTGTCACATTTACAAAAAAATCACACCAAAAGAGACTTTTACACATACTAGCGGGATACCCGCGCTTCGCGCGGGTCCCCGCTAGATGAGTAAATGGGAGCGTTCACTATAACAGGAAGAATTACTGGACAGGTAGAATCTTACTATAAATAGGCTAATGTTGTGTGTGTGTGTGTATGTATGTGGTTTATGTAAAAGGCTCCGTCAGTTTCGATCCAAATGTCGCCAAATTCATACGGGAGATCGAGGAATATACGGAAATTGCCTCGACTTTATTTGGTTGAAATCGGTCAAGAATTGGCTGCAAAAACAGTGAAAATATGGGTAAAACGGGGTTTTTGTTATGAAAATCAGTTACCAGCCTGCGCGTCACTGCAGCTGGCAGGCAGCGCGTCGGCGATAGAGCGTAATGCGCACTACGCCAATGCGCGCGTAAACGGTCTTTTTGGTCTTTTGACCAAAAATTTGGTCAAAATGTGTTTTTTGGTCAAAATGTAATTTTTGGTCTTTTGACCAAAAATTTGGTCAAAAATGTGTTTTTGGTCAAAATGTGATTTTTGGTCAAAATGTGATTTTTGGTCAGTTTTTGGTCAAAAAATATTTTTGGTCAAAATGTGATTTTTGGTCAAAAATGTGTTTTAATTTCTTATATAAAAAAGTTAAAAAAATTTTCTTGTGTTTTTTGGTCAAAAAATATTTTTTGGTCAAAATGTGATTTTTGGTAAAAATGTGTTTTTGGTCAAAAATATTTTTGGTCAAAATGTGATTTTTGGTCAAAATGTGTTTTAATTTCTTATATAAAAAAGTAAAAAAAATTTTCATGTGTTTTTTGGTCAAAATGTGATTTTTGGTAAAAATGTGTTTTTTGGTCAAAAATGTGATTTTTTGTCAAAAATGTGTTTTTTGGTCAAAAATGTGATTTTTGGTCAAAAATGTGTTTTTTGGTCAAAAATATATTTTTTGGTCAAAATGTGATTTTTGGTCAAAAATATGATTTTTGGTCAAAAATGTGTTTTTTGGTCAAAAATGTAATTTTTGGTCATTTATTTCAAGAATGTTATTTTTGGTCTTTTTGACCAAAAATTTGGTCAAAAATGTGTTTTTGGTCAAAATGTAATTTTTGGTCTTTTGACCAAAAATTTGGTCAAAATGTGTTTTTTGGTCAAAAATGTATTTTTTGGTCAAAAATTATTTTTTTGGTCAAAAATGTGATTTTTTGGTCAAAAATGTGATTTTGGTCAAAAATGTTTTTTTGGTCAAAAATGTGATTTTTGGTAAAAAATTTGATTTTTGGTCATGGCTTGTCACATTTACAAAAAAAAATCACACCAAAGAGACTTTTACACATACTAGCAGGATACCCGCGCTTCGCGCGGGTCCCCGCTAGTCTTACTATAAATAGGCTAATGTTACTGGACAGGTGAATCTTACTATAAATAGGCTAATGTTGTGTGTGTGTGTGTATGTATGTGGTTTATGTAAAAGGCTCCGTCAGTTTCGATCCAAATGTCGCCAAATTCATACGGGAGATCGAGGAATATACGGGAAATTGCCTCGACTTTATTTGGTTGAAATCGGTCAAGAATTGGCTGCAAAAACAGTGAAAATATGGGTAAAAACGGGGTTTTTGTTATGAAAATCAGTTACCAGCCTGCGCGTCACTGCAGCTGGCAGGCAGCGCGTCGGCGATAGAGCGTAATGCGCACTACGCCAATGCGCGCGTAAACGGCGCAGAGCCACGCGACTTGAGAGCCAGAGACCAGTGGACATGATAATACAGAAAGAAGGAAAAAAAAAAAAATTAAAGGACAAAAAGTACATGGACGGGTCACGGGATTATGATAAAGATGAACACGTCCGCATACACGCTATGAGAGGACGTATACGGGAAAAATATGTGTGTTGTATAAACAAAATGAAGCGGTAGACCTACTAAAATGAAATTAAAATGACAAAAGAGGTACGAGTAATTAGGCCAACGGGTTAAATTAACTAAATGAAACGGGAACGAAACAAAGAAGGAAAGAAACTAATTAGGAAATGTAAGAAAAAAGAAGCTATAATAATGATAACAGAATTAAATAAAAAACATGGAAACGGGAAATCACAAGCTAAGCAGCAAATATTTCTTTTTAAATGGGAACAAAATAGCCCCATGTAGAAGAAACTGATAAGAAAGGAAAAAAAGAAATGTAAGAAGAGACAGATGTATATAAATAAAATGTATCTTTTCGATGATTCTACCTGTTCAGTAATTCTTCCTGTTATAGTGAACGCTCCTATTTACTCATCTAGCGGGGACCCGCGCGAAGCGCGGGTATCCCGCTAGTCATCAAAAAGATACATTTTGATTTGTTATTGTGTGACCCTTAAGGGTATCCGTAGGGAGAACACTTTGTTTTACGGCCAGGTCTGGCCAGGTGCATGTTTGTTCGCAGTCTACAGGTGTAACTAGGTTGTTGTATATTCTATAATTTTCCTGGTGTGTTAACTGTGATTACATCTAGACACCAGTTTATTTTTTATTTGAACGGGACCCTAATTTAATGAGAAAAACGCCGAACAAGAGAGGCCCGGCAAAAGCCGATTTGCAGACAATTTTGTAGCTACAGACAGCTCGTATTCCATATAACAACTACGGAAACCAATCAGTGCCAGAAGTGTTGATTTATATTTCATCCACTTAGGTTTGGCTTAACCCACTAAAAGGTAAAACTTTAAGGCTGATCATTAAATATAGTGTGTGTGTAAAAGTATATTTCTCAAAATGGAGGAGAGCGCCTATGACTATTGTCCGTTCTGTCTACATGGTCTATGATAATTATTTTCTTACCGAAATATATTCACTTAACACAGACCACGGTTGCCAAACAAATGAGGGCAAACCGCGGGTCAAATCATTGAAAAGTCGCCCAATATTTTTTTTTATCAACCGTTGGTTTCTATGAGATAAAAAACTACCAGAAGTCGCGTAAGCCAATGTTGAAAAGTCATGCAATATTTTTCTTAACCATCAATTGGTGTCTATAGGACAGGAAATTGTCGCGAGGAAAATCTTCAAAACTCATCCTATTGACCTAGGCCTATTACATCGCGGGTTTGGCAACCCTGCAATATATACAGTTATATAACATCGCACCGCATTGTGAGGTGAACGAACTGAATGTTGACATTGTATTCAGGATTTAAAACAAGAACTGTCTTTAACCAGACAATGCGGTTGGTATAAAACATAGCGTGTGATATCATGATATCAACTTCAAAATCTAAAACAAAAGTAAAGAAATAATTTAGGGCGAAATAAATAAACAGCGTACAGCAGGTGCTATCTTGTCAATAATGATAAGAGGAACATGAAAAAACCAGCAGAGAGCATGCACCCCAGTAAAGAGTTAAATAAAGCAAGGAAAAATCATAATGTGCAGAAGGCCTACTTTTCGGATGATATTCACAGAAACAAAAATAAAGAACTGAAGATCTAAAAACAAAAGTAAAGAAAATGAGGGCGAAATAAATAAACAGCGTACAGCATGTGATGACTTGTCAATAACGATAAGAGGAGCATGTACCTCAATAAAGAGTTTAAATAAAACAAGGAAAATCATAATGTGTAGAGGCCTACTTTTCGGATGATATTCACTGAAACAGAAAAAAAAAGAAATAAGTTTAAAGAATTATATATTTTAAGATTAGATAATGAACAATCATACATAAAAATGTGACAGGTGTCTGATGATATTTATACACTTCGAGCAAAAAATAAAGAACTACTTAACACGCGACATAAATAAATAGCCATATTTTATGAACGAACTGAATGTTGACATTGCGGACCAGGATTTGAAACAAGAACTGTTTTCAAAAAGAAAACGCGGTTGGTATAAAAACATAGCGTGTGCTATCATGATATAAACTTCAAAATCTAAAAACACAAGTAAAGAAATAATTTAGGGCGAAATAAATAAACAGCGTACAGCAGGTGCTATCTTGTCAATAATGATAAGAGGAACATGAAAAAAACCAGCAGAGAGCATGCACCCCAGTAAAGAGTTAAATAAAGCAAGGCAAAATCATAATGTGCAGGAGGCCTACTTTTCGGATGATATTCACAGAAACAAAAATAAAGAACTACGTTAGTACGTTTAAAAATTATATAATTTGAAATTAAATAATGCAAAATCATACATAAAAATGTGACATGTGTCTGATGATAATTATACACTTCGACCAAAAATTAAAAAAATACTTAACACGCGACATAAATAAACAGCCATCTATCAAGAATGACAAGAGGAACATGAAAAAAACCACCTAATATATGAGAGCATGCACCCCAATAAAGAATTGCTTTAAAATAAAACAATGAAAAATCATGACATGTGAAATGTATGTTGATACACTTATAAATAATACTCAAGGGTGAAATAAAAAACACCTTATCTACCGATATTTCCACAGTTAAACATACTCAGTGATCACTTGTACTAAAACAAAAATAAAGAAATACTTCACAAATGATAAGAGGAACACATAAAAAATAAATAAGCGAGCATGTCCCAAAAAAAATTAGTAAAAGATAAAATAATGATAAAACGTACAAGGGGCAAAATATTTGTCGCAAAAACTTATTAAATGCTCATTTGCTCTAAGATATTTGTTTGCAATTTACTCCTAGTTTATCATTTATTTATTATTTATCTAGGCTTATATATCTTTTATTTATTTATCTATTAATTTATCTATTTATCAATTTATTTCAATATCATTATTATTAAGTGCCTATTTATAATGATATTTAAATCTATCAACATTATGCTTACGTCATCCAGGAGTTATTATCCCACTTGAAATCGCCATATAAACACAAATTAATAAAGAAATACCCAATGGGTGAAATAAAGCATGATCTATCTTTTCAAGAATGAAAAGAGGATATAAAAATATAACAGAGCATGTCCTATAAACATGATAAAGAATTATTTAAAATCGTACAAATGTGAAACATGTAATATGACATATACTTAAGGGATCTGGAATGAGCGTTTTGAGCGTTTCGACAGTATTTTTGTGGGAAATGAGAGCACATCAGACATATCGAATTGCATTCTGAATACGAAGAATGTCTTTCTCATATCAAATAATTTTTTTTTTTTTTTTTGAAATTCACGATATAATGCAAATTTTATGACAAATTATTAAAATTTGATATTTTTCAAATTTTTGATATATAACAGTCCTCGAAGTAAATTTTATAAATCTAATGACATATTCTTAAAGTGTATGTAGCTGGGAGGAAAAAAGCCGACGATCAATTGAACATTTTGACCTTTCATATTGAAGATATGGATTTTATTTCCCAAAAAGACCTATTTTTTTTTGGGGGGGGGGGATCCATATCTTCAATACGAAAGGTCAAAATTTTCAATAGATCGTCGGCCTTTCCTCCCAGCTACATATACTTAAAGAATGTATCATTAAATTTATAAAATTTACTTCGAGGACTGTTATATATCAAAAATATCAATTTTAATGATTTGTCATAAAATGTGTATTACATTGCGAATTTCAAAAAATCAAAATTATTTGATATCAGGACATTCTTAGTATTCAGAATGCAATTCGATATGTCTGATGTGCTCTAATGTCCCACAATAAATACTGTCCAAACGTTCATACCCCAGCCCTTAACATAAAACAAAATAAAACGGTCATGATAATATGACATTAAGGGCGAATACCACTAATGAAGCGTCTTGGTTGAAATGCACGTGAAAATTAATGTCTTTCTTTGCTCAATTTGAGGCCTTTTTGGCTCTCACAGTTGCCTGATGTACCCCGTTACATTTTATTAAGAAACAAGGTAGTATAGTTTCTCTCCATTGATTTTGCAATAGCGTCTCCAGGAGGGGGGGGCTCAGAGGGGCTTTCAGATTTATGCGGGGGGGGGGGGCTTAATGGCTAAAATCGCCAAAAACCGCCTGTTTTACATATCCCTCTAGCGTTGGTTGTCAGTAGATTGCAGTCACTCCTCATCAAGTGTTGACAAAGACAACAGTGGTTGTTGAAACGTACACAGTAAGTGCATTTTCTTGGATCAGATACTACGAACTCTGGTTTACTAGTTTACTCTACCGATCCTGATGAATTTGTTCAATCAATAACGATATCTGGGGACCAATCACAAGCCAGATTCATTTAAAGATGCATTACATCATGACCAATTTGTCGAAATTAGGACTTGCTGTCAATAATGCGATGGAAATTCGAGACAAATAATAGGTATGAAATACAAGTAGTATTTCAAGTCAAAAAAAAACCTTTTACACCACATCTGACCGATCAGAAATGAAGACTACTTAATTAATCCCTTATTCATAGGTCTATCACCAAACGCTGTTGTGGGAATTACGTAACCAATGTCCTTGAATATTTTAAGATCTACGGCTGATTTGACATAATATAACGCATTGTGATACTCGATTATATATCTTTGGGAATTAACATTTCTTTTAAATGCAGACCAATGGTGTTTGCTTGAAATGAATCTGATATAATTCAATATTTTTTGGAATTGAATTCTACATGCAGCCAGGGACGGCCACGCTGGCACCATCTATAGCTTCAGTAGGCGGAGCTCTGCACTACAGACAATAAAAAGGCACGTAAATGTCACATTTTATAAACTTGATACATTTAATATCACCCCCATTGTTGTATAAAGAAATCGTGTACAAAATATACATGATATACCAGCTAATTATACCTATATACAGAACGGTGATTTATGCATCAATTAAACATGCCTGTACGCTTCCACTGGTTCGAACAGGATCCGTCTGCATGCCATGACTAGCACCAGCTATACGAGCTGAGGCCAAATTTAGATAACAATACGCTATTTAAATAACAGTGCGGCCTCATGCTAATTAAGAAGTGCCTCTTCCGATCAATTATTCCATGGCTGCACTCACTACCAGGTAGTATAAAAGTCGATGACCATTGACCTCAATGGGGTATACAAGCTTATTCACGCACAACCAAGATCAATTACCCGGCTATTGTGAGTAGCCTTAGTCATGTCCCTCGACTAATTATTCGTCTCAGAGCTTCAAAGGTCTGAACCAAATGGCCAATCGTGGCTGTGGATTCAACCTACCATGGCGATTTCTGCCATGAAGATATAGGGTCGATGACACTGCACTGTGTACCGTAAACGTATTATAGTTATAGGGCTTACCTCTGTTCATAAAATTTTCGATATCAGCTGTATTTGTACCACACACTGACTCAATATGTCCACAATGTACTGGCACTGGAAAACCCCCATCACAAGTTGCATATCAGTGTATACATGTGCAGTATAGACAATCCTGTGCTAGCTATCCCAATTCATGTAAAGTATATGTATACATGCAGTGCAGTACAGGAGTTGTAGTTGATCAGTTTCAAAGTGAAATGGATCATTAGTTTCCAATGGGACACCAAACATAAAGGACAAGGTTTTGTTATTAAGGGCACCAATACATGATTCACAGACAAGTGACTCATTTCGGAATGCAATAATGCATTATTAAAAGAAAAATAGTTTCCACGGCTTCAATAGGACTTGAACCAGCGATCCGTTACTCTGTTTTATATCATGAATCCAGGTCTTTACCCGGGGGTCTTTACCGCTAGGCCACTGAGGCAGTTGGACGGAGATCATCATATAAAACATAAATCTCATAATGCTGTGTTTAGCATTAACATAAAAATAACACATTTGGTGAAGATGGAATGGCCGTTTTACGTATAAATAGCACAAACCTTTGGAGAAGATCTCAAGCAAATAATGAAGACACTGATACGATGATGGAATTACATAAGTCATTTCAATTACAAGTACTCGCTTAAATCAGGGGTGCTCACTGACTTTTGTTTGAAAAATATCACCCTTAAAGTATTGTAAATCTATCCTATCAATATTTTTAAGTAGCTCTTAGTTTTTGTATACATTTCCTTTGGAGTAAGGGAGGGAACCCCCCCCCCCTCTTCGCGAACCCCAAACTTTTTGACCCCTCTTAATGGACCTAAAACTTTTTTGACCCCCCTCATATAGGTTCAAAAATATTTTGACCCCCCCCCATCATAATGTACCATTCTACTACTAATTCAATTCTGCTACCATTCAAATGATACTAAAATTTGTATTCAAGTGCAAATGAAATTGTACGCATGTCATTGATATAAAATATGTGGAATTGTGGAAATGTTTTAAAGTAGTACGCTAAAATTTGATGTAAAAGTGGATTACATACGCGCGAAGCGCGTACAAATTTGTACTTTGGGGGCTATAATGGCCAAATATGAGCTTAATTTGGTCAAAAACACACATACAGGCGTCAACATTGGGGGGATGATTGAATGTGCCATCCCCCCCGGATCTACGCCTATGCTTACTGGGACTTTTTGTTGCTGAGCGCGCAAAAAACAAGACTATTTTAGCCCAAAATACAGGGGCGTAGCCAGTTTTCTTGGTCGGGGGGTGAATAAAATTTCGGGGGCACAGACGGGATAAATAAATTGCAGTTGCAAATTATACTTATACCGGTTTTGTTTTTAGAGAGACTGCCATGTATTTGAGCTTCAAAAAAGGCTTTATTGGGACAAAACGCGTGCAAAAATTGTGTATTTCGCCCATGATGGGATGAAAATGCCTTTATTGTGACAATGTGCATTTTGTATTTTACACTACTTTGGCCCATGATCGGGTTGAATTTATATGGAAAAGGGTCTCCTTGCTCCTTTTCTTTGCCCTCCAGATTTTCTCTTTCATTTTTTGTCAGAGGGGCACTTTTATCTTTCATTTTTGGTCAGGGGCCTTTCCGCCCCCCTGTCTACACTACTGCCGAAATGGTGTGTTTTGCTATTAAATTGATGGGCCAGTTTGTGTGATCGCAAAGCGCAAAAGTTTGCAATTTTACCCTATTTGGGCCCAAAAAAAGTTGCACATGGCAATTATTGCTTTATTTTTTCTTCTTTAAGGATTTTTAGGGGATGTCCCCATGGAAAAAATTAGGGGGGAGGACGTGTACCCCGGTTCTCCAAGCTTCCTCCGCCTATAATTGTAATGCAACATGATTTAGTTGTATATATCAGTGATAATAAATGAATAATCTATACTACTAGTACATGAAACATTATTGTAAAAATTGTCAACACTAAAGGAGAGCAAAGATATTGCAGCTTTAGTGATTTAAAGAGCTGACCAGAAAGAACTGACACAAACCTCAAAATTAAGTTGTAGACGACAATTTTTAACACTGGATCAAATGTACTTTTGTTCTGGTTTAATATGGGAACATTTGTGCGTGCAGCGCGCGAAAAAAAATTTACACCCCCCCTCATGTGCCGAAAAACTTTTTAACCCCCACTGTTCATACACCCAAAACTTTTTAACCCCCTATTCAGAACTTCATTTTTGACCCCCTACATATTTTCCAGCCCCCCCCACCAGAGTATTTCTGAACACTCCCTAAAGCAAGATACACTGAATTACATTCAGCTGCTGATGCTGTGGGTTGTACAAGGGATACCAGTTTGTCTCAAATCCCTGGACCTTGCATGGTTGTACATCTTAGTTTAAAATTGTGAATGTCCTTTTACCCAAGGACGTTTACCTAATTAGGGTTGCTTGATACTGCTGGTCTTTAGCTAGTTTGATTTTTAGTTATGTTTTGGTGTCTGACAAAGTGACACATACACCACAAAACAATAGGCCACTGGGTTAAAAGTGAATGCATTCCACTGAATCTATTAATCATATCAAAACATAATACACATATTGTATGCTTTACAATGAGTGTGACGGCATCTTCTGATTCAATTTCTAAATGGGCTATTCCATCTAAAATCCACACTACCCCCATGGAAGATTTAGTGGAAGTCTTCCACAGAGGTAGTATGAATTTTGAATAGACAAATTGGGTAACTTCCAATTGAAATACTCACAGTTGTGGACGATAGGTTAAGCCATAATACAGGGGGAGTATGGGTTTCAATATGATTTACCCTGACCATTCGAAAAACATATACTCCCCCTGTGGAATATATTTCCAAAATCTTCCACAGGGGTAGAGTGGATTTCAACTGGAATAGCCCAATATATAGGAATTGCTGGTCTTAGGGGTGCACCATTAGATTTCCAGGGGGGGCATGGGAGTTTTTGAAGAAAAAAAAACTTACCCACTAGTGAGCAAAAAAAAAAAAAACTTTGCCCACTAGTGAGACGAAAAAAAATTTTTGCCTCACTGATAAGTAAAAAAAAAAAAAAATTCCCCACCAAACTTTGTATACAAATTTACATTAAAATTGAAAAAAAATACTTACCGCCAAAGGCGGCGAAAAAAAATTTGGTGCACTCGGAGGCGAAAAAAACAAAATTCTGCCGCCTTCGGCGGCGAAAAAAAAAAATTCTGCCTGACCCAAACTCCCATGCCCCCTGAGAATCTAATGAATGCGTCCCTTAGCTAGTTTGATTTTTAGTTATGTGCCAAAGTGCACGTACACCACGAAAACAGTTACGGTCACTGGGTTAAAGTTAATGAATTCAGACAAATCTATTGATCATATCAAAACAATATACACATGCTATATGCAACTTACAATAAGTGTACATACGTAGCAACATCATCGGCTCCGCAGCCGACTGATGATGATGAACTCAAGTTGCAGAGTATGAGTTTTTGTACCCAAATTTTCTAAGGTCATTCAATGAATGTGCAAATGTATTGGGGTTAAAGAACTGTGTCCTGATAGACGAAAATGTTGTGGATCCTAGTGATTGAGATTGTAGGCATACTGTGATTTTATCATTAGCAGTGGCGGCACCAGAACAAAATAAGGGGATCGTGTTGTTAAAAACATAATGCATAAAATATGTTTATAATATTTGGCCACTTCTTCCCTCCCCTTATAATTGTACTTTCACAGAATTGAGACAATCTAAGAACATGTAGATGGTTGATGATAATATGGCTTCTGAAATGATACATGCACAATTATAGTAATATTTCACTGGGCTGAACTATACTACTTTTGAAGGAATGGATGATTTGTTTTGGGGTCATAACTATTTTTTTCACCAATTGTGTGTTAACCGCAAACATGTCTTACTTACTGCTATTTCCTCAAATTCACAAACACCACAGTTAGATCACACAGTTAATTTAATTTGGCATATGCGTCATGTGTAAGTTTGGAAAGAAAAAT
Source organism: Amphiura filiformis (assembly GCF_039555335.1). Taxonomy (NCBI): domain Eukaryota; kingdom Metazoa; phylum Echinodermata; class Ophiuroidea; order Amphilepidida; family Amphiuridae; genus Amphiura; species Amphiura filiformis. Next base: position 75,952,811 of record NC_092629.1, read on the forward strand.
AGTTTAAATTGTCTTCAAGTTCAATATAAAAAGTGCATGAACTTGAGACAACATTTGTATTTCGTATTGTTGCGCTTTGTTACCCTTGCAGAAACAACCTTTGTACAACAAAATCAAGCTGTCATATCAAAATCTATCATACATTATATCTTACAGTACGTAGTACTTATATTTTCACATGATTTATATAAAGTATTCTAGCCCTGGATAGTGACTGTTCACATCCCACGAATACTTTACATAATAGTAACTGTAAAATCTTCCAAGCACAATGCAATCAACTATGCTTTGTTTCATCATGTATCCTGGCAAAGTTGCCAATTAGTGCACCTTGTAAAAAATGACAGCATTAAAATATTAGTATTTTCCAACAAAAATAATTCACAAAAGTTACTTGACAAATTAAATTTTACAATTGCACATCATGATGTAGTCATCTTTGAAGTAAAGAAAACAAACTAAAACACACACATTCTAAATTTTATATCCAGAATTTTAGTGTGAGGGGGCAAAGCCAAATTTTCATTCCCATTTGTCAACTTTTTGTCTCCTTTTTAGTCATTTTAAGGCCATTTTACTCTTTGCCATCCCCATTTTAGCCCTGAAAAATTGGGGGGGAGGGGGTCCTGACTCACCCCTGTTCATATCCATAACCACCTGCATGGTGCCTAAAATAAAGTTTTTTGCAGTTTAAAGATCAAATTAAAGAAATCCTCAACTATTTGGTATGCCTAGATGACCCCAAAATAACCTTGCGATTTAGCACATTTTGTGCCAAAAATCTAATCAGGTTGAGAACCTCTGGCCACACTACTCCCCACGAAGTTTTGTCACTGTACCCCATACAGATCTCCAAATAATCTGTTCACAAGGTATTTTGCTTGATACATATATATTATGCAAATTAGGTACTTAATTACCATATTTTGCGCTGACAATCTAATCAGGTCGAGACCTCTGGCCACGCTACTCCCCACCAAGTAACATCACTGTACCAAATACTGATCTCCAGATAATCTGTTCTCAAGGTATTTTGCTTGATATGCATAAATTATGCAAATTACCATATTTTGCGCTGAAAATTTGCGCCGAGTCAATTCGCAGCTAGTTTTAGAATGAAAAAATATTATGTCATAATTTACCCTAAAAGTTGGCCTAATGGCACTATGGTTGTTATAAGTGGAATTTTAGGCACAACCTAAAAGTGCCCTCCCGTAAAATTCCCAAACAAGGGCACATAACCTTAAATCTTCAGAGGGAGCTCTCTATTTGCACATAAACTTTGTCACACATTATTTTATAACAGAATGATTATAGAGGGTAACAACTCTAGATGTCACAGTATCAGGTAGGTTTTATAGACTTATTGAAAACACAACAAGAATGGTTATGTATAATAGAGGGCGACAAACTCACTCTAGATGTAGATACCATAGTGCCAGGTAGGGGTAGTATGAAAAAAAAGGTTTTGATAGCTTTAATAGGTCAAGGGAGAATAGTAGAAAAGTGTACAAGCAACAAAACCAAGTAATTTGGATTTGATGTACGTACGTACAGGGTGTCCCAGAATGATCTTTACCATGTTTGAAAAAAATATTAAAAATATATAATTAACAGTGTATCTAATTTTAATACATGCAATATAATGGCACACATGTCACCTACTTATGCTGTGTCTTTCATTGAAATAGCTTGATTCGTTTTGGCATGACATTGATATTATTGCAAATGGACTCAAACTGCATGTGTGTAATTTACAGCGCAAAGGAATTATTACACATGGATGCTTATTGCTTTGTCACCATCGTCCAGCATATGGAAAAGTTAGGCCCACTTTCGTGCAGAATTGATTTGACCAGTCAGCTGTGCCATGAGCATGCACAATAATGACCTATCGTCATGCATGCATGCACGCACATCATGCATAGGGAGTTTATTGACGATCGATGACCCCGGTCAATAGACATCCGGGTTCACCATGTTCAATAGTAGCTATCGGCTGATTCGTCAACATATTTTAGGGCCAAATGTCACCCAGTTCCCCTTATCTAATCAAAACAAGTTTTATATCACAAGAATCCTTAGCTCAAGTAGGTCAATAAACCAGCCGTGTTCTTAGAAAAAGTCCCGTCACTTTAATTGGCTGTTACATTTAACGCGAGTAGCCCCCGAAAAAAGTGAAAAATTAGCACATTTTCCATTGACAGCACAAAATTTTGAGCGAATTGATCAGTTTTAAAGTTAAAAGACACCCTGTTCTCATCGTCAGAAATTTTTGAAGTGAGGTTTTTATTGATAAAGATACTTTTAACATGCTAATTCCGGGCGTGCTCGTGTAAGTTTTATCAACACATGAGCAGCATGCGGGTAAATAGAACAGCAGAGAGGGAATTCACCCATGATTTCCCGTGGTTAAGCGGCGTGCATGACAATCGCTGAGCAAATAACTTTTCCGTATGTCATATTGTGCAATTAGAAAAATCATACAATCATTCATTGATAGGAAATACACCTAACTTGGCACAGATGTAAGAACTTTCTTATGACAAGTCCATATCTGCTGGCATTTGAAACCCACAGACCGCAATAATTATCTCCAAATCTGCCACCACAGAAAGAATTTGGATTCTTGGATAAGGTCTCTCAAGCATTACAATTTTTTTATTCCATACAATGATTGCTTTGTAACATCATAAATAATTGATAGATATCAATTATTTAGTGGAAATAGGGACAGGAAACAACAAATATACCTGTATAACTTTTTCTAAACAACTTTGTGCTGAACGGTTAGTGATTTTACAGATTTTTAAAATAAGTTGTTTTGTCAAAATATCCTGTAACTTCTATTGGGAACGTCCAATTTTTAAATTCGAAATTCCTAAGAAAGCTTAATATATATAGAACAATATTTAAAACAATATTACCAATAGTAATGCTATTTACTGATACCTAAAAAAAACTTTCCCGGTATAGATCATCAAGTAGCGTGTTTCTATTAAGCATCCGGAATTTTTCCAGTGAAATTGTTCACCGGATAATAGCGGAGAATGACAGCTAAAGGTCAATTTCTACTGGGGGATGTTATCCGGAAAATACCAGCCGCCGTGGCCCGATCATCACACTTGCCGGCGAAAGGTCATATTTCGTGTCATTGCAAAAAGTGTAGGTTGACCTTGGTGGGACCTATTATGATCGAAAAGTTTAACTTATATAATATAATATATTTAATTTTCATGCTCAGGTCGGGCGTGACTACAATGTACAAAATACGATGTACACCACCCCCCCCCCACCGCAATCAAAACCACTCTGCAATCCCTGTTATTCCTTCAGTTGTCCACGCGAAAGTATGATTTACAGCCATTATTTCTGATTTATTAAATAATCTTATGCCTATTTTTTTTTCGAGTGAAAATTGTACTCTGTAGGCCTACTTCAAAACATAGCTGATAAAATGATAAACAAATCATCTGACCGTGTCAATTTCCGCTTTCTCCCCTGTATGCGCACTCTGTCGGAACGATGTCAGTTTCTATTGGCGTTACCCGGATAATTTCTCCGCCATTATCCTACCAAAAGTAGGATAATTTCCCGAAAACTCTCCCGCTATTATCCGGAGAATAGCGGAGAAGGTCAGTTTCTATTGGGTACAATTAATCTCTTAGCCGGGTTTTATCCGGATAATGGTCCCAATAGAAACACACTAAAGGAGTCATTTGGATTTGGAGAAGAGGACCCAACGTCATGAATAGGGACGACGGTCGCACTATATAAGTCACGTGTATGATCCTCTACTGTTTCCAAAACATTCTCCTCAAAGTCAATCCACTTTGGCAAACTGTCGTCTTACGGTGTACTTTTCATTGACATACCTTCGTTTTGCCATTTTTAATGGGAATTCTCCAACACTTGAAGAGTGCCCCTATGGCTTGCAACTGCACTACAAAACTAGATCTGCAACCATTTAAAAATCAGTTTTCTCATAAGCCTTTATTTACATGTTAGAATGTATGCTAAAACATGATGGTACACAATAACAATTTTCTTACATAATTTTGACACAATACACATGTAGAAATTGGCACTGTATTTACCTAGAGTAAACGGATAAAATGTCATGTTGAAATCAATCTTTAACAAAAGTTAATTTGAGAAAAAAACAATATGAACTTTTAATTGTTTTAACTATCCTCTACCATATGATAGACGATAGCCTGTCCATTATTTTTAGTATTGGATGCCGGCACAACTATGATGAAATATTGAACCTGCCTATCATCTATCACACAGTTGAGGATAGCAAAAATAAAAATTCATATTGTTTATTCTCATTCTTAGTCAGTTAAATATTATTTTAATAACTAAACACTGTTTTGTTTAGCAAAATTAAGTTACCGTCATGAAAACTCACCTTTTTCTGAAATAAACGAAATGATGTTTTCAACATGTCAAAATTTCTCTGTTGACCTGAAAACACAACATATTGGGCTTATTCCATTCAAGTGTAAGTTCGGACTTGTGTAAAGATATATGCCAAAAATCAGGTTTGACAACAATTAACCAATTTCATATCATAAGATCATACATTATGGATTTAATGGGCTTTACTCCATAGACCCCGCTATGGAAGACATGACCTTAACCCAGCAAACACAAAACATAAAATGTTGAAATGTCTGTGACTAAATTACCGGTAGTTTAGGAAATATGTTGATAATGGACATAGTGGAAGATGTTCTTGATTAATTAGCATGCTTCAAATGTGCTATTCCAGTTGAAATCCATGATACACCCCCTATGAAAGACATGACCTTAATCTGTCACATGCCATTTGAAATTCATACTTCCTGTGTGGGAGATTAAGGTCATGCCATCCATAGGGGGTGTATGGATTTCAACTGGAGTAGCCCAGTAGTGGACTGGAGCAAGTCTGGACTAGGAATTTAACCCTCTCCATGTGGATGTCAACTGCAGACGACAAGTTTCAATTTTTTAATTCATAAAATGTCAGAATTGTACATTTTCATGACCATACTTGAATCATTAAAGAGTTTAACTTCAACACTACACTATTTTTTCGCTCACCTGGAACGTTTTCACTAGTTCGACTAGCGTCTTCAGCAGATGGTGATGGTGATGTCTACAATCGGGATATCTCTCACTGATGACGTCATATGATTGACAGGATGACGTCATAGGATGTTACGATGTAGCGCCACCCCCCCCGGGCATCAGTAAGTTATCCCAGATGGGGTCTATTTCTAGACCTTTGTCACGATTCAGTCTTGGTTTCTGAGTCCTTATGTGTATTGCTTCTAGAACTCTACGGGAATATTCCTTTTGCTCCCATTCAAGAACTTTTACATTTTCCCCAGTCAATCTGGTGTCCTTTTGATCTTACGACGTGCTCCCTGACAGCTAATTTGGAACTGCCAGCAGTGGATTTGTGTTCACTGATCCTTTTCTCGAGCTTCCTGGCCGATCCGCCTATATAACTAGCATCACAATCAGCGCAAGTGATCTCGTACACAATTCCAGACTGTTTAATGGGTTCTGTCTTGTCTTTAGGGGCTACTAAAGCACTCCTAAGCATATTTTGAGGTTTGAAGCTGGTAGATAGTATACTCCTGCGGTCCGAAACGCTCGGCGTAGCTTCTCAGAAAGGCCTTCTATGTAAGGCAAGGTGACAAAACCTTTATTGGCCGTCTCCGAGTCCGGGTTCTGAGAAGCACTGTCTTTCTCTTTGGGCTGGCCGTGGAAAAAAGTCCAGTCTTTGTAGCCACAGTTTTTAAGAGCATTTTTCACATGTGCGATCTCCTCCTCTTTATCTGCCGGGTCTGTGACAACCGTTTCTGCGCGATGGAGTAGCGTTCTTACCACACTGAGTTTGTGTTCAAGTGGGTGGTGAGAGGAGAAGTTCAGGTATTGCTCTGTGTGTGTCGGTTTTCTGTACACTTTGACTTTCAGACGTCATCAGTGAGAGATATCCCGATTGTAGACAAGATATCATCACAGCATCACCATCTGCTGAAGACGCTAGTCGAACTAGTGAAAACGTTCCAGGTGAGCGAAAAAATAGTGTAGTGCTGTAGTTAAAACTCTATAATCATTTTATCTACCACTACGTATGAATATCCACTTGTATATACTTGGAATCGGCATGAAAAATGCATTAGAAATTAGTAAAAAACAAGCCTAGTATTGGTTCAGTGGTTCTTGACATAGCTCCTGATATGTTGAGAAAATATCTCAGAACTTGACGTTTTTATGTTGAAGCATATTGCTAGCATGCAGAGTATTAATGAACTGGAACATACTTCAACTTGGTCCATGGATGGTTTCTAAAATCTGGAGCATTGGGTGACACTTTATCCTGTAACTAACACAGCTATTTTTGTTGCATCTTCAAAATGTTCCAAGAAAACAATTATAAAACATTTAAATAACATTTTCAAACCATTTTGACAGTATGTTTTTATTTAGAATTAGAGCTGTTGTTGACAAGTTGTCGACAAGCATGGATCAATTGTTGACAAAAACTAATCATTAAAAAATTAGTAGTTAGGCAAGTAGGGCAAGTAGTTATTGATTTATTGATTTATTGATCAAATACTGGTTTTCCCTCATTTTTGACTGTAACTCCATAACTGTTGTCTGCTGAAATAAAATTTCCAGTGCAGTAGTTATGGTCCTTGCCCCTATAATATGTGACCGTACAGCACCTAATGAGCCGTAAATGTCCTCAATTGTATTCTGAGTTACAGTGTAAAATGGGCATGAAGGTCATATTCATAGAGTATTTCAATTTGGTGCTACGTGTATCTCATTAAATGAGGTACACGTAGCATAAATTGAGGTCACATATACATATCTTACTTGTCACCAATGCACTATAATTTTTGAGAAAAATACAAAAATAAGCAAAAAATTGGGCAGGAGTGTAGTACCCCCTTAGATAGGCTTAACGTCGCCATTATTTGCCATGAAATAACTGCATCAGTCGTCTATTTCATTCGTAAGTGGTGCAGATTATCTTGCCATCATCAATTGCAATTATACTGATGATGCGTAATTGCGTAAATAGGGTATATGGTAATATTTTGAAGAAAAATAAATAAACGGCACGAAACATGGTCTCAAACTTAATATTTTGACTTGATTGATGTATTGCTTTCTCGATAATTTGTTGACATCGGATCTTGAAATTTGAAGATTGTCGACAATGTCAATTCTACTCAACAACAGCCCTATTTAGAATACTTTAAAACATATTCCTTACCTTTAAAGCCCAACATGTAAAGTTGTGAAAATGTTTTGAAATGTTTAAAAAGATTTTGTGCGTTACCTCTGCTGGGTGGTTAAAAGAATTCAACTGATATTTTAATGACAGGGAAAATGTTGTTTTTGTTGACTTAGTGTACAAATCCTAACATGAAAAACATGGGAAGTGTTTTCCATATTTATGCTCAAGTAAAATTGACTTGTTTAGTTGTAACCTGTAACTTGCTACTTGTCTTCAACTTATTCATGTTTATTGCTGTTGTAAATTGCCAACATTTTATAAAACCTACTTATTGTACTTCTTTACCATATTTCAGTTTGCTACAAAATGGCAAATTTGATCAACTTCTTTTTGGCTTAAGGGCGTACTACACCCATATATTGGTTTGATTGGTCTAAAAAAATATTTTTTCATTTATAGCTAGGCGATATATGCACGGATCATGTGAAATTAAAAAATATGAAAAAACATCGTTTTTCACCTATTTGTCTTAAAGTTGATTGGTTGATAAGGACGCTTATTCATCCCTTTTTCAGGGATTTTTTATTTAGCGAGAGTACGTAGTCAATCTCCATAGGGATGGGCGATACCAGCTTTTGGTACCCATTGTCGATCTAGAGCAGTCAGGGGGTGTGGGTCGAATTTGTAGAAAAAATAAAATAAAATGAAAAAATAAATGGCCGCGGAGCGCGCTTGCGCGACGCAGGGGGTTGTCTGAGGGAGGGTGTACCCCCCTCAGAAATGAAAAAAAAACGTGTGCAAAATGAAGATCTAATTGAAGCGATTTGGTGGACAATTTTGGCACTATTATGCCTAGGCCTACTAGTGTAAAATTTTAGTTTACGGCCGAAAATTTGTGAGAGCCTTTCGTGGACAAGTTTCAATTCCCTATTATCGTAGGCCTATAAATTGTTTTAAACATAAATCGGCGAAAGCAGAAGCGAAAATTGCCACTTGTAGGCCTATATCGATTACGCAGGGGAGGGTAAAATGAAGACTAAATTGAAGTGATTTGGTGGACCATTTTGGTATTAGTGTGTAAAATTTTAGTTTGAAAAAGCCGCAAATTTGTAAAATGATGGTCCATGAAACCTTCCTTGGACAAGTTTTCCCTGTAAGCCTATACCGCAAATTGGGCCTAAATTTGCAAATGTTGGAAGAAGAGCGAAAATGATCATATGTTTATCCACTACGCAAGGGGGAGTCTGAGGGTGATGTTCCCCCTGAGAAGTTTGAAAAATTTGCAAAATGAAGGTCGAATTGAAGCCATTCGGTGCATTGTTTTTACACTACTATTTGAATCAATTGCTTTAAACAGAAAAAAGGGCCCGAACTCAATTTGCAAAACTTGAGATTGGCAATTACTAAAGCATGCATAAATCGATGAAGTCGTATGGAGTCCGTCTTAATACTGGCAAAATGTGAGGGGCCCTGCATATCGGCGGACCCGCAGTAATTTTCACATGCTTTTAGGCAGGGCTGTCAACTTTTGGGGGGGGGTAGGAGCAACAAATTATTTATGACGATGCGTGAGATTTTACTTATTTTCCAGCTTTTTGCGTGAGCTTTACTACCTTGGCGTGAGATTATACTACCTTGGCGTGAGACCGTGAGAAAGTGACCCAATGCGTGAGACTCACGGCCAATGCGTGAGAGTTGACAGCCCTGTTTTAGGACGAGGACCCGCCTTCAAGCAATGCCTAAAACTAGTAATCGCAGGCCTCTAGGACCTACTTCCAATCGTCCCGACTAGACTGTGCGGTTATTTACACATGGGCCTACTCAATTACGTGCAATTTAGTTTCTCTCTCCTTTCCTCTTCTCTTTTCTCCTTTCTTCCCTTCTCTTCTCTTTATTTATTTATTGGGGGCGTCAGCCACCTGAATCCAGCATTAATTGAGTCAATGTGTAGGCCTATGTTGGGGATTGGAGGGGGTACTGAGGCCTACCACATTTAATAACGAACTTACTTACTCTTTGTGGGATTTGAATCGCAACACAGGTAATAATAAAACCAGTAGCAAACTTCACTTTACCAACAAGATACAACAACTTTACAACTTTCTTTTTAATTAATGAAACAAAGCTTATTTTTGACTCAGAGTTTAAATTTAAGATGCTAGCGAAGTCAATAACTTTGCACATTCTTCGGTTCCTTTGTTTCCACTCATGTTAAAAGAAGACATAAAACCTGATGATCAGCTGACTCTTTCTGTTGACAATTTAAGTTTAAAACATTATTAACACAATTTTTGTGTTGAAATTAATTGTAAACATTAAACAAAACCAATACATTGGCTATAGTTTCAAATCTTTCATAACATATAACCATGGTGTTTGTAAAATATTTTGTAAAAGATTTGCAATTAGGCCTACTTTGATTGGATTCGAACATTGCAACTTTACAATGCTCAAGAACACGAAAACTTTGAAGTGAATCATTACAATTACATGTAGGGCCTATGTTGATTGTTGTCTATACTTAACTTGACCCAAATATGATCTAGTTCTGTGACATGAGAATCACACATGGAATTTTAGAGGGATTAAGGGGGTACTACACCCCTGGCCAATTTTGTGCCTATTTTTGCATTTTTCTCAGAAATTATAGCGCATTGGTGACAAGTAAGATATGTATATTATAGGGGCAAGGAAAGCAAGTGAAACATTGTTAAAAATTGTATGAAATGAGGATTCCTAGCGTAAACTAGTTTCTATACACTTTTAAATGTGAATGATAGGAGGTCTGTAGGCTAAAGGGGGCCCCGAAAAATGTTCGTGATGAATTTTTTTGCTTCAGCCCCCCAGCAAGTGTTTGTGAGCGGTCGACGGTCCCTATAGGCCTACCACACACAATTTATTCGCTACCTGAAGTCGCTAATAGAGAATGAAAGAATTTTTTTGTTATATTTGTTTTCAATTTTCGAATAATTATTTTTGTTTTCAATAGGCCTACGTTCCATAAAAATAAAAGTATTGTATCGAAAATGACCGATACCAAAATGATATCGAATCACCCACCGCTAGAAAAACCAAATCATGGCGTCTGTACAAAAATGTATGCGGAAGTCTTTCATCAGCAAGCGAATACAGTGAGTTTCATGGATTTATACTGGATTTAGACTGGATTTTCTTAAAGTGGAATGATTTCAGCATGCGGTACAGGTAAGTGACGAAACTGTTAATACACGTGAACTAGTAGGGTGTCCCATTTAGCTGTTATCATTGTGAACATACCGATTCACATTACAAATGCATTATAAATCATGTTTTGTAAGCTTTGCTATTTTCTCAGAAAACTGAGCAAAAATTCACCTAATACTGAAAACCAAGGCATTGACTGTTCTTTAATTTCAACCTTATCAAACCTGAAACAAATATGCTGCCTTGCGAACACAAATTTTGCATATCATTGTCCACTAGAAGGGGGGGAAATAAGTTTAATTTCATTGATAACATGAAATTGATGCATATTAATGTTTTCAAAGCTGTGCATAATTAATTAATTTCCCCCAAAAAATAATTTTGGTACTTTTAACGTCTGTCACAAATGCTTAACAAGTGTGTGTGATTGGATTAACGGTATCAATTCTGAAATTCTAAAGAAACTCGATTTTGTGAATCGAGGTCTATGTACCTCTTCCGAGCTTCTACCTTTAAAAGCATGTAAGCTACATTGATACCGATGCCACCAATAGAACAAAATGCAGAAAACCCGCAAAAAATCCAATGGGTGTAGTACCCCCTTAAACCAGTTGAGCCTACACATTAAGACTGTCCTCTTTCAGTGTCATGACAATTGCATCACCGATGACCCTTTGACCTATTTACTTCTGAAGGTCACCTAACCTTCCCTTGGTCACCAAAGAGAGTCCATAAACACGCTGCACCCAGTACTGCAATTGCACCCCTGTTGAATAAAGCCAGAACAACAATTAGATGCATTTAAAAAACAAAAAATTTGTCACATTTTCACACATATACTGGACTTAGTACTTTGAACAAAAGAGCTGGCCTGTTAAAGATGAAACTGTAAATAGTAGAAATTTAGCAGATCCAAGTTTGTATTAAATTTGTTTCTTTAGTTTGTTCTTAAATATCCATCAGAGGTGTACAAACATGCTGAGTATAGCAGGAATAAACAAATTTTAATCTTTCCCCAGAGTAAAAAATAGCCATTGCACATGGGGAAAGATTAAAGTTTGTTCATCCTATTAACCCAGAGAACTATGTATAATAACTTTCATAACAGGAATATGATATCAACAGATAACGGGAATGTCTTCAGTTTAGCCACAGTGATTTTCGCGTATCTGCTGCCATTTCTGTTGATATGATCGGCTTTGTTTATTTGGGGCTTTATACTTCCTCTAAGATTTTTTTTGCTATTTTTGCTACAGCATTTGTCTCAATGTCAAAACAAACACAAACTACACTGCAAGATTCTCATCTGTGTGACGCCGATGTCATCACAATGTCACTCCATCGGAAACTACACCTCGGTTTTCCATATCGCCGGTCCGAAATAGCCGGGTAGCCAGCCTCCTAGGTTTCTACATAGTGACTTGGCAGCCGGGTGACTTCACAGGAGAGTCACACCGGTGTGACTACGCGACTGTGCCTGGGTGCTCAGTACCGGGGTTTGGGTTGCCGGTTTTGCTTTCATTGCCATATTTTTTATATTCTCTTGATTTATTCAATTAATATTCTTTATTTCTTGCTTTTTTAAGGGATTAGGGGGGAAATTACAAACTGCACTTTAAAAATAAGGGAAATATTAGATGAATAAAATAAATTTGTTAGTAAAAGAAATAAACATGATAAGTAAACAAAGTATAATTCAATAAACATGATGAATAAGATACATTTTTATTAATTGGTGGTCAAGTTATTTGAATAACTAAATAAAAATAAATAAATAAATAAATAAACATGAAGAAACCAATAAAAATGCAAAGAATGGAAGAAACAAAGAAACACTTCGAAAGAAAACAACTTGAGGAAAATTGCAATTAAAGAAGTTAAAAGTAGGAATATTATAAGAAGCATGTAGGCCTACTGATGAATTAAAATATTAAATGTGTAAAATAAATTAATAATAATAATTATGAATTAATAATTTATAACAAGCATTAATACATGTATTTGCGTGATAAAAAATAAGACACAGTTTCAAACAAACACTGCAATAGGCCTATATTGATGTGAATAAATAAAAACAAAATTTAGTGAAATATATTTAAGTGAATATCAAACTCAAGCAACAAAAACAAGTTACCGTAGCTATTTTTTAAAAGTGCACGCATCAAGTTTACAAAAATACACAGCAAACAAAAGTTTATCTACGAGTCGCCAGTCGATTTACAATAGCAACAAAATACAAATAAAAAAAATCCCCGATTTATAGGCATAATTTGATAACGTAAAAAAATCAACATGAAAAAGAAATCAAACTAATAGGCCTATAAAAACACCATTTTGAAAAACGGAAAAAGAAAATAGCACAAGCCAAAGTTTTGCATAAACTTACGGCAGTAAAAGTATAAATTGTAGTAGGCCTATATTCACGAAAGTGACAAGAAGTAAAACAAAATGCATGCTAGGCCTATAAATCAATTAACAGAAACATTCTTGCTTCAACATAAGTGAAGCTTTGGCAAATCAAAATGATTAAATTGAAAATGCTAGGCCTATAGGCATAGGCCTACTTTGCGAACTTCGGCTGAAAATAAAATTAATATCGCTTTTAACACAATTTATTTTAAATTAAAAAAAAGTGTCAATAGGCCTGTAACGTTATCATGCAAAAATATGAAAAATAGGCCTAATTTGATTGCAAAACATGCCATCTAACCACTGAAGTAAACAAAGCAATGATATAAGTTTTGTGGGAAAACAAACAAACAAATAAAGAAAATAAAAACGTTTGAAATGAAACAAACAAATAAACCAAGAACAAGAACTGCAAATAAAACACACACAGTTGATGAGATTATTAAACATGCAGCACGAAAAGAATTAAAATATATAAAGAGAACAATAAATAAGCGAAACAAAATTAATCGGAAGTCTCACAGTTGAAATATAAATGATAAAGAATGCAAAAGCACGATAAAAAAACACAAAGACGGCAGTGCAGTTAGCCACAGACCCAGTGTACAGCATGCATCAATCAATTAATTATAAAACCAACTCATTCCATTCATGAGCGTATGCAAGCAGTAAACAAGCATAATACGCGTATTTTGTCATCATCAACGCGTATTTTGTAGATATAGGCCTACGCGCGCGTCCCCGGAGTGTTCGAACTCGTAACAGGGCTCGGTCAACGACCTTTTGGCAGTGTAGTCACCTTGAAGTTCGCCGACTGGGCACCGAGCAGGCGACGCATGGGGGCACTGGCTACGGAAGTCACTTTGATGTGAGTACAAGATGTGGACCACTGTCGGAATCTACTCAGTGGTGTACATCATGAGTCGCCGATGTGGCATCGAGCAGGTAACACATCGGAGGCTAGCAGTTGTAGTCACTGCATGATGACACTGCTGCATAATACCCTACTGCCTTGTTTCCGATGTAGTCACTCTCCTGCAGTGACTCCGTCGGCCACCATAAGGTAGGTTATTCTGGAGTGACGGCGGTAGTGACTTTAGAGTTCCAGTGCGATATAGTCACTATGTCGCCAGGAATTTTGCAGTGTACATGTAATACTGATCCTAACAAACAGCCATGAATATTGAACTTCCGAAATCTTGCAAAGCAGAGCGCCACACCAACTCAAAACAATACGATCGGTCAAGAAGTCCTCACCTGATCAACTGTAATCTGGAAAACAGTTTTTAGGAAATTCCAGAAAAAGTTGGTTTTTTTAAAAAGAATTTTGACATCCAGAGAAGTAGTTTTTAACACTTCTTAACTGTTTTAAAATATGAATGAGGTGATATACACTGCAAAATTCCTGGCGGCAGAGTGACTACATCGCACTGGATCTCTGCAGTCACCACTGCCGCCACGCCATAATAACTTACGGTATGGTGGCCGACGGAGTCACTACAGGAGAGTGACTACATCGGAAACAAGGCAGTAGCGTACTGTGCAGCAGTGTCATCACGCAGTGACTACAACTACTGGCCTCCGATGTGTTACCTGCTCGATGCCTCATCGGCGACTCATGATGTACACCACTGACTAGATTCCGACAGTGGTCCACATCTTGTAGTCACATCAAAGTGACTTCCGTAGCCAGTGCCCCCATGCTTCGCCTGCTCGGTGCCCAGTCGGCGAACTTCAAGGTGACTACGTTGCCAAAAGGTCGTTGACCGAACCTTGTTATGAGTTCGAACACTCTGGGGGCGTGCGCGTATATCTACCAAATCGCGCTGATGATGACAAATCGCGTATCATGCTTGTTTACTGCTTGTATACGCTCATGAATGGAATGAGTTGGTTTTATAATTAATTGATTGATGCATGCTGTACATGGGGATCTGTGGCTGTAGGCCCTACTGCCGGCTTCTTTTTTTTTTTTATCGTGCTTTTGCATTCTTTATCATTTATATTTCAACTGTGAGACTTTCGATTCATTTTGTTTCATTTATTTATTCTCTTTTATTTTAATTCTTTTCGTGCTGCCTGTTTAATTAACTCATCAACTGTGTGTGTTTTATTTGCAGTTCTTGTTCTTGGTTATTTGTTTGTTTCATTTCAAACGTTTTTATTTTGTTTATTTGTTTACTTGTTTTCCCACAAAACTTATATCATTGCTTTGTTTACTTCAGTGGTTAGATGACATGTTTTGCTATCAAATTAGGCCTATTTTTTCATATTTTGCATGATAACGTTATATAGGCCTATTGAATTTTTTTTATTCAAAATGCATTGTGTTTTTTAAATGTTTTAAAAGAGATATTAATTTTCAGCCGAAGTTCGCAAATTAAAGTATGCCTATTATAATAGGCCTAGCATTTTCAATTTATACATTTTGATTTGCCAAAACTTTACTTATTTTGAAGTAAGAATTTTTCGGTCATATTTAAAATTGATTTATAGGCCTAGCATGCATTTTGTTTTACTTGTCACTTTCCTGAAAGGTCTACTACAAATTTATACTTTTACTGCCGTAAGTTTATGCAAAACTGGTGTTTAATATGGTGTTTTTATAGGCCTATTAGTTTGATTTGTTTTTCATGTTGATTTTTTTACGTTATCAGATTATGCCTATAAATCGGTGTCACATCAATATAGGCCTATTGCAGTGTTTGTTTGAAATTTTTTATCGCGCAAATATTAATGCTTGTTATGAATTATTATTGTTATAATTATTTGTTTATTTTACACATTTAATATTTTAATTCATCAATAGGCCTACATGCTTCTTATAATATTCCTACTTCTTTATTTGCATTTTTTCTCAAGTTGTTTTCTTTCGAAGTGTTTCTTTGTTTATTCCATTTGGTTTCTTCCTGTTTATTTATTTCTTAATTTTTTATTTATTTTGTTATTCAAATAACCACCAATTAACAAAAATGTATTTTATTCATCATATTAGTTTATTGAATTATACTTTGTTTACTGATCATGTTTATTTCTTTTACTAACAAATTCATTTCATTCATCTAATATTTCCCTTATTTTTAAAGTCCAGTTTGCAATTTCCCCCTCCCTAATCCCCTAAAAAAAGCAAGAAATAAAGAATATTATTTGAATAAATCAAGAGAATATAAAAAATATGGCAATAAAAGCAAAACCGGCAACCCAAAACGCCGGTACTGAGCACCCAGGCCCAGTCGCGTAGTCACACAGGTGTGACTCTCCTGCGAAGTCACCGCGTCGCGAAGTCACTCTGTAGAAACCTAGGAGGCTGGCTACCCGGCTATTTCGGACCGGCGATATGGAAAACCGAGGTGTAGTTTCCGATGGAGTGACATTGTGGTGATATCGGCGTCACACAGATGAGAATCTTGCAGTGTAGTAGTGAAATTCACACCTGTTTATAGGAATTCTCATTAGCTAGTATGTTTTGGCTGTGGTGTTTAAAAAATATAAAGAAAATTTAAAATATACCAACACAGAGAGGGTGAGGATAAGTAAAATATAAACCCTCTCACACAAGTTTACTTACCATAAAGTATATCTTACTGGTCTGGAATGTTGGAACACATTGTAGCGCTTCACTCGTAGTGCCTTGTGGTCTTTGAATGCCCTCATGATATCCTTGCATCTGATTTCCAAAATTTAAAAAATGGATTATTATAAAATATTAATATCATCCAAAAGTGAAAGAAAGAGGGAGAGAGAGATAATGCGAGTTCAAGCCCGGGTATAGTTCATGTTTATTCTAAAAAGACAAATGACCTAACTTAAAATTCCCCTGGGCAAGGAAAAAATTGCTTATTGCCTCGGTTACTTGTATGAGAACTCGGGGAGCTGATCCTGGCTGCAAATCCCTGATTGTTACTTCATGGAGTGTCTTGGACCACAGTGGTCAGTGAATTCATGTCAAGTTTACTGAGGCTTGTGAGTTTATGTGCCTGCCTAGCGCACTATAAATCACTGCCTTTTTATTTTCAAGATAACTGCAAGTACAACTTACCCTCCATATGTAGACACAGCCAAGAGTGCATTGCGCTTATCAACTAACTGTACATCAACTGAACTGTAAATGCTGAATTCTTCAGCAAGCTGGAAAGAATACAAGATGAGGGGAAAACAAAGATTTCTGATAATTTCATTAAACATGCTTGGTGACTACTGCACATCATCACAACATCAAACTCTCTGACAGTGACTCATTTATTTACATTTTAACCTTGCATTAATATAAAGGGAAATTCTGATTTTTAGATGTAGCTTGTTTTCTTCGTTACCCCCCCCCCCTCCCCCATTGATTTATACACAAATTAAACTTTGAATGCCTGAAACTTACATTTGATGCTGTTAGAATATAATACCTATCAATATTTTGTAACTTTTGATGTTCATAAATTACTACAGATTACTGCAATAACAATTTTCCCTTGAAGTGCCAAAAAGCCAAAATCTTCAAGGGCCTTGGGTAGGGCCTCATTAATTTTCAAGCAGGTGAATTAAAATTCTAATTTGTTAATGCTACAATGGTCCACATTTTGTGACACTTTGTACAACTCCACGCAGACAATTAACTTTGTTATTCTTCAGTCTAAATATTATCTTGTTAGAACTCGGTGAAAAAGGTGAAACCTGATATGTCTGCTTGTTGAAAGTTTGTTGGGAAACAGAGAGACATTTTAGAAATAACAACATTTCTATTATATTTTGAACAGCAGGTGGGGCAGCATTGCATTGTAATTTTGGAGAGATTAAAACCTACAGGTTCCAGTGTAATGCTCTATGTTTTTGTTTTGTTTTTGTAAAATGTGTTGTATTTTGTGTGTGATCTGGGTTTTTTTTTCTTTTTTATGATGCAATAAATGGCAAAACCTTAGGGTTCTGTGAAAAAAGAAAGACTCCAGACTTGCTAATCAACAACCAAGTAATGCCATTGATTGATGATGAAGTCAGTAGTGAATTTGGTGACAAAAAGGCCAGCACGGTAGCATATCAGCGGGCCCACAGTGATTTTCACAGGTTATTCAGAGGTGTAACACTTTGCATGAATCAGTTTAGATTCTTACAAATTAAGATTAGGAGAATCAATTTAATTCTCAGATTCCCTGATTCTCTGCAGCCTGCTATTGGCCCAAGGGCCTGCCTTATTCCATACACTGACTGCAGGATCAGGCCCATCTAGATTCTGTTAAAAAACATGGTCCCCCCCCCCAACCGACTCACTCACCTTTGAGGCACTGAGAGTACTCATTCCTATTGCAGACACATACAGTAGTCTAGGTCGTCTTGATGGAGGATCAGGCCCAGCTAGATTCTGTCATGAACCCCTGTCCCCAATGCCCCCCTCCCCCACTCACTCACCTTTGATGCACTGAGAGCATTTATTCCTATTACAGACACATACAGTAGTCTAGGTCGTCTTGATGGAGGATCAGGCCCAGCTAGATTCTGTCATGAACCCCTGTCACCCCCCCCCCCCCACTCACTCACCTTTGAGGCACTGAGAGTACTCATTCCTATTGCAGACACATACAGTAGTCTAGGTCGCCTTGATGGAGGATCAGGCCCAGCTAGATTCTGTCATGAACCCCTGTCCCCAATGCCCCCTCCCCCACTCACTCACCTTTGATGCACTGAGAGCATTTATTCCTATTACAGACACATACAGTAGTCTAGGTGCCTTGATGGAGGATCAGGCCCAGCTAGATTTTGTCATGAACCCCTGTCACCCCCCCCCCCCCACTCACTCACCTTTGAGGCACTGAGAGTACTCATTCCTATTGCAGACACATACAGTAGTCTAGGTCGTCTTGATGGAGGATCAGGCCCAGCTAGATTCTGTCATGAACCCCTGTCCCCAATGCCCCCCCCCCCACTCACTCACCTTTGATGCACTGAGAGCATTTATTCCTATTACAGACACATACAGTAGTCTAGGTCGTCTTGATGGAGGATCAGGCCCAGCTAGATTCTGTCATGAACCCCTGTCACCCCCACCCCCCCACTCACTCACCTTTGAGGCACTGAGAGTACTTATTCCTATTGCTGACACATACAATAGTCTAGGTCGTCTTGATGGAGGATCAGGCCCAGCTAGATTCTGTCATGAACCCCTGTCCCCAATGCCCCCCCCCCCCACTCACTCACCTTTGATGCACTGAGAGCATTTATTCCTATTACAGACACATACAGTAGTCTAGGTCGTCTTGATGGAGGATCAGGCCCAGCTAGATTCTGTCATGAACCCCTGTCCCCAATGCCCCCCTCCCCCACTCACTCACCTTTGAGGCACTGAGAGTACTTATTCCTATTGCTGACACATACAATAGTCTAGGTCGTCTTGATGGAGGATCAGGCCCAGCTAGATTCTGTCATGAACCCCTGTCCCCAATGCCCCCCTCCCCCACTCACTCACCTTTGAGGCACTGAGAGTACTCATTCCTATTGCAGACACATACAGTAGTCTAGGTCGTCTTGATGGAGGATCAGGCCCAGCTAGATTCTGTCATGAACCCCTGTCCCCAATGCCCCCCTCCCCCACTCACTCACCTTTGAGGCACTGAGAGTACTCATTCCTATTGCAGACACATACAGTAGTCTAGGTCGTCTAGATGGAGGATCAGGCCCAGCTAGATTCTGTCAAGATAATCAAATAATTAACATGAAAATTACTCTAAAAAATTTCTTGGAACTGCAACACTGCGGGTATTATGGTTTTAATTTGGGTAGCAACATGGACTTTATTTTAACTGGTTTTCCCTGTTATCATAACAAGTTACTTTCTAGCATTGTTCTTTTCGATGTGCTAAACCTTCATTCTTATCGATCATTCATCCATGCATTTCAAATTAACAATTGAATAAACCGCGCATTGTACTGGCTCTTGGGATATTCCGCAGGGGCTCATCACAGGCAAGCAAGCTTGACCATGCTTTAACAGCAATTTTGACCACATGCATCGTTTTGATTTGCAACGCTTGAAAATGCATCAACTTTCATATACCAATATTTCATTCATCAATCTTTGTCAATTTAGAGTGCTTGGTAGCAAATTTGGTATCAAATCAGAGCTAACAAGATTCTGCACATGACAGTAGCAATCAAATTGTCATAACAAGATCAGGTTTTGGTGTAGGGTGGGTTACATAACCACGGACTTTCTTTCTTTGAGGTGTTTATATTAACTGATACAAGGCAGCTGGACAACATGTATTATTGAAAGACCAATCTATTGTAATATATTTGTGGAGGATATCTGTGTTTCGTCTGTTTCGTCAAAAAACACGCACAATATTGCAAACAGAAAATATCTTACAAATTCAATTTGAGTAATACTTACAATATATGGTACATTGGCTCTGATGAGGTTGAGCTTATTCATCCATGGTTTGACTGCATCTAGTATGGCTCGAAATCCCAATGGGGAACTTACTGTTGCACTGGACATGCAGACGAAAAAACAAGCAACATTCAATCTACGACATTCATGTAGGCATATGAATCTTTGGCAGCAGATCAATTGCAACATTTGACATTTGAACCACTCAAGACATTCTTTCTTTTATGTTTTTAATTCATTATATTCAAAACATTAAGTATATGTAGGAGCCAATTTAAATGGATGCCCACAGTAACTTTAAGTACTTTTTATTTAGTGGTCTCTTTATATAATACCGTATATCAGAGCAATTTACAATTTTACCTCAAGATGACCTTTGATATTTGAGACCAAGTCCACTTATACTTTTGGGATGGCATCTGTTTTACAAAACTTTAACCAAATCAGCACATGAAGACAGAAATAGCAATTGCATAGTATCTTTCTTAACAAGTTCTGGACAGACAAAACAAATGCAATATTTTAAGATTTTATACATACCTGATCTTCTTTGCTGCCTGGAAGTGGGCTAACCTCAGAAACACTAAAAATATACGACAAATTACATCAAGATATTAAAATTATTGCATCATAAATATTGCCATCATTAATTATCTTTAAAGGTGGGTAACCTGATTGACAGCCTCATCCTCCCATTTTCCCACATCAAAATGTAGATTTTGATATCAGGTGAAAGCTCATATCAAGCAGAAGTTGTTTGTGCATCCTCTCGGTTGGGTTGTTATATCAATTCTATTGCACATACCCATTTCTCATGGCTATCAAAGGAGACAACACTCTCACGAATCCCTATTGGTTTGTACAGGGCCTTTCAGTTCCAGTAAATTTTCCCCATACAGAAAATACCAATTTGCCTTTTCTTTTGTGCTTATTGCAAGCCAACCGAATTAATAATGCATGAAATGCACTTATCACTGTTATTGGGCTATTCTAGTTAAAACCCACACAACCCCTGTGGAAGATTCTGGAAATATCTACCACAGGGTGAGCATTTTTAAAATGTAATTGGCCAATTGGTAATTGAAACCCATACTCCCCTTGTATTATGGATTTACCTACATCTTCCACAAATGGATTGAGTATTTCAAATGGAAGTTACCCAATTATCTATTCTATTCAAATCTCATACTCCCTCTGTGGAAGACTTTAGCTAAATCTTCCACAGGGGTAGTGTGGATTTTAAATGGAATAGCCCATTGTTACTTACCATAACCACATAAATAAGCATCATAGGCAGCCTCATGGAGTGGATGACTATCCTCTGAAATAAAAGAAAAACATTTTTTTTTACAGTTTATAATGGTGATGATCATGAGGAGGAATTACGACTATGATTATAATACTGACAAGAAGAACACAAAAAAGACAAGAAGAAAAAGAACAGAAAGAACAAGAGAAGAGGAAGCAAAAAGAAAATGTTGAAGAAGAAAGAGAAGAGAGATTAAAGAAGAAGAGAAGTTGAAGAAAAGAAGCTTGACAATGCAGATAAGAAACAAACTCAGTATCTTCTACGATCTCTTATTTCAACATGAAAACATTGTTTCTTTCTTATTCCAATGAAACTTTTGAAAAATTCCATTGAAATTTGCAAAAAAACAGCCAATGCCCTCATCAATCAGGCTCTGTGTCCCCCTCCCCCAAGACTCGCTCTATTCTCTGTAAGGTAAAAAACTATATAAATGCATGATGCATTTGCTTGTACTAACAATCAGGAAAATCAGAAGTTTGGAAATTTAACAAGTGGCCCAGAGTAATCTCTAAAGCAGATTTCTTATATGCCGTGCATCTAGCATATACGTGCATGAACGCAGAATTGATAAATAATCACATTGATTGGCTGATCAATAATCATGACCACTATTGGGCTATTCCATTTAAATTCCACACTACCCCTGTGGAAGGTTTTGGAAATTTGTTCCACAAGGGGAGTATGAATTTCAATTGAAATTGGCACATTAATTCCATTTGAAATTCATACTCCCTCTGTAGAAGATATTTCCTAAATCTTCCACATGGGTAGTGTGGATTTTAAATGGAATAGCCCATTGTCATTCTCAATGATCAAATTTTTGACAAATTTTGCATTTCAAAAATACCAAAAAGCAATTTATAAACAATTTTTTTACACTTTAGCTGGGATCACTGAAAGGGACTTTAAGCAATTTACTTTATGCATCCAGAGGCATAGCGTGGGTCATCATATGGGGGTCACCATCCAGGATTGGGGGCAACAAGTCTGATGGGGGGGGGGGGGCACAGGCCATTTTTCTGCAATTTTGCTATGTGATTTTCTAAACTTTGCAAGTATCATACTCACTATATTTGCACTGATTTTGAGAAAGCTCTATGTATGGAGAATGTAGCACAAGAAATCTGCCCTTGTCACTGTCAATACATAATAAAAAAATACAGGATCAGATATTAATAATAAGTCATGAACAGATGAAGGTCATAAATTTCAACATTTCAAAGTATAAAATAATTAAATAAAATAAATCTTCCCACATTTCCATATTTGTTGTCTTAGCCTCATCAGCTCATTTGGAACTTAGGCTCAGAAAAAATAAATTCTTTTTTTGAGGGTCTATGGTTGAAAACTAAAAAGGGGTAAATGTTAAAGGTACATTAAAAACTTACACACTAAAGGATCTAAGAGTGAACAGATGTTTGTCATCCACTCATGCAGTCCACATAAAGGAGAGAACAAATCTGAACCTTTGGATTTGAACCACCATGCACACACAATTTAATGCTGGTGTTCACTACATGCCACAACAGCAGATTTACCACCAAATTTAACAATTAACATGTAATGATATTATTACATGTTTAATTCACCAGCAAACCTGTCATGAGCTGTTGTGGTGTGTGGTGGCGATGACAGGGTTCTCGCTAGGTCCAAATATTATGGGGTCCAGTTGGACGCCATAATCTGCAAAATTTTAAAATTATGGGATCCCAAACAATTTTTTTGGGTCTTTAGACACAAATTTTCACATGTTAGTCTCAAATGATGGGGTCCAGGCACATCGTCATCATCCCTATATCTTCGTGTCAAAAATTGCAGTGATAGTACCGCGAATCCTCTCGTTTTTCAATAGCTACGCATGGCGATTTTGTTCGAGATAGGCCGAGCGACTCAGGCCAAGTATAGTACAACTAGCATATGAGATACCACCAAGTTCTATTCTACACATTATTACGATTTGCGCATGCTCTAGTATCCCATATGGTGTTGCTATTACTAGTGCCCCATAAGGTGTTGCTATTACAAGGAAATTCGATTTGTTTTCAGGTAAAATACAGGTTTTGTTTTTAATACACTAACTTGAAATTAAATACACTAATTAGCGGCCATTGCTGTTTGCTCTGGATACATTTTTACTGCATTTTTGGCGTAACAATTTTTAAATCGTAAGTTAAAATTGTGATATATTTAATTTTGAGAATTACAATTATATAAAGGAACACATAGCCCATTCACCTAAGATCCAGGTGCGGCTTGTATAGAATATTCGATCACACATGTATATCACAATGCATATGTAAACTCTCTTTATCTATGTCAATAATAGAATATTGCTTTCACCAACGGAGTATGGAGCTGTATGAAAAAATATTTATAATATAGGGTGTTGACACTGTGCCAGGTGGACCCCATAATTTTCAAAATTTGAAAAATATGGAGTCCATTATGATTATACTGTGCTAAAAGACCCCAAAACTTGGTGTAGCAGGAACCATGGTGGTGAACTCCCAACATAAAATTGTGAGTGTGCGCTGGTTTGAATCCAAATGGTTCTGATTGTTTCTGTTCTTTATTATAGTGCCATTTTGCCTGAGCGTCACTTCTTCATTTATTATACTTCATTTGTGATCCTTGCATTTTATTATTTAAGGGCAGAGCAATGAGAGAGAACATGGACCTTTTCGAGCATCATTATTTTTTAATTGTATGTCCAAAGTATATAAAACTATACATTTTTGGAAAGGAAATGAGTCAAGGAATCCCATGGTGACGTCAGATTTGTTCAAAAATATTAAGTTTCTGAAAAAATCACAAAAATACACTTTTTTTACACAAATTTTTTTTGTGACAAAAAATCCGTTCGGAGTAAAAAAAAAAATTAGTTACTTTTTCATGGAGAAGAGACATGAACTTAGGGAACATTTTTTATTTTTTGAAATTAAGTCTTATTTTTCAAATATTGCAAAAACATGTGAAAAAGCAATTTTGTCACTCTATTAAGCTCAAAATTGCACATAATGGTGTATATTTTTGTTTAAAACAAATATTTTGAAAAAATGAGAAAACCTTCCCCAGACTTTGATGTGCTCTAAGCGATAGTGCAAAAAGTTTACCTTTTGCTTGCATATTTTTCGAGTTATCTTGTCACAAAAACCGTGCAATATTGTCAAAAATGAACTCTGAGAAATCGATGTTTTAGTAAAAAATGTCAAAATAATGCACAAAACGTCCGTATATTTTAAAACGGTAAGACTTTCACGCTTGTAAAAGCTGTATCTGGTGCATGGTCTAAATATGCATCTTTTTGCACCAATGAATCTATGTCTGGTTTTAGTGCGCCAAAATCCAAAATAATTAAAAAATCTAAGTGGCTTTTTCACTACAAATGTTTGTTTTGTTTACATCACATTTGCTGGCATAACAACATACCAAATGCGCCTTGATTGCGTTGGATATACGCGCAGCGATTCGCGCACGTAATCACAATATTTCGCAGTCGCGCATTTCTGACTCATTATTTTCCGCCAATTTACTAAGCTGTCTTGAGCCATGTGACTTTTTAGAGTTGAAAAGAGTGAAATCAATCAAGCAAAAATACGAATAAATATTAGCAAGTTGTATTTTATCAGTTTCGAGCGAAAGAATACATCTTAGTGTTGATAAATATCAAAAAATCTCAAATTCGGTCGTGGACGAATGTGTCTTCCATTACTCTGGCCTTAATGTGTCACATTATCTTATGTCCTGCTAGGGTACAGCAAATAGGCTGCCATCTCTTTATATATATTATATTATATATAGTCATCCCCCACCCCCACCTTCACCCCCCACACACCCCTATGTGTTTGCCTCCAAATGTGGACAGTTTTGGAATATGCAAACATGGTTGTTTGAATCCGCACTCTGTCGACATACCGAGGACGTTTTCCGTCACTTTTTGTGTGTATGTGTATAAGATGAAATTTTATCCTTTACAGACCTCCGAAACCAAGGACAGTCCCCCGTTGCAGAGAGGTCCATGGTTTAAATGGGAAATGTGTGTCCTCATTTATCGGCCAGCACATATGCACACAATATGCACAATGTAAATAACACATAGTGAGCAGGGGCATCGCCAGACCTTTTTCATTAGGGGGGTGTAAGAGTCAATGATTGCCGACGAGCCGTCTGTATGCCGACATACCAAATACTAGAGTGGTTGTCACCATGTAGCTGAACCATGTTGCATCAGCCGGGGGGACTTTGTTTTCATTTTACACCTTGGGAATCATAGGCATGCCTTCTTGGCATTTCGAAATACACCCAAATATGAATACTGACATTTTAGATGTCGAAAGCAGAAGCGAAAAATGGTCATTTGATTGACCACAACATAGAGGGGTGTCTGAGGGGGGATTTTCCCCCTCAGAAGTAAGAAACTTTTGCAAAATGAAGACCCAATTGAAGCGATTTGGTGGACCATTTTGACACTATTAGAGTGTAAAATTTTAGTTTGAAAAAGCCCCCACATTTGTGAAATGAGCGGTCCATGAATCCTTTTGCGCGAATTTTCCCCTATTATTGTAGGCCTATAAATTGTGTTAAACAAAAATTTGAAAATGTCAAGAACAGAAGCGGAAATGGTCATTTGTGTGACAACAACGCAGGGGGGTGTCTGAGGGCCCCTCAGAAGTAAGAAACTTTTGCAAAATGAAGACCTAATTGAAGCGATTTGGTGGACCATTTTGGCACTATTTTGTGTAAAATTTTAGTTTGAAATCTTTCGTGAACAAGTTTTCCCTATTATTGCAAGTGTATAAATTTGGTAAAACATGTTAAACTATAGGGGCTAAACTGGCAAATATTGAAAGCAGAAGCGAAAATGGCCACTTGTTTATCCACTACGCAGGGGGTGTTTGAGGGGGTTCCCCCCTCAGAAGTTGGGAAATTTTGCAAAATGAAGGTCTAATTGAAGCCATTTGGTGCAGCATTTTTACACTATTTAAATCATTGCTTTACAAGACTTGAGACTCCCAATATTCAAGCATGCATGTATTCATGTCAGCATGGAGTCCGTCTTAATATAATACTGACTTGGTGACAAAATGTGACGACGGGCCCTGCATTTCGGCGGGCCGGCAGTAATTTTCAAATGCTTTTAGGACGAGGACCCGCCTTCAAGCAATGCCTAAAATAATTGCAGGCCTATTATAAGACCTACTTCCGATCGACCCGACTGCATGTTTTTTAGGCATAGGCCTACTATACGTGCAATTTAACTTTTTTCTCTCCTCTTTTTCTCCCTTTTTCCCCTTTCTCTTCTCTTCTCTTCTTTCCTCCTTCCCCTCTTTCTTTTTCTTTCCTTTTCCTCCTTCTCCCCCTTTCTTTGCAATTTGCTGACGACGGCACGATTTTGCCGACGGATTTGACGATTGGGGGGGTGTCACACCCCCATACCCCCCCTCTAGCGACGGCCCTGATAGTGAGTCTTCTACTTACCTGCATAGATTCTGGTAGAGTTGATCAAGACCTGTAGATGTGACTGGTAGACCTTTCTCAATTAGCTCCTGTATGTGTATGAGAAAGGAACATTAATGTTCTGCATGCTGGGCATAGGCTTCAACATAAAAAGTCTCAAGTTTTGAGATATTTTCTGAAAATATCAAGAGCTATTTCAAGAACCTGTGAACCAATACAGGGCTTGTTTATACTTAGTTTAATGCATTTTTCAAAATACGGTCATGAAAATGAACAATTCTGGAATTTTTTTATTTTTTTTTAAATTTGAAACTTGTCGCCTGCAGTCGACACCCGTTGTCTGCAGTCAACACCCACATGGAGAGAGTAAACATAAAGTACCATAGACAACAATTTACCCACCCTGTTGTACAAGTCACATTTTTGTTTTGGGCACATATTTTTTCCTTATTTTTGGGTTGCTATATATATAACGTAAAACCCCGTCTACAAGCATATATAGTGTTTTTTATAAAAGCTTAATTAATTCGAAGCAAGCGTTAATATACCAATACAATAGATTGGTCTTAAAATAACACTTGTTTGTATATGCTTGGATCCGTAATTTATTTGCTCAAACTCCATAATGGCGACTGGATTAATGTAGCTTTCATCAGAAGCACACTATATGCTTGTAGACAGGGTTTTACGGTACATGTAAAATCAGCCATTTCTTGGGGGAAGAGGATTGGTTTTCATTGAAAACATGCAAGCAAAGCAAGTACAAAAAGGTGTAATTTTTAAAACAGATTTTTTAAGGTCATTTGTAAAAACAAAACAAAAAGTTAGAGCACTTGAGATGCTTCCAGGAGCAATTTAAATCACCTAATAAATAAAAATTTATCTATAAAAAGTTTTTGGATTCCTCTCAAATGCAATTTCAAAATGTAACATAAGGCAGCCATTACACATACAATGTTCTTGCCACAGACTACTACAGACTATTTGCAAACAGCCTAAGTCCCTGTGCTTTGTATGCTGTGAATTCTCACATATTCATGAGGGCCAAACATTCAAATGTGAGTGTCTGGAAACCACCCCAGCTTTATTTGTGTAATGTGATATAGTGTTGTGTGTCTTCACATTTACGTATAGACTGTAAAAATATGTGGTATGTTTGTAGCAGTTATGTATGTTGCACATCATGGAATGATCGTCCCTCATTAATGGGCGATGCTGGGACTTTACATGTACCAATGTACCTGTTGGCAAAGTTTCTCCCTTTATTTTCAATTCTTACCTTTTTCAATTTGAATGATAGATTCTTGGTATCAACCACTTGAGGGAACAAAGTATGTATGGCTTTCTTGAAGTCATTAAATTTATCTGAATAACAAACAGGGTAAAAAAGTTAAATAGATACTTCAATTTCATTCAAGTCACAGTCTTAAATATACAAGCTTGGAAAATGATTTTGGGGTCATTAATAGAGTCAGGGCTGTCAACTTTTTGGAATTTATGTTTATAAACTTTATAGTCATGGTTTTGAGATCTATAATTTTAATTTTGAGATCTAACATTTTTGGGCCTATAATTTTAACCATGCCTTGAATAAAAAGCAGTCAATACTTGTTTTATATACCAAATCTTAAGTTTCTTGTCATCTGGTTAAAAGCATCAATTTTGGGAAGTGAAATAAATAGTTTCAATGCAAATGGCACAGATTACAATCTGAGATTTCCACGTAATTATAGCATCGTGTGCATAATACCATTTCACTCTGGGAACAAAGCACACACAGAACTATGCCCAGGGGCTTTTAAACAATCAGATGGCGGGAATCTTTAGATGAGGTATATAAATGATCCTATCTCACCTGGCAGAGGATTATGAAACTTCTCATGGACGAATAGTAGATCTGTCAACATGTTGTGTCCTAATAGAGGCTATACAAGAAAAAAAGGAGAAAAAGGATAGAGTCTTATATGCAGGGCTGTAGCTACAGTGGCCGACCAGCACATTTTTTTTCTTATAACAAACAATTTTTTTCATCATAAAAAGAGCAAAATGTTTTTCTAGGTATGGCATGCCTGGTATAATTTGTAACCTGATTTTAAACATCACTGCTCATAGAGCTCTTCCGGCATGGTTTTGAACATTTTCTAGGTTTTTTAAGACATTTTAATAACAAATTTTATTTGTCAGATTATATGAAGGTCATAAAAACATTTTAAAACATTTCCATGAAAAAAACCTGCTTGCAAAAGTTTTTGAAGACATTTTGCATTTGCTGGGTCCCAAGCATCCCCATGAGAGTAACATTTAGCTCCCCTGTAATGGGCTATTCCAGTTGAAATCTACACCCCTATGGAAGACATGACCTTTACAGGGGTATGAATTTAAAATAGCGTCACCCATTCAGGCTCATGGCCAGAGGGTGCAGTAGGGGTGACGAGCCAAATTGGGCTGAAAATGTCAAAAAAATTGATAAATATACAAAATATCATGAGCTTTCTGTGAAATTGGCTAAATTATAGGATCCAAAAATCAATTGCAGAGGGGATAAAGGTCTACTTTTAGCAAGAATGAAGATTTCTCTTGAAAAGGTCTGCATTTAATATCACTCCTCATCACCAGGAGAGTGATATTTAGCTCTCCTGCAATCTTCAAATGTCCCAGCCTGTCAATGCTTACCTTTTTACTCTCAACAAGTATCCTAAAGACATGTGTAAAACCCAGGATGTATTCTAGTAACCTGTAACAGCCAATCAATCAAATAAATAACTAAGTAACTAAATAAATAAATAAATAGGTGAAATCAATCAATTAATCAATCAATAATTTAATTGTCTTATACTACATGCGACAAAAGCTGCAGAAGAGATATCTAACACTTCCCACAATGCATTGCTTTCATTTCAATTTTCTGTACTGATTTGCACCCTAGTGCAACATGAGTTGATAGTGACCAAAGGTGCCTCAATTAACAGAACACATCTTGCAAAATGTGTTTATTTCAGGACTATCGACCCAAACTGTGGTGATGTATCATGTTGCAAAGGATTCTGGGAAGGACAAGATATCGTCTCTTAAAACTCTATCAGAACAGTTTTCTTTTATTCCATTAACTTCTCATGGATATGGCGAAATGCAATATTGCCACACACAGCTTTCAATAAGCAACACAGGAGCAGTTAAGATGGACATTACCTGATGATGATTTGCTAGGTCTGAAATGTTAGAAAGTGTCACAAAATGTGGACCAGAATATCATTCAAATTTTCATACTCTTGAACATGTAATAATTATACCAAATAAAAATTTAAAAGGGCCCTATATTTTCAGACCTAAATGGTCCTTAAAAATGTTGGCTTATCTACCACTGTTCACAGTGCTTCATTTAAATTACAGATCATAATCAAATCAAATTTGGACAGACAGTGTAACCTCTTTTTACTAGAGCCATGATTGGACTAAGCATTGGTCAGATAAATGAAAAAAAAATCAGGATACGTGAATAATGTGTAATTCTGCAAAGAAGTGCCAAAATTGGGACAACACAATATTACACAGGGTAATAGCACTAAAAGATGGTTAGGTGTCAAAGCATTAAAACATGTTTCCTACAAAGAAATGGCCAGATAGCCAGAGAGCTATATAAAAGAGGATAGCAGAGGTTGGGCTGTAATCAGGACACTCACCTATTTTCTGTTGCCTTTTCAAGCTCTTTTCTTGATTCTTCACTAACCCTTTTCACAATAACCTGCAATTGATGACATCATTTTGGAATAATATCTTCCAGGTTCATGTATCATGTGTATAATAGGGAGTGGCAAAAAGTACTCTTTTCTCAGATCAACTTGGAACTCTCTGAGAATTTCCCAGGCTGTTCCTACTGATTTCTCTATGACAGAGTTAAACAGTAAGAAATGTGCATAAGTAGTGGTTTTGTAAAAATCTACTACCTGGTCAAAACCTTCTCTGATGTTGTTACTGATATTTCAGCATAATTATGTACCGAAGTAAAATTCTAAGTCTCCTAAAAGTTCCAAGTTGATCCGAGAATAAAGATGTTTTTCGCCACACCCTGACTTGGTCTCATAACACTGGCACTATCACCCTGAACCCCACACTTGCCCTCACCAATGATTTGAAAATTTTGAAAATCTCATAGCAAAATTGCCAAAAAAAATGGCTTGTACCCCCTATCAGGCATGATGTCAATCATGGTCGGTGCCCCTCCCCCATAGGATGACTCACACTATGCCACTATGTCATGACTTTATCATACTCCACAGGACACTATTGCTTTTCTTACAGCACCACTGATTGGCTAATTACATGATAGAATATTCTGAGTAACCAATGAAAATAGAGCTTTTAGATCTTTAAGCAATTTTAAGTTTAGTCTCATTCAACCCTAACGACTATTCTTACCACATCTCTGATTGGCTCAATACATGACATAGCCCTTTTTGTAACCAATCAAAATAGTTCTTAGTGCTAAGTGACATACCTGTCCTGTAGCAGAAGTATTTGTCCAGATTACTGGAAAGTAATCTCTCAGCATGGTTTGTAATTGTAATGACACAAACTTATCTGAAAATAAAATGGGGAAAACGAATATTGTTCTGTAAGACGGTACAGTTTGAATTTAACTTAACATAAATCCTGTAAGTTGTAATTACAATGAGACAAAGTTTATCTGAAAATCAAATTGAAAACAGGCGAACGATAACCATTATTATGTTTTGAAGAATCAAGTGTGTGAAAATATCAGATCCAAATCCAAAACATAATAATGATAACATTGGATGCTTTACGCCAAATACTTATTGGTCTTGCTATAGGTTTTAAAATATTGGGCTTGACTTTGTCTTGTCCAATATTTTAAAACTCATAGCATGACCAATAAATATGGACTCAGTTGATCCAATTCTATATCAAAGAAGGCTGTATTTTTTGCCAAAATTGCACAACAATAATATCTAAGGAGTTTGTAAATGTAGCAAGAAAAAAACACTCAAATTTTACCTTAAATTATTGGGGGTCTAGGGTACTGGGCCCCTCACCAAAATTAATGGGGTGCCGGCCCCCAGCTCCCCTTTTCGGTTCAAGAGCCACAGTAAAGTGTCCAGAACCAAAATATCTTATCTCAAATCCAAACACACACCAGGATATTACTCATCAGAACACAGTTCTTTCACCACAACATGTTTGCACATTCACAGAATGGGATATTCGAGTTGAAATCTATACATCCTCATT
Source organism: Amphiura filiformis (assembly GCF_039555335.1). Taxonomy (NCBI): domain Eukaryota; kingdom Metazoa; phylum Echinodermata; class Ophiuroidea; order Amphilepidida; family Amphiuridae; genus Amphiura; species Amphiura filiformis. The sequence continues at coordinate 75,985,034 of NC_092629.1, forward strand.
TTTTTTGTATGCTTCTCAGCTGACAAATGATTACCCAAATCAAAGTACGCCCTGCCATATTTCAAAAAGGCTTATGGAATACATGACCTTTATTGCCCACACAGGGCATTTAGATTTCAAATTGAGCCACTCATTCAGGTAGCCCTATTTGAAATTCACACTCCCTGTATGGAAGATAAAGGTCATGTCTTCTGTAGGGTGTATATGGATTTCAACTGGAACAGCCCAATGCATGACTCTTTGAATGTGTTAGGTACAAAACTAATACTCTGCAACTTAGGGTCAAATTATTGAAGATGCCTTTGGAATTGAGATCCTTTTGGCTTCAAGGGAAGACAACCTTTCATATGAAAGCTCTCATATAAAACCTCCCACAAACTGTAACATCTAGAGACACTTTGTCACCACTTGGTATTCACCATTCTGCTAGGGATGGCTTCAGAACCCAACCATTTGATGGCAGCACCATCTTATTATAAAACCTACCTGACAATGTGACATCTAGAGGCAGCTTGTCACCCTCTATTGTACTTGGTAACCATTCTGCTATGACTGTATGGCAATGTTTCAACATGTCCTCATCTACACCCCTGAAATATAAAGGGTAAAGAAGGGGATAGCTTAATGCAAACTGGTAACCCTTTAATGTAGACATCAACATTATCATCATCAACAACCACTGCCTGTGGTGGCACCAGGATGGCTTAGTATACCTTCCCACCGTGCCTTATTCACCAGCGAAGTTATGTAATAATCTGATTAACTACCATAGCAATAGGTGAAAACAATTTTCGATTATACCGCGCTGCACTAGCACATTCACGCGGTACCTCTGCATTGAACCATATCATGCTCATCATTAGATTAGTATCTTTGAAAAGTGTGGTATTGTATTCAATACTATGATTGCAGACATACACAAGTGATGAGTGCAACCTGCCTGTAGTGCACCGCAGTATATTAAAAATTGTTTTCACTTATTGCTATGGTAGTTAATCTGATTACGTCACTTTGCCAGCGAATATGGAGAGCCTTTAATACAACCAGAACTTTAATTTTGCCAAAAAGACAATTATTTTCACTATTCAGTTGAGATTAGATTTGTCCTCCTTGTTCACAGTGGCCTTCTTTTCCTTGTTCTCTTTCTTTCTACTCTCCATATCGCCCAGCATACTTATATTAGAAATGTTTTAACCCAATTTGAGCATTTTGCTTCAGTCTGGTCCATCAGGACCTAAGTGTGTTTCCACGCAGAGCAAATATTCAAATAAAGGTGGATAACTTGTTCAATGTTCTATGGACAATATGACCACCCTATGAAGGACTACATAACAAGTTCTGGTGGATCAATGATATAACTCAAACAGTCGTCTTAGGGTATTTAAATAAAGGCACTTAATTTAATGCCCCCCTGCGACTAGATGGGCGTTGACTTTACAGCCTCTAGACAGGGTGTCTGGAAAAGTGACCTTTGGCACAGCGGGTGGTCTTCCTGTGTATTTGAATTGGAAATGCGGGATGCATGTCCAAATTTTTGGCAAATTTGTCATTTTTTGGCAACTTTGTAGTATTATTGTAAGAGTTTTTGAAAACATACTAAAAAAGTAGAATCCCCCAATATGTAATCAAGTTGCCTTATACATTTTCAGCAATTTTGTTGATATTTGTCTGAAAAATTCCTATCTCTAAGCATTGTAGCACATCTACTGATCACTTGGTGGTCTTGGTATGGCAGCGCCCATGGGTCACATGGGCAAGAAATTAAGTCCCTTTTATTAAATGGCCTATGGTGACTGTCTAATTTGTTAATGCATGCTGGGAATACTTGATTTTCTACTTTGAGGATAGCTGTGGTTGGGGAGGGGGACACCAGTGGCGTAACCAGGATTTGTTTTTTTGAGGGGGCAAAGCAAATTTTTTAATGACTCTTTGCCATCCCCATTTTATCCCTGAAAATTGTGGGTAGCAATATTCTGATGATGACTATCCCATAGGCGAGACCTTCAAGTAAAAGTTTTGGTTTTGTTGAAAAGAAATATTTTGTGAATGTCTCTTTAACTAGAAATCCCCATATCAGTACTGACATGTGTGCATATTTGATCAAATAAATTTAAAAATGACAAACATGAATTCCAATTTAGAATTTTCTGATTCACATTTGTATTTTGCTTGATAGGGTCATAATATTATTTGGTACCCTGTTCTCATTTTCCCCTGCATATTTTCAAGGAATATAATTAAAAGATTTTTTTTTATATATATCTAGATAGCCTTTTCTTTTATCAAATGCTGTTTTCTTTCTATAAAACCAAAACTTTCAGCAATAATTTATAGGAAACAATTAAAGGCTCTAGAGTTTTTTAAAAATTAACTGCATGTGAAAATATAAATATATTGAGGGGAATTCCCAGACCTGAATGGCATGCATATTGTGGTGTGTATTATGGTATCATGCATGTACACTGTGTACAGTGTACATGTACTTGAACTTATGGTATAGCTGGTTTATACCAGATGTACATTCATTTGTACACTGCTACATTGTTGTATGCAACAATTGTGATTGCAGGGTTTTTCCAGTACGAAGGGTATTTCCAATGCATCAATATTGAGTCAATGTGTGATACAAATACAGCTCATATATCTATATGATATCATATATATTTCATATACAAGAGGTAAGAGCAAGCTTAAAGGAGTATTTCGTGATACTAGCATCCTCTTTTGTGACATTTTTCAGTATAGATATCCAGGCTAAAGCTTATTCCCAAAATTTCAATTGATTCTGATTTTGCGAGTTATGCATGCTTCTGTCAATATATGTATTGCACTGCTCCATTCGAAGAAGTGGCGTAATAATCGGATAAACTAACACAGCAATAGATGAATACAATTTTAAATATATATACCCTGCACTGCAACATTCACACGGTACCTACATTGAACCACAGATGTTACTAGTACTGCAGATCACTCGCACCAGTAAGATTGAGTGGTATTGTTGTATTCAATCTATGATTGCAGACATACACAGGTGATGAGTGCAACCTACTTGTAGTGTAGGGCGATATATTCAAAAATTGTATTCATCTATTCCTATGGTACTTGGTAGTTAATCTGATTATTACATCATTTCTATGGCGAATAGACCACTGTGTTGTAATTTCGTTTTGGTGTACCAGAACGTAATTCAAATTTGACGATACTTTTGCTAAAGGAATTAATCTGCAAGACATTTTTTGTACATAAGCATTATGTATAGCCAGAAGTTTCCAGTGATATAAAAATCTCAACTTTGTTTGAGAAAAGTGGGGGTTGATGAAGCTGAAGATCACAAAATGCCCCTTTTATTGCTACTACAAGAAACGTATAAAAAATGTATAAAAGACATGTAAACTTGCTCTCTAAAACCACGATTCTCAGCAATTAAATATCCCAGTAAGTGAAATGTTAGTGCGTTGCATGGATAATTAAAGCTTTACATTATTTTTGTATGTTACATAATTGTTAGAATCTGTTTGAATATCCTTCGTTTTTACACACCATGTTCATGCTGTTTTTTCAAATGTGCACCCCCTAAAAAAACCATTGCTTTCTCCTTTTGTATTGTGCTACAAACCAAAAGAAATAATGTTGCTATTTATCAGAACCAAATGTAGACAATGCCATGGTCGATTTTTGACAAACAAAAATATGTTATTAATCATTTAACTCAAAATTATACTTAGAGGTTAATAACTGCGCATCCGTTATTTTAGGGCATTGTGAAAAATCTAAACATTCCGAGGTCCAAAGCAAAATGTTTAGATTTTTCGCAATGCCCGATGCAAAGTTATTAACCTCATTCATAACCGCCACTTTAATCTCTTCACCTTACAAAATAACACAACATTTTGCTCAAAAGTTTATAAAAATAGATGATTTTTACATCTTCCCTTTCCAAAAATCGATCAGGCTAAAACAGGACGACCAATAACAAAAGTGCGTATCACAATCTGTGCAAATATGGTAGCGCGCAATCCAAATACGGCAGCCAGCACGCGCAGTTTGTTCAATGCACAACAACACGCAAACGCCGGTCAATTGTGTGCGACATTGGAACAATTACCCTATCCAAAAAAATGTAACCAGGAAATGTTTTCCTGGGCACCTAAACAATAGATTCCTACTGGGAGCCTACCAGGTACCTGCCGGGAGCCTGTTAAAATATCCAGGAAAGGTGAAACAAATTTCCCCCAAAAGTAAGAAAAATACAGGAAAGAGGGGAAAAGGCAGGGCAAAGCAGGTCAAACCAGGAAGCCCAATTACAGCCCAGTCAGAGCACTTGTCAATTTCCTGGTTTCTCAATTTACAGTTATATCAAGGGGGTGACACTAAATTCACGGTTGTTCTATTAGCAACGCAAAATCTATGAAAAATTCAGCTGGTTTACTAGCTAGAAAGTGAGGCCAGTTATCGATCCGTTATAGCTCGTTATGAATAATTCATGTTCGACCCCTTGGATCATGTTAATTGAGTTTGGCAATTAAATAACAACGTTGTTAGTTTTATGAACTTTGCCTGTTCAATGAGAGTATAGCGCGCCCAATACATCTGGGCGCAAAACAGGCGAAAACGAGCCAGTTTAATGAAATGGCGAACGGGTATTACCATCAGGCACCAGTGATATGTTTTTTCTAAGAAAGTCTACTAATTTGATATGAAATGACATTTTGCAATAGCAAAGTCAAAATTAGGACTTGCTGTCAATAATATGAAGGAAACATGTGACAGAGGCAAGGTGGGAAATACAAGTAGTATTTAAGTTATGAATAACCTTTGATACCCGACCTGACCTTCCATCATGGCGCCTTATTCGCTTTTATGTATTTCTATTATGCTCTCAAGTAAAATAAAATACCAATCTGCTCTGAGCAGACAATGTTACTTGGCTCCCAGCATGAATTATTGATTTTATACGGAAGTAAAGAAATGCACAGTGTATGTGCATGATGTGCAGGCATACTCCAAATATTTACGGTAAATCTGAATAGTGGTCACATGTTAACATATCATGTGTTCGGAAATCACGTGGCAACATTTTAAGATTTCAGGCTTGTTTACTAGTTAATTGCCATTTGTACTCTTTATTATTTATCTTTGTTAATTAACATATATTTTAAATGCTGATAAATCGTGGTTGGCTACCCACGATATCTGTTAAATTCAATATTTTATGAATATAATTCTACCACGCAGAGGGGGTCACGCAGCAGAATTTCACATCACCTGACTTAGCTACATTTGAAGCTCTGCTCTTCAAATTCATGTAAATTTCAAAGTTTATACATTTAATATATTTAATATGATACTAATTTTTTTGTTATAACCAACTGGTACACGAAATATACTAGCTTATTACCTATACAGAAAGGCAATTATCAGCCTTCACTCAGCAAATTGACATGCCCGGCATATGCAGCCATTCTCCGTCTGGATAACATGACTGTCGCCCTCAATACGCCTGGGCGCAAATTTAAATAACAATACGCTATTTACATATCAATGCGGCCTCATGCTAATTAAAGCTGCCCCATCCAGGAGTTCATCTATGGTTATATTCAGGTATTAATAGTTATGTTCTATTCAACACAAAATGTACACAGCCAGACAATGGAGTTGTGGTCTAGTGCTTTTATGGGCCAATGTAATCAATATTGATTTGTTTATTGTGGTGGAATGGTATGGAAAGTTGTGTATGCTTGTTAACACATAGATAGTTCACTCTAAAGCTATGTAGCACCCCCATGAGACACAAAATGAGCAGTTATTACAATTTAAGCAAATCATCCTTTAGCTGCAAGTATGAGGCCTATAACTTACAACACAGTTGAGCTCCTCCCTTGTCTATGGGAGTGTTTTAATCAAGTTGTTTGGTCAGTAATCATCCCTATTTATTAGACATATTACAAGTACACCTTATAACTAAGGTTTACTTTGGAAAATATACCACCATATTTAGTGAAATTTTTATAAACAGTTGGGCATGTGTAATATTTGGCAAAATTTATATTGATGCTAAATGAACAGGAGTAATTAGGAAAATCATACTTTTAAATAAACATGTTATAAAAGCAATAACCATAAAATAAAACTTAAAGGAAGGTCAGTATGCACAAAACAAGTTAAACCAGGTCTATCACCAGACCTGGTATAATTGAGGGACAATTTTACTCTTTTCCTCATTTGCTTCCTAAAGTCCAAAGGTTAAACTGCAAAATATCTTCATGTATTTGTCCTTAAGTAACAGGGTCTAAAATAATATGGAATATTAGGTATGTAAATTCCAAAGAGTTTCTCCTCTGTATGACTAATTAAAGTTATAGCCTGGTCTAGAGATATAGATTCAATATTCATGATATTCAAGGTAGTATTATTGTAATATCTAACAAACTTATCTTTAAAATTGCTCATAGTCATACTAAAATTCTATAGCAGCATTTATTGCATGATCAAAAGTGTAACATAAAAATATTTTAAAAATTGTGAAAAAGAGAAGTGAAAATTGATGTGTTCTGCCAGGCGATGGCAATGTGGCCACTGTCATCTATGGCTTAATCAGTTGGATTGAACCATGTAAATGTGTCAGTAACAGCAGCTGTGACCCAAGGAAAGGGGCAGTTGACTTTGGAAGTGACACTGGGATTACGAACACCACTTCTAAACTAAGGCTCTTTCCATGAGACTGAAAATTTTACCAAACCCTACCAAAAAGGGGGTCTTTCCATGAGACTGGGGAAAAAATTACCAAACAAGAGGTCTTTCTGTGAAAATGTTGGGGCAACATAAAAGGTTTACACATTATTGGTACAAAATATTTTTGAAGTCATCAATATTGAAAATGAATAGGCCTATATCATATTTTTTTTTTAATTCTTGAAAAATGGGGTCTTTTGGTGACAATGAAAAAAAATATATAGGAATTGTATGGGACTGAAAAAGGTCATGATTCACCCAAGTGATGATCTTTATGACCTGAATTAACATTGGTCAGTGTATTTTCTGGCATGTTAGGCATGCAGGCACATCTGTGTCACTGTAGACCCTGGAAGATATTTAAACATTTGGTCAAATGTTATCAATATGATAAAATATTAATACAGTAAACATGGTATAAGAACTGTTTTATAGCAAATGGTTATACACGATAAATCATGAGGCATGATATGTAGGATATTAATCATCTTCCTGAATAGCCATCTTCCTGAATAGCCATCAAGACTATGGTACAGGTTGTGGCTTTTTGCTTCCACAAATGGCTGATCTTTGAGGTCGAACTGTGATCTGGGTCCCAACATTTAAGGTCCATCCCAATCAATACTAGCACTATTTGGTGTGCATGTGATAAAATGTTAAGATCAAAGATCATGAAGAAACAAAATAATGATGATACACACCATGAATCATATCAAAAAGTTCCATGATCAAGCTGAATAAAATAGGTTTAAAATGAGTCCAGAAAAAAATCAGATGACAATCTACAGGAGCATTTCTACAAATTACCATACTGGGACAAACATGGGTGGCATTTTTGGTCATTTGGTATATCAATGACCCCCTATCATTGATTTTGGTACATGGATGGGTCCTTTTTTCTAAAGGAAAAAGTTGTTTGACAATTTGTGTTAAAATTTGGTTGAAAATGTTGACTTTTGGTACATATTAATGAGCCCAAATGTCTTGAAAAATTGATATATTATATTGATGAGTCCACTTTGAAAGTCACAGCAGCTCATCCCTACACAAATCAAACTTAAGTACCATCCCACACCCGACTCCTGTCAAATTCAACCCGGTTGAGCAACAGCCCCAATTCTGTCAAATTCAACCCGGTTGAGCAACATCCCAAAATTATAACTGCGGCAGGTCCTGGACAGAACCTGAATCCAGTCAGAAGCTATCTCATTGGGCGATGAAAATATAATACGAAAAACATAGAAATATCCAAAACTATGGAACATTTTAGAGTCTCATTTTTGTAAGGAATTTCTATCTGAAATCCTCGGTAATTCTGGCTAGAAATACCCGAAATATCGAATCATGCTGTAAACATCTAAACATGTTAAACACCATCTGATCTCTTCACTCTACCGTGTACATGGTATAACAATATTGATTAATCGAAACAACTTTGTGAGAGATCAGTGTTACATGTCTTATTGGCTTTTAATGTGGCGTTCTGAAAAGTAAGCGTGCTAACTAGGAATTAAACAAAATATTAATTCCATACAGCTTAAAACACATAGCAAAGACTTGCAATTAATGGAGTTCGCATAATTTTCTTTCAGACTTGAAAGCAAGTATACTTCATATGTACCTGCACTTGGTACTATATTTTATGATAATGATGATTTTACTAGAAGTCTCTTTTGCCTGCTCTTTGGAGCCTTGCAAATGTATTAAGTTATGCTACTCTGCATAACATATTCTCAAACAAGCCCACTCATATCGGCAATTAGCTATACTTTGTTCCAATATCATGATTATCTACCAAAATTGGAACAAGCTAAATCCGTTGCTACTAAACATACAGCTAGCAAGACGTGATTTGCAAGCTGTATGCAAGCTTATATACAAATTCACGCTTCTGGAGTTACACTCCGTCATCAGTTGCTCTGCGAAGGTCTAGAATGGTTCTAAAACTGACCCATGTTTAGATTTTGAACATAAATTCGATGTGTCGAATTATGTATCGGTTAGCTTTTACTAAAGCTCTCACGAATTACTACAGCGCCATGACAATGTCATCTTGCGCCGTAATATTGATTAATTCCAGACACTCTATAGGCTTACTACTTGACTTATTCATAGCAGTACAACCTATACTAGTAACATGCTACTTAGTTGAAGAATGTCTATAGTTGAATTATATCGTTTTTCTTATATAATATAGGCCTATATGGTAAATTTCAGCACGAGTATCCATTTTTGGTCTTTCGTGTGATGATTGCTAAAAAATGACCTTCCTGTCCTTAGGCACGAATATCCATTTCGGATCTCTCGTGTTAGGACAATAACATGAAAACAAAATTAATGAAGTCATGTTAGCATGATATTAAAGCTCAAGCTTGAACTTAAAAGCACATTCTAGTATATACTAACTCCAGCTCTACAGGTACAGAGCTGCTGTATCATCAACGCCGAATGTGCAGTGCAACTTTTATCAAGTGCGGTTTTCATGGCCGGTCTTGTAAACAGGCCAGCCAATCATAGTGAAGACCACAACTTACACGTTATTATAACTCACGTGCGGTTCCATTCAGGTTATCCTTTTAGCATTGTATATAGTAACAATGGTATTCCTGAATGGACAAAAACAGCCGCCCACTTGAGTAGGCATAATGCTTGGCTATTTTATGACATGATTAAAAGACAGTCTCGCCTTTATAGTCATCCGTGGGAATTTTTTTTTGTCTGAAAAAATATTGACTTTTATAAATTAACTTTATCATAAAAGTCTGTGATAAAATTCCGCTCCAATGCAATTTCTTGTCTTTGCAATTGTCTTTTCTAGTTTTTTAGGAAAAACAGTCATCACGATAATTTATACTAATTAGGTACGATGACTGCCACCTGACGATGTTAACTAGTAAAATACGCCAAATCTAGGCGTAATAAAAATGGCGGAGATGAAACTTGCCATATTAGAAATAAACAACCTTTCCTTGTGTGTCAATTCCAAAATTCAAATTACATAATAATTTATATAATTTTTATAAACGCTTCTGCCAACTATTATTCGACGCATGACCCAGAGATTTTGATCATATAAAATGAAGTAAAACTATGCCAAGTCTAGGCATATCAAGAAATGCGAGGATAAGACTCGCAAATTAGGAAAGTAAACACACTTTTGATATGTTTTCCTGGAACATATAAAATTTGGCTTGCGTGTTTATTCCAAACATATAAACAATGAAAACTGCCCATGAGATAGTCCAACTTTCAACGAGGGATTGACTATCCACAATCCTATAGGATCGTGTGTCAATACTACCTGTCCCCCTGTCAAACCCTCACAGAATGGCTGCGTTACCACGAAGAGATACCGCTACAAACCGGGGTGGAAACAAACAAAATTATAACTCACGGCAGGTCCTGGACAGAACCTGAATCCAGTCAGAAGCTATCTCATTGGGCGATGAAAATATAATACTAAAAACATAGAAATATCCAAAACTATGGAACAATTTAGAGTCTCATTTTTGTAAGGAATTTCTATCTGAAATCCTCGGGTAATTCTGGCTAGAAATACCCGAAATATCGAATCATGCTGTAAACATCTAAACATGTTTAACACCACCTGATCTCTTCACTCTACCGTGTACATGGTATAACAATATTGATTAATCGAAACAACTTTGTGAGAGATCAGTGTTACATGTCTTATTGGCTTTTAATGTGGCGTTCTGAAAAGTAAGCGTGCTAACTAGGAATTAAACAAAATATTAATTCCATACAGCTTAAAACACATAGCAAAGACTTGCAATTAATGGAGTTCACATAATTTTCTTTCAGACTTGAAAGCAAGTATACTTCATATGTACCTGCACTTGGTACTATCTTTTATGATAATGATGATTTTACTAGAAGTCTCTTTTGCCTGCTCTTTGGAGCCTTGCAATGTATTAAGTTATGCTACTCTATGCATAACATATTCTCAAACGAAACCCACTCATATCGGCAATTAGCTATACTTTGTTCCAATATCATGATTATCTACCAAAATTGGAACAAGCTAAATTCGTTGCTACTAAACATACAGCTAGCAAGACGTGATTTGCAAGCTGTATGCAAGCTTATATACAAATTCACGCTTCTGGAGTTACACTCCGTCATCAGTTGCGCTATGAAGGTCTAGAATGGTTCTAAAACTGACCCATGTTTAGATTTTGAACATAAATTGATGTGTCGAATTATGTATCGGTTAGCTTTTACTAAAGCTCTCACGAATTACTACAGCGCCATGACAATGTCATCTTGCGCCGTAATATTGAATAATTCCAGACACTCTATAGGCTTACTACTTGACTTATTCATAGCAGCACAACCTATACTAGTAACATGCTACTTAGTTGAAGAATGTCTATAGTTGAATTATATCGTTTTTCTTATATAATATAGGCCTATATGGTATATCATATAAAAGCATACAAGAAAGCATAGATTCCGAACTTGGATCTATACAAATTTCAGCACGAGTATCCATTTTTGGTCTTTCGTGATGATTGCTAAAAATGACCTTCCTGTCCTTAGGCACGAATATCCATTTCGGATCTCTCGTGTTAGGACAATAACATGAAAACAAAATTAATGAAGTCATGTTAGCATGATATTAAAGCTCAAGCTTGAACTTAAAAGCACATTCTAGTATATACTAACTCCAGCTCTACAGGTACAGAGCTGCTGTATCATCAACGCCCGAATGTGCAGTGCAACTTTATCAAGTGTGGTTTTCATGGCGGTCTTGTAAACAAGCCAGCCAATCATAGTGAAGACCACAACTTACACGTTATTATAACTCACGTGCGGTTCCATTCAGGTTATCCTTTTAGCATTGTATATAGTAACAATGGTATTCCTGAATGGACAAAAACAGCCGCCCACTTGAGTAGGCATAATGCTTGGCTATTTTATGACATGATTAAAAGACAGTCTCGCCTTTATAGTCATCCGTGGGAATTTTTTCTGTCTGAAAAAATATTGACTTTTTATAAATTAACTTTATCATAAAAGTCTGTGATAAAATTCGCTCAATGCAATTTCTTGTCTTTGCAATTGTCTTTTCTAGTTTTTAGGAAAAACAGTCATCACGATAATTTATACTAATTAGGTACGATGACTGCCACCTGACGATGTTAACTAGTAAAATACGCCAAATCTAGGCGTAATAAAAATGGCGGAGATGAAACTTGCCATATTGGAAATAAACACCCTTTCCTTGTGTGTCAATTCCAAAATTCAAATTACATAATAATTTATTTAATTTTTTATAAACGCTTCTGCCAACTATTATTCGACGCATGACCCAGAGATTTTGATCATATAAAATGAAGTAAAACTATGCCAAGTCTAGGCATATCAAGAAATGCGAGGATAAGACTCCAAATTAGGAAAGTAAACACACTTTTGATATGTTTTCCTGGAACATATAAAATTTGGCTTGCGTGTTTATTCCAAACATATAAACAACTAGAGCGGTTCTCGGCTTTCACGGTTCTCGGGTTTGGCGGTTATTAGCTGATGTTGGTGTTAGATGGAGAGTGGTAGTGTTTGGAAAACGTGTGTGGTTGTAGCTGGTTGTATACTGTTTCTGTTCAGAACCTTGTGTGTTTGGACGAGTCGATGGGTCGGGTATTTGGTAATATTGGGAAATTAGACTGTTTGGTTTTAAATATGGAGAGATGACATAGTTGGAAATTGCTATGAAAGTGTTTACAAAAACATTTAAAGAAGAGTTAAATATTAAAATGGATACAACAATAACATAATATAATTGTAGATTGTTTTTCGAGTTTCGCAATTATTGATATTGACTTATGCTATGGTTTTATTACAAGGTGTAAAAACAGAACTGATACAGTAGACCTAGGAAGAAAAAACATAATTTTAAGGTGTTTTACGCTTTTGGATTATGTTGATAACTGAACAGGCCTTTCAGGAAGTAATACAACATATGAGCATGGACTGTTAACATGGTTAAAGAATATATGAAAATAAGTGTAAACTTTTTAATTACCCCAATGCAGTGCATGTCTCAAAAATTCTATTACTATGTGGAATTGTCATAGGTTTTTACACTTTTAAATCATGAAAAAATAGAAATATGAATAGAATTTTGAAATTTTGACAACTATTTTGATACTTGGCTAGTCTTCAGTTGGGCATGTTAGGAGAAATAATATAGAAATATTTCATCATACATTAAAACAACAGCATGGTGTATGTTATTTAATGGTTCTTCAAAATCATCATGGACGATAGTGTAATATTTGAGTTAAAGTTTATCTGTACCGTAATGATTGCCTGTGTTAATATTGTTGGTGACAAAATGATGAATTGAACATTTGACAATACAAAAATGTCAGTGATTGCCGTCATATATATGTGTTCCTCAGTCCTTTAATAGAAATATGAGGAGCTCAATTACCGTATTGGTCCGAGTATAGTCCCACCCGTTTTTTATGTGAAAATTTTTCACAATTGGGGGTGGGATTATACTCAATTTCAAAACAAAAAAAAAAAAAAAAAAAAAAAAAAAAAAAAAAAAAAAAAAAAAAAAAAACCTAAAAAAAAAAAAAAAAAAAAAAAAATTTCAATATATTTTGTGTTTTTAATATGAAAATTGATACTTTGTTTTCATGTCATACTCTATTAATGATTTCAAAATGCATTCAAATTCAATGCATTTTGAAATCATTAATAGAGTATGACATGAATACAAATTATCAATTTTCATATTAAAATACAAAATATCTTGAAATTTTTTTTTTTTTTTTTTTTAGGTCAACCATGAATGATCCTAGCATCTAGGTCTAGGTCCAGGGACACTCCAAAACCGAAAAAAATAAACTTAAAAAAAAAAAAAAATTTTTTTTTTACAATTTCTGAAATTTTTCAAAAATGGGGGTGGGATTATACTCGAGCGTGGGACTATACTCGGACGAATACGGTATTTGTTCTCCTGGAATTATTCAGGAGCTCAACTTTTGAGCACCTAAAATTGCACCCCAGGGTGAAATTTCAAACTTGCTCAAATTGTGTTAAATACCATTCCAATGTATTCCTCTAGACTCCCTCAAGCATTCAGAAATTGTATAGTTTGACCTATCTAGGACGTACCATTCTTGAGTCATAACCAAAAAGGTCAAATGTCACGTTTTTGTCTCTATGGGGATCCAAAAATAAATCAAAGTGCTCTGATTATGTCTAAATAGATAAGTTTGATGCACCAATTGAGCCAATTATGAGCCACCCCGGGTAAAATTTCGAACGGCTGGCCAAAAATCGCTTGCCCCCCACATCATGAGCGCATAGCGCCAAGTCCTTAGGGCCGTGTAAAATTAATATTTTGGTTCTCGTCCCTCCCTCCTCAATTTCTGGGATTTGTCAGATTTTTAAAATTTTTTTTTAGATTTTTAAATTTTTTTAGACTTTGGAATGATTTATGAAATGTTCATACATACAAATAAGTTTATTAGAGAACAAGCATCACTTCCAAGTCTTTTTGTGGTACTCTAGGGGGTTTATCCCTCAGAATCACACATTTGAAAAAAAAAAGGGCCTCGTCGTTTCCTCAAGCACTGTTGGAGAAGACCGAAAACTACTGACAATGCTAATTTTACATTGAAAAAAAAAAAAAAAAGACACCTCCTCCCTCATCAATTCATGAAAATCCTCTGGACGAGAATCAAAACATTAATTTTATACGGCCTTACGGCCGGGGTCCAGCTCTGGGGTTCTAGCCTGGAATCTAGATGCTCTCTGGTGCAATCTGAGTCCTTATTTGGAGCCTCCGTTTCACAAAATTTATGACCAATTTTTCAAGAAATATATCCAGAAATGTTCAAAATCTTCATTGTGAAAATGTGTCTCAGTAAATTTTTGTTTCAAAATGGCAATATGACTTTAGTTCCCCACGTAAACTTGTATGGCTCAAAATTCGGACCGCTAGACAGATCTAGTATCAGTTTGTGAATGAGGACATCGTATAAGTTCCTTGTACTAAATATGACTATCTGAGACGAAAATTGCCAAATGGGTAATGAGTTTTATTTTTTGCCAATACTTGTTGCAAACTTTACAGGTAGCTTTAGTTTAACTGCCTTAATCCCGTCAGAGTCAGATTGCCAATTGTACGTGTCGATCAACTCTTGTTTCCATTTCAAAAGAGTTGCCTTTGAAACAGACCTAGTAGATTACGGCGCATGGAGCCGAATTCATGAATCGGTTCCAGACACAGAATGTTTTTTTCCATGCAAGCAATCCAGAATTTCCTCCAGTTTTACCAAATTTCCTCCAGTATGACATATATTTCCCATACCGGTATGTATTTCTTTAATTTTTGGTCAAAACCAAAAATTTCCTGCAATGAGCTTCCCGTATTACCCACTTTTTCCTGCCATGACAGAATCAGTGAATATGACATGATAAAACTACAGGCTTTTACAAAATCAAATCATGAAAATTAATAAATTTAAGCTTAACAACCGGTTAACAACTCATGAACCAAGTTATACGTTTACAGTTATTTATAAATGATGACAGGCAACAAGTACTGGCAAAAGCTTACAAACTAATCGTGCTATATCCCCTGTTTGAGTCCTGCAGCCATTAATTCCCCCGTATGAGTTCATTTATAATTCTTTTTTTTTTCGGATAAATCTCCCGATATTCATGTATTGCTCCCAAATAAACACACACGCTGTCACTGGCATCAGCAAAATTGTTATACCGACGTGCTCCATAACCCGTTTTGTGATTGGTTGCACAGACGATTTTACTAAATCATAAGCCAATCAATGAATGCGACGGCCTGGTTTGGCAGCACACAATTGTTGGCAGTGAAGCGAAGTACGAATTTTCTGATTGGTCGAATAAACTACTAAAATATTGGCTAAGCCAATCAGCGTGCTCGATACATAACAAACAACCACGTTGGGTTTAAATTTTGACATAGGACAAACGCACGGCGCATGCGCGGACCGGGAACTTTGAACAAATCGGAAATGTCACTTTTGATGTAAACAAAGAGTTCGTACATGGAAACTATACTGACATTTCACCTTTTACTGTCTATAAATAACGCGATCGGATGAAACTAACTTGTCGAATATAATCACTACAGTCATGACTTTTATCAGCATTAATGGTTTGGCTTGGTTTGAAAAAATAATATCGAAAAACATCGTTTTACATTCCGCCTTCATGTCAAAAAAATGAACGTAAATTTCCTCATAATTTTAGTGTAAAAATGTTGCCAAAACTATGCCAGTGGCAAGCTGAGTTTTTCATTTTAGGACCTGAAACTAAGAAATAATGTTTGGAGTGGTGTTTTCTTATTAAAAAATTCTGAGACGGAGGATTGGTTCACAGAAAGTGAAGTTACAAAGCAAAATACGGCCGGGCATGATTTTCCCAAAACGACCCGTATTTGCTCAGTGCACAGTAGGTAAGCTTAAACGTCTCACAAATTCAAAATGTATCTAAATGTAGTAGCTTGTAGTGAAAGAAGCTTCAAATTTTATAAGGACCCTGTTTACTCATAGATTTTTTTTTATTTACATGACTTTGCATCTTGCAAAATATGAATAAATTTAGTGCATTTTACATTTTTCTCCATTTTCAATAGGTTTGAAGTCAAAAGTTTGCCTATTTGAGTCTGGGGCTGGGCAGTCGGACATTGTCATTGGAGATATTGTAGGCCTATTTTATATATACGGGTCTGTACAATAATTATGAGCCCTTGGATTGGAAGGGTATAAATTTGGGGAAAAGATTTTTGGCAAGCCTCCATTTTAATAAGTTTGAATGCCAAGTTTGCATCTTTGAGCCTGCGGGTCTGTACATTATTATGAGCCCTCAGGAGGGTAAAATTGGAGGGGGGGGAGATTTTTGGCAAGCTTAGTAGGGGCAATAGGGATTTTTTTCTCCATTTTCAATAAGTTTGAATGTCAAGTTTGCATCTTTGAGTCCTTGGAAGCTCTTGGAGATATTGTAGGCCTATGGTGTATTATATGAGCTATGTACAATAATTATGAGCCCTCGGGAAGGTAAAATTGGGGGGATACGTTTTTAGCAAGCTGAGAAGGGGCACAAGCAATTTTTGGCAGGACGAGAGGGGTTGGGGGAGGGAAGCAATTTTTGGCACATATTTACTGGCACCTTTGCAGAAATATTTTAATATTAATTTGCATATTTAAAAATATGCAAATTTCCTGCTCGCTACACTCCCATCATATTCTAGCACATTTAGGGGGCTATCATTTTCTTCGGAAGGGGTGCCAAATTTTTTTTTAAAAGGTCGGTGTTAATAAAATTACAACCACCTGTATTTCCGGAACAAAAATTTTATGACCCCACAGCCCACACCATCAATACACATATCCCCTAAACAGGCTAAAATTGTATTGAAATCAGTCTTTTTGAATAAAATAAACACACTATTTGTGGTCATCTTGTGACTCCCTACATTGTGGTCATCAAAAATTTTATGACCCCCCTCCCCTATATTTGGGACCCCCTTCGAGGAATATGATAGCCTGTTAAAGTTTGCAAATTGGGCAGTGCAAATTGGGGGGGGGGGGCTGCAAAGATTTTATTTTGGCAGGCCAAGATTGGGGGAAAGCAATGTTTGTTGGCAGGCCAAAGGGGAGGGGGCAATTTAAAAAATTACCCCATACTTTATTGCACAGCCCCTTACACACAATTTTACAATTCCACTGATTCAATTAAGGTACATGATTCAAGACAACAAGAGAAGCACAAAGTTAAAGTCACATGCATTGCCATATGACAACATAAACAAAGTGGGAGGATGATCCTCCATGCACTGCTTGGGAGAAAAAAAACCATGGATGCACCACAGCAATTTATAGGCCTAATGCTGGTTTTGTACCATGCCGCTGAGCGGCGGGCGCATACATAATGTAAGACAAACAGACACAATCAAGGCTTGTCATTGGTTGATATGTCTTGTCGCTACGGCAAGCAGCATGACGATAAACCATTGACAAGCCTTGATTGAAAGTCTGACAGGGGCATTACACTAGCAGTGCTGTAGAGCTTGAGCCATGGACTTGGACTTGGACTTGAAACTGGACTTAAGTAGTGTTGCCAAAACTTTTCAGCATATTGGCTCGCCAGGCAGCGGTAAAGGAGTCTCAAGTCAGGGACTGCCTTTTGAAGAGAGCAAGAGCGATCGCTCTCCACTGCTCTCCTTAAATCTGGTATAGGAGAGTGATTTTAGCTCTCCTTAATTGACCATTCTCTCCTTACATTCTATTGTAAATGATCTAAACATCTCTCCTTGAAGGCCCCAGAAGAGCTATTTAATGCTCTCCTGCAAATTACAAAAGGCAGTCCCTGTAAAGTAGCCTTTTTTTTAAGCTTCCAAAAAAACCATCCAGGTGCTGTCGTAGACTATACAGTTCTCTAGCTTTCTGCTCAAAATTTACTTCGCAATATAACAGGCACTACATATTATTGTTATCCTGCACTACAATTGCTTTGATAGCTTTAATATGACATGATGAACTGAACAAGGGTCATGTGCTATTCACAGGGTCACAGGTCACACAATGAAACCAAGTTGCAAAGTTGCATTCAACATGGTACCTGAGGATTATATTGATCTTAAAACCAAGTAATCATATGGGCTATTCCAGTTGAATTTCATACACCAGTACCCCCTATGGAAGACATGACCTTAATCTTCCACACAGGGAGTGTGAATTTGAAAAGGGGAACCCTAAATGGGTGACTACATTTGAAATCTACAATCACTTTGTAGGAGCTTAAGGTCATGTCTTCCATGTGTACCATATAGATTTGGTAATCCCAATGCAGTTTTGTTTGTCAGTTTTGAACACTAACTTTGTCCCACCCTCAACATGGACTTGCCTCCCCCAAAAAAATACCAACCTCATCACCTGTAGGTTGGTGTACATATTGGCCTGTAATAATTTTCACTACACTTGCCCAAGGTCCTGCCATGTTTCCAACACTCTTCAATATGCCCCTGTCAGCAGTAAAGATACAGTACGTGGCAACTCGTTACCACAAACCCTCTTAACATGAAGTTCCTGATAACACATATGTATACATTCCCAAGCATACATTTCACATGTTATTAGAACTGGATAACACAAACTCCTGATAACAAGAAGTAAAATTTGAATTCGCACAACTTTGTGTTAATGAGTTTCCACTGTAGCATTAATTGGTAGTCCGCAATATGCCCCCTCCCATCAGCAGCCAATCACAGGCGTGCAGCAGCAGCACGCCGTGCACGGCTGCGATATCGCAGCGCGATGCTATAAAGTTGAACAAAATCCAACTCCATCGCGGACTGAAATTTCTACCGCGCGATGAGAATTTTTACCGCCAAGCTTGTAAAACCCTGGCTCAGATTTCAGTGTTTATAGCATCGCATCGCGCTGTGATGTGGAGTAAGAACCAGACTTTAAATGCACATGTAGGCAGTGAAAGGAAAATACATTTTCAAAATTTCCCCCTGTCCCATCAATACATTAAAAAAACTTTTTAACTTAGTTTTATTTTTTGTACTTCACTTGCACATTAAGGCACCAAAAATATTTTGCGCAAAAGCTATTGTTTTCTATGGCTTTCACATACTTGTGTGTGTGAGTTTGAGATACAAATGTTGGGGGAGGGACATATTATATAGGTCTATGACCGAAAATTTGTGTTTAATTTTGCTATGCAAATAATGGTTTGACACCAAATATTTCTGCTCTTGGACTCTTTTACTTATAGATAAACATATTATGTTACACACACAATTTTAAAAGGTGAACATTAAAACATATTATAAGAGTGCCTGGGCCACAGACCACACCCAATTAAATTGAGGGGCAAATTGTCTGCAAGCCAATAATCCAAGTTGGATCAGTGAAGGTTGGAGTACTACTGAGTTGGTTTAAAATTTTACATTGTATCCCTACAGGGTTAGCTTGATTCAATTGATTTAAATCAAGATTTAAATCATTTTCATGATTTAAAGGAGTATTTCGTGATCCTAGCATCCTCTTTTTATGACATTTTTCAGTACATATCCACGAAAATAGCTTATTTCCAAAATTTCAGTTGATTCCGATATTGCGTTTCCGAGTTATGCATGATTATGTGTATTACACTGCTCCATAGACAATGCGTTGTAATTTCGTTCTGGTGCACCAGAACGAAATTCAAATTTCACGATATCTTTGCTAAACGAATTAATCTGCAAGAAATATTTTGTACATAAACATTATGTAGCCAGAGGTTTCCAGTGGTATAAAAATCTCAACTTTTTTTGAGAAAAGTGGGGATGAGGCTGTGGATCACGAAATGCCCTTTTTAAAATCAAATGATTTTTAAAGTCACTGATTTAATCAATTTCAGTTCATTTTTACCATTTTTGATCAATTTAAGTTAATTTCTTCCTTAAGGGTAGACGAGGTATTGTTGGTCGAAGCAACCTAAAAATCGATTTTCATTATCTAGATCAATATATTATTGAAAATTAACACCTTGATGTTTTGTAAAAGTTCATTCTACAAATTGTATACTTTGCAAACCTGCTTAATTTATTGTTGTTAATGAGTTATGTACGTTTTACAAAAGTGTTGTTGTTTCAGCACTCTTTACAACGTAACTCAAGAACCGCAGCACCTATGAAAGTATCTCTGTGATATTTTAACTCTTCTACATGCTCGCTATGAATTGAGCAATGCAGTTTTTGCCAAAACTCACTACCATTCGTAAGATGCTGTGAACTACCAAATCACAACAGTTTAAAATAATTAATAACCTTAAATTGACTGTTTTACTATATATACTATTAAATGCTTCTCACTTTTTGATTACAATTAAATTACCAGTGCCTCTATCATGTCATTTTATATATTGCTAAAAATTCATCTTCAAGGTGCAGAATTCAACAGGTATTTTTTTTTTTTCTGGAAATTTTTCCATGATTTTAAATTTTTTTTGAAATTTTCACCTGTAAAAACATATTTTCACCTGTAAAATATAATTGTGATAATTTTTGTAATTTTGGGTTTTTACTGGGGGGAAAGAGTACTGACTGGGTGATTTTCCTAAACGCCAAGTTGCTAAGTTGCTCTTCAAATTGAAAAATTTAAGGGTCTTTGGGTGACAGATCAAATGGAAAAATAGGGGGTCTTTGGGTGACAGGGCATGTGTTCAAAAACAAATATGGGGTCTTTGGGTGACAGAGACGCTGAAAAAGGGGGTCTTAATAGCCCTACATACACATCACCTCCACAAAGTTGGTGTGCCTCCCCTTCCCCTGGGCTCAGGGCCGGAGTTACCCTTTTTGGGCCCCTCACCGTGAGGAAGGCATGTGCCAGGGATTGAGTTTTAAGGCACGCCAGTGTGATCACACATCTTAATTCACCTGCCCGAGAGTGAATTATAGCACAGCTCAAATTTCTAAATTTACAGAGAGCAATTTAACAGCACACCCAATAGCCAAGCTGACAAGCCCCAGAAGTGTGATTTGCAGCACGCCAAGCCTGTATAAATTTTCAAAACTCATTGCAACCCCTGATGATGTGCACTCAAGTGGTCAAGTTTTGGTTTCCATATTAGATTGAGTGGCGTCGGAAAGACTTTCAGGAGGACGGGCATATTTTGTTTCGATAGGACTATGGTATTTGAAGGGCCATGCAGTGACAGTGTGCAAGAAACCGTCAACACAAGCAAAAATTTTTGGCTGCTTGCCCCCCCCCCCCTCGGCCAAAAATCTTTGCCCCCCTTTTGACGTGCCAAAAACCTTCCCCCCTGTTGACGAGAAAAAAAATCTTTGCCCCCCCCCCTTACACATGCAAGATTTTGGGGAACCTTAAAAGGCTTAAATTGTCTTATCATAGTACAAGCGCAGTGAGCTGGAAATTTTGCATATTTGAATGTGTTCCTATTAAATCCTAACCTTTTCCTACACTTTTTAGGGTGTAAGCCAAAAAATCCCCCCACTTCGACCTGCCAAAAAATGCTTGCCCACCTATTGGCCTGCCAAAAATCTCCCCTATAATTCACCACCCCAGGGGTACAGTGCAATTTGAGGGCCCTGGGCCCGGGCTCATCTGGCCCAATATTAACTGAATCCTGCTCTGGATAGAGCTGCTGTACCAAAATACTGAACAGGTTTCAAATACTTCATAGCATTATTATAAGGACCGTTCACAAACACTTGTTAGGGGGGACCTGATGCAAAATGGGCGCCCTTAAAAGTTTTGACCCTCTTAAGGGGGGGGCCTGAAAAAATTGACCACAAATGTTCCCATGGGAAAATTGTGTTAATTTGCTTTTCTATGGGGTTGACCCATAATTTTCATGTCAAAAAAAAGGGGGGCTGAAATTTTTGAGATCGGAAGGGGGGGGGGCAAAAATTTTGTGATGAAATTTTTTGCATCAGGCCCCCCTGAATAAGTGTTTGTGAACAGTCCCATACAGTTTTAACTTTTAAGCTTACCTGTACAATTGAAGGCAAATCATTGCACTGTTCGCAGGTCTTGCCCGCCATATTTTGCTTTGTAACTTCACTTTCAGTGAACCAATCCTCCGTCTCAAAAGTTTTTAATAAGAAAACATCCCTCCAAACATTATTTCTAAGTTTCAGGTCTTAAAATGAAAAACTCAGCTTGCCATTGGCATGGTTTTGGTAACATTTTTATACTAAAATTACGAGAAAATTTACGTTCATTTTTTTGACATGAAGGCGGAATGTAAAACGATGTTTTTCGATATTATTTTTTCAAACCAAGCCAAACCATTAATGCTGATAAAAGTCATGACTGTAATGATTATATTCGTCAAGTTAGTTTCATCCGATCGCGTTATTTATAGACAGTAAAAAGGTGAAATTTCAGCATATAGTTTCCATGTACGAACTCTGTTTACATCAAAATGTGACATTTCCGGTTTGTTTAAAGATCCCGGGCCGCGCATGCGCCGTGCGTTTGTCCTATGTCTAGGTTTAAATGGCCTACGATACGCGATCGAGGGGATTTCCCGTACTCGTGTAAATCGATGGGTGATCTCCCGGTGTACGTGTGAGCAATTGATGGTTTGTTTGAATGTAAATGTTTTATTTCTTTTCTCTTGGTTTCTTTCTGTCTATTCTTTTCTTTTCTTTCTTTTATGTTTCTTGCATTTCTCTTTATTATTTTTGTTTTATTCTTCTTTCTTCTACGCGAATCAACTTCAAATTTTAGTCTATAAATGCATGTTTTATATTTTTACTAGTATTAAAATTTTAAATGGTTCTTTTGTTGGAAACAGGACGGTTCGCACCCTTTCAATTTCGGACCCGTGCACTTTCGCCCCTTTCAATTTCGCACCTGTGCACTTTCGCCTCCTTTTTAAACTGCGGGTAATGTGCTGCTGTTGATTGATGATGCACGATCGATCGCTTCAACTCCCGGCGGTACAGTGGGGTGTTGTAGTTTAGTTTAGTTTAGTTTAAATCTTTATTAACGTCACACTCTCACATAGAGACCAGCCAATTCTGGCTTATGAGTGACAAAACAATAATATACAATATAAAAATATAGCACATAAATAATACATATAAATAGCACATAATAATACATGTAAATATAGTCAAGGCTTTTAAAAACAATAACATGCATATACATTGTTAAAAAATAAACACAAGGCAATGTTAGCTGAAACCTCATCAAACGCCCATCATGCTTTTAGGCCTAGATCAAAAGAACAAAATAAATGCAAGAAGCCGCAAATGCGCAACATGGCAGAAGCAAGCATGATGTTGACGTGTACATGAGGAGACAGCTAAATAATAATTACACTTTATTTATCCCTTAGTGTACACAATAGATTGACGAAGTGTGAGAATTTCATTTGCAAATTTTGCTACCCTGCAACAATGGTTGCCATCTGATATTACAAAAATGAATTTATTGTAATCTGAAAGATTTGAGAAACTTGGGTTAAATTTAACCATGTCATTAA
Organism: Amphiura filiformis; assembly: GCF_039555335.1. Taxonomy (NCBI): domain Eukaryota; kingdom Metazoa; phylum Echinodermata; class Ophiuroidea; order Amphilepidida; family Amphiuridae; genus Amphiura; species Amphiura filiformis. The sequence continues at coordinate 76,008,794 of NC_092629.1, forward strand.
AGAAATTGGATCTGATATCATTATACGCTGAACAAATTATAAAACAATGGAACTCATCTTCAATACAATTCATATTACAAATATTACAAATTCGGTTCTGTACTTGAGTGTTATTATAACGACCGTTTCAATGGCAATTGGAGCGCATCCACACCTGAAGAGGGCTAAAGCCCGTCTATTACACTTCTTCATAATGGTGTTTACATACTCAGCAGTGCCATAAGCCCATGGATTTAAAGGTGCGATACGTACGAAGTCTATTGCTAGCATTTGGGTTCTTTCTTCGGTCATTAAAGATTGCCTCTTTCCAACGCTTTCCTACAAACAATTTAGCAGCATCGGATATATGATTAACTAAGTTTCGAGTACCGATCTGTTCAGAAATACTCAGAATTAGATCACAATTCAACTTAGAACATAATGATCTTACTTTGTAACACCAGTTCTTAATACCTTTACCTGCTAAATGTTGGGACCATTGAAAAACTTTACTTGGGTAACGATTGCTGTCTAGTTTTGAAAGACGACTCCACAATCTAGCCACTGACTGCATTTGACGCTCAAAAGGGAAACCCATCCCAAGTCACCAAGCATGGCGTCATTTGGAACATATTTCCCAACACCAAGGAAAAATCGGCAAGCGCTGTAGAACACAGAATTAATCGAGGAAAACTCATCAATACCCCAGACCCCACTGCCGTAGTCTAAAATTGGACCAACGAAAGAGTCAAAAAGCTTGGTGAAAGAATTGAAATTGATACCACCCAGGGCTTTGACTTTACTGATGACCATTCCCAGAGCTCTGGATGCAGAAGCAGCTAGATTTCGGTAGACACATGAAAATCAAGATATTCGTCAAACCAAATGCCTAAATATTTATAACCACTTACTGTAGAGATGTTAGTATCGCAGCATGTAAATTGTACATTAGATTTTTCACGGCTTTTAGTGCGAAAATGAACTGAACTACCTGAGTCTTTGTGTCATTTAAACTTATACGCCATCTTTTAGTCCAGTTTGATACACAGTCTAACATTCTTTGAAGTGAACTTTCACTTTCAGCAACAAGTACAATATCATCTGCATACATTAGCAGATCAATTTTTGTGTCAAGCACAGGAACACCACAGTTTAATTCTTTTATTTCATTCACAATACTATTCAAATAAATGTTAAAGAGCACGGGAGAAAGTAAACAACCTTGTTTCACACCGATTTCAACATCAAACCAATTTGTCATAAAGTTATTAACCCTTACAGAACATTTCACATCTTCATAAAGACTTTTAATACAGTTATAAAAGTTACCATTAATACCTATACTTCTAAGTTTATACCATAAACAATCACGATTGACACGGTCAAATGCCTTCTTGGCATCGATAAAACAAGCAAATGTGTCTTTTTTGCAAAGATTTCTATTCTGTACAATAGATGAAAATGTGTATAAATGATCAAGACAACTACGATTCTTTCTAAATCCATTCTGCTCTTCATTGATAATGTTATTTTCTTCAAGCCAATCTGTGAGCCTTTTACGGATCACATCACAATATATTTTACATACCACTGAAATCAGCGTTATACCTCTGTAACTCATCGGATCTCTAGGATCATTATTACCAGATTTAGGTATTGGGTTTATTAAACCAAATCTCCATTTGGATGGACAAATACCACATGTAAAACAACGGCTAAAGAGAGCATGGAGAACAACTGTCATAGTTTTGTTCTTAAGTAATTCTGTTACAATACCATCAACACCAGCAGCTTTATTCAATTTAGCTCTATTAATTGCACCAATAACTTCATCAAGCTCAAGAGGTTTATTGAGATTAACTGCAGTATAATCTTTCTCAGACGAACTAGCTTCAAGATCTTTCAATTTTGTCTTTATATGTGACAAAAACTCGTCATCAAAATTATTTGCATCAGCTTTGAAAAGCGATTCAAATTCATTACACCATTTGTTTAAAACATGGTCAGTATTATCTGTAGTTTCACCAGTATCTGTTATTACCTCCATTGGTATACTACTACTTTGTTTACAACTGTTAACACCAATTTTACCGATCTCTTTCCAAAACATAGATTGGTCACCATTCAACATATCATCAATATCTTTGATCTTACTGTATTGAAATTGTCGCTTAGCTTTCTTCACAGCTTTATCAAATTGTCTATGAGCTGATTTATATTGCACAAATAAGGTATTACGCATGTTAGGTATTTTACATCTTAGCCAAGATTTTTGTTTACAACACACCTCATCCCAAATCAATTGAAGTGATTCGTTCCACCATTGTTTAGGAGTATGTCTCATACCCTTATTGTGTTTACCTCGCTTATTGTTCTTTTTCTTAAAGTTCTTTTCAACTGCAGACTTAATGTAAGTTTCAAACTTGTCATATACACTGTCAACCTCACTCTGATTGCCTTGGTTGGTATTTATTTCAGCAATCAATTCATTTGCTTTTGACACACTAGACTCATCCATAAGAAAAGTGGACGGTATTTCACGCATATCATACAATTTAGCCAGACTTTTCAAGTCGACATTTGACTTATTCACAGATTTTTCATAACAAGAGAAAACATTAGTTTTGAACACCCATGATAACATTGAATGATCAGGTATGGTACTACACACAGGTACACTATACTTTTCAATAAGATCTTGAACAAGTGACACTTCAAACTGAGCAAAGTTCACGTAGCCATCATATGGAACGAGACAGTAATCAACAACTGATTTACCTTTTGTTGAAACACAAGTAAAATTATCTATTACATCATCATTTCTACCGCTTTAGACAACACATATTAGCACTTATACAAAAGTCAATGAATGGTTTACCTTGTGAGTTCGTACTAAAATCAATGACTTTACGAGTTTTAACTTCATCAACACCTTCAATATAATCTACACTGTCACCAATTCTGGCATTAAAATCACCACATATTTGCAACGAACCAGTATCTTGAAATTTGTAAATATCAGAAATTAATGCATCAAAAAACTCTTCAGCGTGACCACCGCGACTTGAATTTTCGGGTGGTAGATAACAACAGCAAACATAAAAACTTTCCTTGGCACTTTTGTTAGTAAATTTCAACCACAATATACCATCATGCGTTTTTTCCACAGTTTTGATTGTGAAAGATTTAAGAATACGTTTATGTACAAGGATACCAACGCCACCTGAACCTTTTCTTGCTTTACAATGGAGAACGGATCTATTATGACCAAACCACATATATAGTTGGGAACATTTATAACATCATTTTCTTTCATATGAGTTTCTACAAGACACATAATATCAAAATCACACTTAGCAATAATATTTTTACGCAATTCACAGTTTTCTAAGTACCAACCCCCAATGTTCCAGCATCCAATTCGTAATGAATGATGACAGCCAACTCTGTCCTAGTCCGAATGATCGTGATGAGAACCCGTGTTCTCTTGAGAACCCGTATTCTCAGCGTTGTCACTTGATTCTTTGTACAGTTTGTTATCTATGAACAGTTTACCGCGCTTGAAAACCGTTTTCTTGCCCGCTTTATACGCGGTCTCCGCAACTGATTTCAGTCTGAACTGCTCCTTTCTGTCTGACTCGATTTCGTCCGGTCTTGATGTAATACGGGCCTTTTTAAGTTCCTTCTTTGCTGTGATAATGGAATCTTTATCGATTAACGAAAGTACTTTAAAAATGATTGGCCTATGACGATTCTTGTCTTGACTCTGTCTACCCGTCCGATGGGCAACCTCTACCGAAATGTTCAGCCCAAGATCTTTTTTCAGAACTCTGTTTACGATCTCTGCAGGGACCTCATCTTTCTTCTCAGGACCATAGTTGCATAACAACAAATTATGACGCCGTGAATGCCTTTCTAGATTATCACTTGATTCACACAATTTCTTCACATCACTTTTGTGTTGGTCTATTTGGTGTATCAGCTTAGAGTTTTGTTGTTTATTGAAAGCTGAGACCTGTTTTTCTATGTCCGATGTACGGGATGATTGAAATTCAATCGATTCATCAAAATTCTGTTCGCTTTTCTTTAACCATAGCTTCCAGTTTGTCTTGACGCTTTTGGAGGCTAGTAATTGACTCACGTAAGGAATTCTGACCTTCTATTATAGTTCTTAGGGAGCTTCTGACATAGGTTTCGTAGTCAGGCTCTGTTTGAGGTTGAATATCAGTACTCACATCATCATCTTTCACGGGTTTAACTTTCCCGCCCTACCTCTCAGTTCCATTGTTGGTGTTGGTGGACCCATTCCGGACACAAAAGGTCACTTAAATATCGTTGAAAGTAACAAAACCAGTCAAATATGGTCCAAGTATGATCCACAGGATACAAATAGTAGGTGATGATGAAAATGAAATGTTGATGGCAAAACCAAATGGTGATATTTGATGATTATTTTGAGTCAATACACGATTAAATTATACGTGTTTATATGTTATAGTGCGCCCTCACCAATGTATGTGTATAGTATTGGTTGACTTTTGAGTGTTGATTGTCTGTGTTTGCAGTACCGGTACTGGGTCCAGCGTGTACAAAAGCAAATAGTATGTTGATGGACTCTCCGGTTCGATTGAATTTAATAGGCCTATATTATTACGATATATTAAATGTGCTTCGACTAAAGATTGGTATTCATTATGTTTTTGATTTGTTATTTTGTTTTACTTATAGGCCTAGGCCTATTTTATTATATTTCATTTTATTTTATTTTATTTTAAGCCTATTAATTATTTTTATTATATTATTATTATTATTATTATTATTATTATTATTATTATTATTATTATTATTATTATATTAATTATTATTATATTATTGTTATTAGAATTATGTTACCTTATTAGTACTTTATAATAGGCTATATAAGTATAAAATTTATATAGGGCCTAATATTGATATGGCCAAAAATATGATGGCTTATAATTTATAATTTTATCCCATCTTTATGTTGCCGAATTGATCTTCTTTGACATGACACTAATGGAAAAAATATTTAGCAAATTTCTCAAAGACAAATGCGCACAAGCAAAACAAATGCCTGCAGCAGCTTTGCGATAATGCTGTGCCGACTTTCACCACCTTTCTTCACCGCAGTATTAGCTGCCACTAGTACGCGAAAGCGCCGGGCGTGACATGGGTTCAATCAATGCAATGGTAGCCTACGGGGACTAGGCAGTAGCACGCATATATTCGTCCCAGAACACACCCGTGCGGATCGATTGCTTGACAAGTCTCCGGCCACGCGCCGCGTGATTGTATAAAGTGTGACTCCTTCAACCCATTATGTAATGAATGACTTACGCGAAAAGCGCCGGGTATGGTGTGGGTCCAATCAATGGTAGGGTACCGTAAACAGACACGCAAAAGTGCCATATGCCTCTTGGACGTCGATCGTAAAATATTATTAATCAGGAAAGTTTTCTGTTCGCTTTAATGAGAAATGTAAATAATGAACCAAATGTTTTAACTTTTATGTCTTTTAATGAATGATGTATTTTGTCTGTGTTCTTAATTAATTTAATATATATATTTCTACAAGTGTTACGTGAATTGTATAAAACAAAGAAATGTAAATACTTTTAATGAATTTTGATATATTTGATGTATGATTTTTTGATGTTTATGCATTTTATGTTTAAAAAAAAATTCTTACATATATAGGGCTTATGTATAATTCTACAAATTGTTATGTATATTGTTTTTATGACACAGAGCCCCTGTAATAGCAGATTTATCTGAAAGGTAGCCCTGTATAAATATGGTTTTAATAAATAACATAAAGTAAATAAACAAATTTGTGGAAAAATGCTATCCAATTCTGCATTGTAAATGATTGACATTTATGTGTTCATGATTCATTTTGTTTACTGGCCTGTCAATCACGGACTCATTATGACGATGCTTTATTAACACCACGGCACATCTTATATCTTAATCTGCTAAATATGCCGACAATTTTAAGGCGGGATGTTTGAACTCGAAGATGTCAATAATGTAATATAGCATCTATTTCTTAGATAATAAAGATCGTGTAAAGGAGATGAATTTCTTTCTTTCTTTTTCTTTTCTTTTTCCTTTTTTTTCGTTTTTATAGTGCCTTTTTTCTCCTTTTTTTTAATCAAGAAAGCTGCTTTGTCTTTTGAACCGTGTTTTGTTTTTGGAAGTTGCTGCATATAATAAACATTTTTAAACAATCAATTTATTTCTATCAATTAGATTTGTTCAGTTCATCTTAATCTTTGGATTTCGTTTTTTCTTTCCCTTTCTTTCTTTATTTCCTTTCTTTTTTTTTCGCTTGCATGATCAGGCTATAGGGGTCCGACGATAAATGACATCTATCTTAAAGGAGTATTTCGTGATCCTAGTATCATCTTTTTATGACATTTTTTAGTAGACATGGTAGATATGCTTGAAAAAATCTTATTCCCAAAATTTCAGTTGATTCCGATTTTGCATTATGCGAGTTATGCATGACTATGTGTATTACATTGCTCCATAGGCCACTGTTGTAATTTCGTTCTGGTACACCAGAACGTAATTCAAAATTGACGATATTTTGCTAGACGAATTAAATCTGCAAGAATTATTTTTTGGACATGTAGCCAGAGGTTTCCAGTGGAATAAAAATCTCAATTTTTTTGGAGAAAAGTGAGGGATAATAATAATAATAATAATAATAATAATAATAATAATAATAATAATAATAATAATAATAATAATAATAATAATAATAATAATAACTTTATTTATACACGGTAAAACATGTTCAATACAATATTGATCTTCCACATGTCCGTGTGGATATTAAAACATTACTAAAATATAAAATAAAAGTTCAAAGAACAGACCTTCCAGAATAGGTAGTCGTTACTCTGAGTTTCATGCCTAAAAAGGCAATCGTCAGACGACACGATTGATCCCTTTTGGGATTGAGCACTTTATTCAAAAGATAGTCTAACTTGAGTAAAATGTTGTTAAAATATAAAATATAAAAGTTTGTTAAAAGATAATTATAATGCAAAAATGTACATAGACTAATACAATATTTCACTAAGAGACAAAAAATTTATAATAAATGAATATGATAAAAATAATCTGCATTCATCCTCATATCATTGTTATTCTTCTTCTTATTATTATTATTATCATATTATTATCATTATATTATATTATTAAATAAACTTTGTTTATATTATTAACATTGTTATTATTATTATCATATTGTTATTATTATCATCATATTATATTATTAAATTAACTTTGTTTATATGTTTTGTGTTACTCCCCCATTGGATGTTGTGTCATACTTTCATTGTTTTTAATTTTATCCATTGCTTGTTGACACTTGTATCCTTTTGGATCCATCCTTTGGTCGTCAGTTGGAACACATTTTCACTATTTTTATACATATTATAATTAATAATTAAATGTAAATTTATTATTATTATTACTATTTATTATTACTACTATTTTTATCATTGAATTCTAATTATTTCATTATTTTAGGTAAGCCTGCTGCTAAAATATCTGGCCTGTAGGGCCTAATATATACTGAGAAAAAAAATCGTTCCTCTATTTTGTTATAAAATATCCTTTCTTTCCTTCCTTCATTCCCGAGTTTATCATGACTTAATAAGTGCATGCCCGACGGCCCCAGCACTATAAACATACTACGCCGCACCGCCGGGAGTTCAAGCAATCGATCGTGCATCAATCAACAGCAGCACAATACCCGCGGTATAAAAGGGCGAAAGTGCACGGTGCGAAATAGAAAGGGGGGCGAAAGTGCACGGTCCGAAATTGAAAGGGTGCGAACCGTCCAGCATTCCTTTTGTTTACTTCTAATTAAAGGGGCATTTCGTGATCCACAGCCTCATCCCCCCACTTTCCCCAAAAAAAGTTGAGATTTTTACACCACTGGATACCTCTGGCTACATAATGTTTATGTACCAAACATTTCTTGCAGATTAATTCGTTTAGCAAAAATATCGCCAAATTTGAATTTCGTTCTGGTGCACCAGAACGAAATTACAACACATTGTCTATGGAGCAGTGTAATACACATAATCATGCATAACTCGCAAAACGCAAAAATCGGAATCAACTGAAATTTTGGGAATAGGCTTTTTTCGTGGATATCTACTGAAAAATGTCATAAAAAGAGGATGCTAGGATCACGAAATCCTCCTTTAACATATGAATGAAAAGTTAGTTAACTTACGGGGGTGATCCAGAGATGAAACAAAAATTCGTTTGCTAATAGGCCTACTTGATAAAAAAAAAAGTTAATTATTACGTTTCTGTACTGATTTTGAAATCTGGATAAGTCATAGTAAAAAAAAGAAGATTACAATTTAGCGATTTTACCGGGCGATTTTATTATCAAACATATAACTAAAATGTGCCGACAAGCGGGCCGACAAGTCACAATAAATCAGAGAAGAAAAGGCCTATTGTTAGACAATTATGAACATTTATTAAGATAAAACGTGAAATTTGCACAGCGAAAATTTTCATACCTTAACTTGAAAGACTTAAAATATATCCTTGTTTCAAGTTTTCGTCTCAGTGATGGGCAATCCTAGTTAATATTCTTTACCAAACTTGAATAATGTCCTATAACATAATTCAAAACATTGCAAGCAGAGAACGATGCCTGGAACGAAAAATTTTACCATTACAAAATCAGATACATGTTCGGGACATGAGAGGGTGTCACTATGCTAATAGGCTGTAATGTAAACGTACGTCATGCAGCTTGTGAAGGTGGACACGCCGCTAATTGGTCAAACTTTCGCTATGCAACAGGCTATTGACTGGTCAGAATTGTGCCGTCAGATGTGTTTACCAATTACCAAGTCTGTCGGCGGCGTGGAGATATGCACAATAAATTAGTATAAAACCCAGGCGACTCTAGAGCGAGCCAATGAAATCCAGCGACACTTTTATACTTTGGAATTGATCAACATTGATTGGTTCAATGCTAGTCTGACCTCCGTATAATCTAGTGACCTAGTCTCAGTGTTACCGGGTATGTAGACAAAATGACAGATCTAGCCAGATTTATCTTGGCTCTAGCGCCCATATCAGAGCTCAAAACATCATGAGTACGGCAAACATACACCCATATGTTAAATACCCACCCACTGCAACGCCTTGTAGTGTAGGATAGGTAGGGATAAAAGAGTTGCCGATGTACATAATTAGCAACCAGTATTGGGTGACCGGAAAGCTGTTCAATGCCTTTGCTGTTTTTTTGGGTGTTTTGGTTTTTAATTAATTTCTCTGTTTCTACATCTCTGGTACGATTCAAATACAATAGGTGTCATCATTAGCACACACGTTACATATCCTGAAAGTGTCACTGACCAAAAATACTTCGTTTGTCTGCTTTTTTGTATACAAGAAACACATGGGGCATCTGTTGGTGTGTTGTTACCCAAACACACAATGAAAACTGCCCATGAGATAGTCCAACTTTCAACGAGGGATTGACTATCCACAATCCTATAGGATCGTGTGTCAATACTACCTGTCCCCCCTGTCAAACCCTGTGTGGCTTATTTTAAACGGAAATCATGATTTTATTTTCCGCATGTAGCATGGATTTTCTCATGCAATCAAAGTATTTTTCAATAATGGTGAAAAAAAGACTTGGAACGCGGAGAAGGTGCATGAAATTTTTTTTTTTTTTAAATTATACAGAGATCACGGTGACGTATCGAGTTGTAGGCCTATAATTTTTCCAATATGTTATAAAGGCCTTTGTTGTCCCGCTCGAGTTCCCGCATCGTGACATTGCCTCTCGATAATACCCAGGTTTTTGACTGTTTTTCCCCTCTGTTGCTTCTATTTCTTGGTAACTTCTCGCTTAATTGACGTGAAATGTATTATCTCTCGGGTATTCCCGCATTATTCACATTCACGTCTGTTTTATACGGTGGCACAAATGCTTGAGTTGACGAGTTGAAAAGATAGTTGAGGGCAGCAATTAAATACTAGTTTTCAAGTTTCAAGTTTTTATTTGGAATTCACTTTTACATCAGCGGCACTCATCTATCTGATGGTGCATCCAAGACATTAAATATACAAACAAAGCTTAATAATTATCAACAATTATATAACAAAGTAAAAATATACTCAAGCAAAGGGTACATATAAATAATCTAAAGTGAGGAAGAGGGCTAAAGAAAGAGAACGGATGAAAGAAAGAAAGAAAGAAAGAAAGAAAGAAAGAAAGAAAGAAAGAAAGAAAGAAAAGAAAAAGAAAGAAAGAAAGAAAGAAAGAAAGAAAGAAAGAAAGAAAGAAAGAAGAAAAACGAAAGAAAGAAATAACTTAATCAATTGTTACAAAAAAAGACACGTACAGTGTCATACAGATATACTTATACTATATAATACATGTTTGTATATGAGCTTCATAAATCAATACATTAATATGGGTTATAATTATGAGATCATAAGTCTTTCAACATATTACTCCTTTCTTTCCACGCATCAGTGAGAAACATTTTACTACATTTATCAAGTATAGACCCTAGATCATAGCTATCTTCGATGATGTTATCTAAGAGGAGATGGTGTCTAATATTTGCATCCCCAACCGAGAACATATGCCAAATTACTTCCCACCCTTTAGAACATAGATCTTTTTCAAGTCTTTTGAAGTGGTCATTCCTTATGTAGTCCAAACTTGTACAATTGAATAGAAAGTGATCAACTGATTCCTCCTGGTTTAAATTGCATAACTTACAAAGACCCGTGTTTATATCTGACCATGACTTTTTCCTTCCTTCCAAATCTAAAGAATTAGAGCGGGCTTTGAATTTTAAGCTTGACCCATAAAAATTCAGTTTATCAAGTAGGTATGGTTCTAGTGATGGTCGCTCTTTGTACCTAACATAGTCGCTAAGAGAAGATTTATTCAAGGCTTTGATTCTCCAATTGTCATGATCAAGCTCTTTATTTACATTCTTAAAGGTGTTTGACCAATCTGCATTGCTTGATTGGTCGGTGAACCCGTAATTGTAAAACATACTCATATTACATTTTTCTAGAGAACTTTCCATATCACAAAGCCAGCCCCATTTCAATTTGTCTTTGACTTGGAAGATTGCTTTAAACAATAGTTTTGGTAACCTGTTTTCATCCATATCCTGAAGCCTCTTAAAGTACTTGGCACGAATATTATTTTGGATAGAGGCAATAGTTTGCCATCCAAGATCACCATATAGGGCCTCTTTAGCAACGCTTCTTGGTGCTTTGAGAATAGCTCGAGCCATGTGATATTGAATATTTTCGAGCTTGTCTATCACTGTAATACCTTTACAAAACCATATTGCACATGCGTAATTGATTGATGACAGTCCAATTGATTTCCATAGGAGATCACCATAATAGACCCTATTAAAGTCATCTTGGTCATCAATTATTGATTTGATGTAACCAATTAATCGATTACCTCTTTTAACAACTTCCTCGATATGAGAGTGATCTGACATGTTCCTTGAAATGGTAACACCTAAATATTTGTACTCGTTGACCTCTGTGATGAAACTATTACAAAGTTTCCATTTTCTATCTACATTAACACGCTGCCCGGTGATGAGAATATTCGATTTGGTATAATTAAACGACATTTTGCATTTATTAGAAAACTCGCTTGCTGTGTTAAGGAGTAGGTTAAGGTCATTATCATTATTTCCAATCAGAACTACATCGTCTGCCCAAAACAAACAGCCAATATTTGTACCAAAAATACTTACACCTAAGTTTTTGGCCTTGATCATTTTTGCAAGCTCATTAATGTAAATGCAGAAGATAATTGGCGAAAAGGACACAGCCTTGTTTCACACCTTCATCTACAGTAAAGAAATCAGTTTCTACATCTTGGAATATTACTTTACTTTTTACATTTTTGTACATGTTTATAATGATATTTAAAAGATTACCCTCAATACCAATACTCTTCGTAGCTTTAAACAGACCTTCTCGCCAAACTGTGTCAAAGGCTTTCTTAAAGTCAAGAAAAGCCATAAATGTTTGCTTGCCTTCAGCTTGTCGCGTTGCAATAATACTTTTAAGGTTGAATATATGGTCTTCGGCGCCTGTCTTTACGGAAACTGCCTTGCACTTCAGTTAGAATATTGTTATCTTCAATAAACTTTGACACAGTTTGGCGCGATAATCCTATTATATACTTTTGAGACACAAGATGTTAAGGTTATCCCCTGTAATTGTCAAGATCTTTAACATCGCCTTTCTTAAAGATTGGTATTATAATGCCTTCATTCCATTCATCTGGAATACACTCAACTTCTGTTAGTCTTTTGAAAAGACTAAATAAGGAAGACATTAAAGCATCTCCGCCGCTTTTGATAAGCTCATTAGTAATCTTGTCAATTCCAGGGCTTTTATTAAGTTTACAATGGGAAATTGAATCAACAACATCTTCAATAGTGAAGGATAACTTGTCAATCATAACATTGACATCCTTCCCATTCAACTCACAGGTCTCAAGATAATTAGGAGTGGTTGAGTCATCCTCTTCATTAGCATAACAAAGGTTGTGGTTCATTTTACCTAAGGTATTATAGTACATCATAATTGAAGTTTTCATAACTTCCTTATCTGAAGTGGTTTGGTCAGTCCCTGGAATCTTTATTGATGTAACTTTATTAATTGGTTTAGGCACTTTCAATTGTTGCCAAAAGTCCCTAGTCTGTGGGCCACCTTTTTTCATTATGTCAGAACACCTATCTACTCTCATTTGCATAATCTTACGTTTAATCAATGATTTACATTCAATTCGCTTCTTTTGATAGTCTTCCCACAGTGAATCACAAACCTGCCCATCAAAGTCAGGGTTATCTTTTTCTTTGAATAAAGTCGATGTGTCTTACATGCATTTTTTCTTCTATTTATTCCTTCCAAAATGTCATCATCAAACCATGCCTTACATTTGTTATCTTTGTATTTACAACCAATTGTTTCTTTTGCTGCTGATAAAACACCATGTTTCCATTCAGACCAAGCTTCATTGGCAGACATATTAATAGGGTCCCAATTATGGAACCTTGTTTTCAAGACCTCTTTGAACGGTCCCCAATCTTGATTAGGCTTGATATTCCAGTACATATCATCTTTGGGATTACTTTTCAACTCAGAATTATTTTCTGAGAACGTGTTATTCACATGTTTAAATGTTGTTACAATCATGTTATGGTCACTACCTAAGTGATATATTCCTTCCTCATCAATTAACATATTATCAAGTCTATCAACAACACTTTGTGATACACAAACATAATCAAGTACACTCTTTTGTTGGTTTCTGACCCATGTATACACACCAGTACATTTATCATGTAGGTTAAGAATTGACAGATCCGTTGCATCACAAAAATCAATTAGACCTTGACCATTGTAATCAACAGTCTTATCCTCATTTAAAGGATTCATACCGATTTTCCCATTAAAATCTCCCAACACGATAATATTTGCATTTGAATCATTTTGTTGAATCCTTAAGTGTTCCGATAGTAAACATACATACATTTCATCAGTAAGGGGGCGATCGGTTCCTTCACAAGGAAAGTATCGACAGCTATATAGAAGATCGAATCTGGTGACCCAGTATATTGCACTTTCACCCATAATCTTTCATACTTATCCATCTTGGTGTCAAAGACATTATCATCAAGTATCGTTACATTATCTTTTATGAGGAAACCGATCCCCCCTTGACTTTTCTTAACATCATTAAAGCGATTTTTCCCGATCCAATTATATCCTTTAACATTAAATTGTTCATTGTTTTTAAGAAATGTTTCAACTAAGCCTACGATTTCAACTTGATTGGTATTAATAAAATGATTTAATTCGTATCGTTTACTTTTGATACCACGTAAGTTGTTGGAAGCAATTTTAATAGTCGAATTATTTTGTTTACATGTGCGCTTCTTACCTCTTCTACCTGGCCTCGCTTTTTGGGACCTTGGGATTTCCCCGATTCATTAACTCGTGTAGGCCTATTGCACGCTTGATGTTTAACATGTTTAACACTGGTTTTAGAATTGCTTCCAATTACATATAACTCAACATGGTCATTATCAAGTGAAGGTGAAAGACATTCATCATTAAGCACATTGTACATATTATAATTATCACATCGAAACCCCATATTGAATTTAGCACTCATACAGTCTTCTCTGGATAATCCAGACACGGCAATATCTTCCTTGCCAGATCCCTATTGTTTCTTACCACATTTGCTCTGCTTATGACCCATAACTCCACAAGTATGACATTTCACTGCCTTACCATGCTTACAGTCTCTCTGCTGGTGGTTCTTTTCCCCAGAAATAACATCCTCTCTTGTTCATATTGTTGTTGGTCTTGTCATAGCTAGAGTTCAATGAGCGTGTTTTAAAGTTTCGCTTTCGAGTTCCGTCTTCCGTTGATCGGGCGAAGATGTTCGCGTCTTGATAACATGCCTTACCGCGTGTATGTTCCTTAACAATTTATTAGTACCAGCCTTTGATAGATGTAGTTTACCTCCATTCAACGCGTTTTATTCCGCTTCATTATTGCGTAGCTTAAAGTTCATGTCATTGTCAATGATTTCGCATTTGTCAGTGGATTTCGCGATTTCTTTGTAGAATGAGTTCATTTTGTCAACCCTTGGTTGGTTCTTGCCATCACTGTCCGTTCGCGGGCATATTGTAGATCTGAAGATGGTGGTTTCTGGAGCTTTCGCGAACAGACTTGATCATGGTCTTGAAGGCTTCTTTAGCAGGCTCAACATCTTCATCGGTCGTACAATTGTTCGTGCCACCATGAATTATAACAGCCTCGTAGGCCTCTGGTTTCTTCAACTTGCTGGCTATGTCAGTAACTTTTGCACCGGCATACAGTCGACTTTTCGTGTTCTCGAGGCCATTCTCGTTTATGTCCTTGATAATTGAGTCACCGATTATGAGGGTGGGCTTCGCGACATTGTCCTTCTGTGTTGTTACTTTCTCACCGTGCTGTTTGAGTTGCTGATTTTTGCACCGTAGCTGGTCTTGTAGGTCAGGTATTTGCGCTCGTTGTTCATTCATAAGTTCAGTTAGTGTCGCGTTTTCATTACGTAGTTCCGATATATCCTTGGCCTGTGCTTTGGACTGACGCGACAACGTTTGGAGTGTCTTTGGTATACTTCTGCAAGATGAGCAAATCCATGCAGAGGGTCTGGCACTTGTTTTAATTCCAACACAAGATTTGTGAAACTGTTCCTGGCATAACAAGCACTCCACTGGTTTATATTTGTCCGAGGCAGTGTCCACTTTCTGGCAAGTTTCTGTGCATTTAATCTTGGTTGCTGTTACCTGCACCTCATCTGTAGTACTTTCATTTGACGTTCCTGGTATTGGCAGTATCGGGGAAAGCGGTATTGCGGTAGGCTGTGATGTCTGTTTATTCTTCACACGAAGTGGCGAAGTGACCGCCAATAATGCACTGACGAAGGATGGTTTCGTCCGGAGGAAATCGTATATCATTACATTCCTTACATATGATAAGATCCCCATTACGAGGTGCCGTAGAGGCCTTTGTTTGCTTGCAATCATAGCAGTATCTCATGATGTTGAATATTAAATACAACACAGAATAAGAATAAGATGAAGCTATATGATAAACAGCAAATAAAAAGCAATAGTCCGTTTGATTGATCAATACAGGAAGTTAAGTTGTCATGAATGCAGGAGCAGCTTAGATGCACGTCCGTTCTCTATGAAAGAGAAGGCCTACTAACAGTGTATACCTATTGTTTAGATGACCCACTGACGCTTTTCTAACGGTCCACCGTTATATTTGATACCCTTGAGTGCATTGTTACGCACTTCAGATAATGAGGTATGGACTTTCCTGGTTTCCTGCACAGTGAATTCTTTTGTTCTCCACACTTTTTAGATCCCTGGTAAGAACTTTCGGGATCCTGGTGGGCTCCTGCTAGGCTCCCACCGGGATTCTCGGTAAAATAGTGAAACTGGCATGATTTTTTTTTGATAGGGTACACATTTCGCGGTCAATTGTGAGATATTAATGACCTCGATTTGCGTTCGCGTTTTCACAAATAACTAAATGTAATTGGATCGCACGCATCGCGTTTATTAATGAAGTTATGAATGATGTTTATTACATCCAAATACTTGTTAAATGGTTATAAAAAGTTTATATAATTTGTGACAGTAAAAGTCAAGTATACTTAATAGGCTTACATTATTGAATGCAACATATCTTAATGGCATAATTATAATGGCTCACTTCAATACTAAACAATTCTGATTTTAGAATCTACCAGTTTATTGATTGCGAAAGCCCGAAATAAAAAAAAGTTGACTATGTGCTTTGGATTTTTAAGAAAGACTTTGATCAGGGACTTTATCCCTAACAGACACTGTCAATCATACTTGCTTATCAATCCAATTTAACTGCAAACACAAAGCATTGAAGTACAAGACGCGCTAAAAAGTATGACATGTACTCAGTGAGAGTTTAACTTTCGCGCCAACACAAAGCGCCACAAATTCCACAGATAGTTGTGTACGATGCAGTTAATGGTAATGGCATGTGCCTCAGGAGAATTTAAACCATAACGAGATCTGGACGACCAATCACACGCCAGATATGCATTACATCATGGCCAATTTTAGTAAGCCAGATATCCGACAATCTCATCCATGTTTAGCATGTTAACCGCAATCCAAAGTCAGTAGTCCATTTGGGAAGCTAACAAACAGACAGAGTACAGTGACTGAAAAGATCAGATGTGAAAATCTATCAATTGTGCACAAATTAATACAAATTAGAGTTTTATGCTTAAATGTAATAGCCAGAGTATGTACAATGGGCAAGTGGACTACAGAGAAGTCTAAACCAAATGCAGTACCGATTAAATTTTAGAAGGCCGTTTTTGGTGAACTATTTGGAGAATCTTGCATGATAAAAAACTGTTTTGTTATATATTCAATTTCTTGATTGTAGAGCATTAAATTTTGAGATGATGACATCTAACTACCTACATTATTTCTCAACTTTCTGCCACTTACTATCCCATATTGCAAAACATGAGGGTTTTTGCCATCGTACATCCGAAATTCCATGCTGACAAGCTAGTTTATTCTAATAGCCATTTGCGTACGCAATTGTAATTACCGTATTCGTTCCATTAAACTCCCATGCCCCTATAGCGCCCACCCAGAGACTTTACAACAAGCAAAATGTGATATTATTAACCGCCCATCCAATACTGTCGTATAAAGAAATTGTATCTGGCGTGAATTACACTACAGTTTTTATTCCTAGGGCTCTTTGACTTCTTCTATAATTATGCACAAAAGATCGAGTCCCCTTAAGCTTATACCTATCAAGTGACTATACATACATGCATGGGAGGAATTGAGCCTTAAAAATATCAAAATGTGCGCTAAAATTAAATTATGATGCTATTTCATAGTGAGCAGTATAGATATTAAAAATACTATCAATAACCACCTGCAAATGCCTTTAAAACACAAAGTTTGAAGTAATTCTGACGAAATTTATTTGCCGGCGGTAGCCATTTCATGGTATTGGTGAACAAACCTGTATGGACATATCTGGACACCATTTTTTGGGGTGCACTAACTGTGACTATTTAACAATGCAAAAAATAAGTGCCCCCCCCATGACTGAAACAAGATATTCCTGAAAAAAATTGGTTCAATCGGAGTTATCGGACACAGTTATTATTATTCAATTGCGTGAGATAACGAGCAGACTTTTAATGGAAATACATGTATTGCAGAATTTGTATTGAAGGGCTGGTTTGCATTCATTTCTTTTTATTTAATTTGTTATAAGTTAACCTTAGGGGTTTTCAACTGAAATGTTTATACTTTATCTTATACTTTATCTGGAAATACTAGTAACTACAACATGAAGGGGGTACTACATCCCTGCCCAATTTTGTGCCTATTTTTGCATTTTTCTCAAAAATTATAGAGCATTGGTGACAAGTAAGATACGTATATTATAGGGGCAAGGACAACTACAACTGTTACACTGGAAATTTTATTTCAGCACAGACAACAGTATGGAGTTACAGTCAAAAATGAGGGAAAACCAATATTTGATCAATAAATCAATAACTACTTGAATTACCTTGAGTTGCTGAATTTTCAGTGCAGTAGTTGTAGTCCTTGCCCCTATAATATACATACCTTACTTGTCACCAATGCGCTCTAATTTTTGAGAAAAACGCAAAAATAAGCAAAAAATTGGCTAGGGGTGTAGTACCACCTTAAACATCCATTAAATGAGTAACCAAAAAAAAAAAAATTAAAAATTAAAAAATGAAAAATAAAAATAAATAAATAAATAAAATTTCTTTTAAAAAAAGAGTAAAAAATAATAATAAAAAGTTTAAAAAATCTCTCTTATTCACAGTGAAGCTATTCCAGAGGGAGTATGTAAATTAAATGGAACAGCCATTTCAGAAGAGTAAGTAAATTAAATGGAACAGCTATTTTGGGGCCATTTCAGAGGGACTATGTAAATTCAATGGAACAGCCATTGGGTATGTAATTTCACTGGAACAGCCTAATTGATATCGATATCAATAGAGTACTGAAGTGTGACGTCTTAAAATTTTCTTTTTTGCATTTCAGCATTTTCATGACCATATTTCAGAAGAACATGATGAAAAACATCCACAGTCCAAATTTGGTGGGAATTGGATCATGAGGGCCCGAGATATGGTCGCATGAATACCTAATTAGCCCATACATTGAAATCAGTGTAAATTGGCCTGGTTCATAACTGTTTGGAACCAGGCCAATTTACACTGACTTCAATGGGGCTAATTAGGTATTCATGCAGCCATATCTCGGGCCCTCATGATCCGATTCCCACCAAATTTGGACTGTGGATGTTTTTCATCTTGCTCCACCGATACATGGTTTTCAAAACGCTGAAATTTTTTTAATATTTTAAAAAAAAGTAAAAAAGATGTTAAAAAATCTCTTTCACAGTAAAGCTATGCAATTTTATAGATTGAAGTTCACAATATGCAATTTGATTAGGGGAAAGCTATTCCAGAGGGAGTATGTAAATTAAATTGAACAGCCTTTTCAGAGGGAGTATGTAAATTAAATGGAACAGCTATTTTGGGGCCATTATTTCAGAGGGAGTATGTAAATTAAATGGAACAGCCAATGCCAATAGGTATGTAATTTAACTGGAACAGCCTCAAATTGATATCGATATCAATATTGACGTCACAGATTCGATTTGTCACATGATCGTCAAACCTGTATTAGAAGGTGTCAGTTCTCAGGAACTGACACAAAAATTTAGGTTTTTAAGGAAAAAAGCTACCCCCCCAGGATGAATCATGAGCTATGTCAAGTTTCATAGCTTTGTGGTCTTGTGCATGTGGATCAATATTCTATTATATTAAAGTTCGCTTGAGTTCATTCTTTTCTGCATTGCTATTTCTGTTATTAACTTACGCCTCTGGAATCAAGCACATGGAAAACCCATGTAAGTTTTTAAGATCTTTGCACTTGGCGGCCAAAATTGTGTACAAAGCATTTAGTGTAAAAAACAGTGATATAGTTTATGATTATATATCATATATTTAGGATAAAATGATGTGTAGACTCATGATTGAACAAATTCATCAGGATCGAATGCACTTACTGTGCACATTTCAGCAAACACTGTTGCCTTTGTCAACACTTGTGTAGATTCATTATTTAGAAAAACCTGGAATCTGTTTTTTGAGGGAAAAAAAAATTTATTTTACATCTATTTTTGCCGAAAATTGGCATTTTTTGGTGACAATTTGTTTTCACAGTAGATATCAAATATGCTTTTTTACCTATTAAAGCCATATTATAACATTTGCTGAGGAGGACGCCCCCGCTGATTTTTCGCCAGCCCATTCGGGGCTGGATCTGTTTCAGGTTTGGGGTCAGTTTACTCAAGAGATTATATTTTAGTGGTATTGGAATGATTTTTTTTTTTACTTTTTGTGGTTAAATTTTTTTTAATATTTTAATTCGATTTGTTAGGAAAAGTAAGTATGTTTTGCCGTTTCAACGAGCAAAACAGTGAGTATTACCAAAGTTATGTTTGAATTAATATGACTTTAAAAGTTTTAGGTATAGGCCTAAAATGTAACAATAATAGTTAATATACAGCATCATATGGTCAGCAGAAGAAAAGTATGTCATTTCAGTGTCTTTGACCGGGGTCCTTGACCACTGAACAGCGTGATATCACAGATGTGGTGATATCATGTTGATAACAGATCTAAGAATCAAAATCTTCATCATATGGACCATATTGATGTCAAAGTAATTATCTATCCTATCCTGTGTCGTTTTATGGATAAAAATGACTCAAAATGCTATTGATGAAATAGTTGCTATCATGAACATCAGTTTTGCCTTTTCAACGGGAAAAATCCGATGCAAAATAAAGTTTTTAGGGCCTAGCTATAATATGGGCATAATTTATGCATGTAGGCCTATAGTATTGAACAATGTACCCATTTGACATGCACTTATAGATAAATAAATTGTCTTACTTTATTAATTTAATAACTTCTATGTTATAAATAAAATGACACATAACGTAAGTGAAGCTACTTTCTATCTTTTTTATTTGATTCATAAACTTACAGTCAAAACACACAAGAGTGAAGATTGCAGTGAGTAATCAGTCCTTTATAAATGTTCTTGCCACCATCTATCATATAGTAAACTATACATTGCTAATTAATATCAAATTATTTTAAAATAAAAAATGTACATGTAAGGTGAGTTTATATTATGTTATATGGCGAATTTAAGGAGTATTTCGTGATCCTAGCATCCTCTTTTTATGACATTTTTCAGTAGATATCCACAAAAAAGCTTATTCTAAAAATTTCAGTTGATTCCGATTTTGCCTTTACGAGTTATGCATGGTTATGTGTACACAATGTGTTGCAATTTTGTTCTGGTATACCAGAACGAAATTCAAATTTCACGATTACTTTGCTAACTAATTAATCTGCAAGAAATATTTTGTACATAAACATTATGTAGCCAGAGGTTTCCAGTGATATAAAAATCTCAACTTTTTTGAGAAAAGTTAGGGGATGATGCTGTGGATCACGAAATGCCCTTTTAACTAAAACCTGCAGTCAGTGCAGTGTAGTATTTGTGACGTGGTATATCGAAAGCAGACACTTTTGGGCAGGATCGTAAATGGAGAAATAGCCAAAATCTACCGGGTGATTTTTTCACGATTTGGGTTTATGATGTTATTAATGTTTAAAATATTGTCTGATCGTTTCAGACCGGAATATAACTGGCATGTTGTATTTTTGAGACATTTTTCAAGGTAATTCCTACTCTCAACATTGTCAATAATATTTTTAAAGGCAGCTTATCTATTATTAATATTAAAGGCCCATTCAGTGATTTGCTCATCCGGACGATCGTAAAAATCATCAAAATTTTGGTACCGTACCTTTGTTATTACATAGATGTGCTAAGTCTGCGAATGGTTCAGCCAAAAGCCGTGTAGGCCTATTTAAGACAAAATAAGACATTTTACACGAATCTGTATTTTTAGATACTGACAGTATCTAAAATTAGCTACAAGTATTTGAATGGCGGGGCTTGAACTTCGTCAGTACTGCTGTTTTCTTCATTTTTGCCAAATTTGGCATTTCAAAAATACCAAATGACAATTTGAATGACTTAGGCCTATCCTTCTCTTTTAAGCAATTTATATTTTTAAAGGCAGCTTATCTATTATTAATATTAAAGGCCCATTCAGTGATTTGCTCATCCGGACGATCGTAAAAATCATCAAAATTTTGGTACCGTACCTTTGTTATTACATAGATGTGCTAAGTCTGCGAATGGTTCAGCCAAAAGCCGTGTAGGCCTATTTAAGACAAAATAAGACATCTTACACGACTCTGTATTTTTAGATACTGACAGTATCAAAAATACCAAATGACAATTTGAATGACTTAGGCCTATCCTTCTCTTTTAAGCAATTTATAAACAATTTTAATTTTTTTACTCTTGCACTGGGATCACTGAATGGGTCTTTAAGAAATGTGGCGTATCATGTCAAAAACAGACATCTTTTGGACAGCTTATAAATTTGGAGGCTTTCACATAAAGAGCTATTTTGCTCCACAACGCCGTTTTCCCCAATAAAATCGGACATTCCTAAGCGAAGAAATTGAGTTCGTAAGTTATGGTATTAAAAATTGAAAATTGAAATATCGTGGGTAAAAAGCTGAAAAGACAAATAAAACCAGAACAGAACAATTTAGAGAACAATAATGAATTAATAATAATGAACAATAATGAATTAAAGAGTTGACAGGAGATTAGGAGTTAATGTTTTCTGCAGTTTCAGTGTACATCTTCTCACCGTTGATGGTTTGGTGGACTGTCATGTAACATGGATGTAGTAAGCCGTGATCCTAAAAATGCCTTTCACATTGACCAAAACTAATTACAAGACCTCTTCTACATTGAGGCTGGCTTTCCCTTTTAAAGGGAATTTTTATTAAAATTCATTTTCTTACACAATTATATTGTACTTTATTAAACCAATATACCCAGCAAAAATCAAAACTCTAGGTGCTGTAGTTTTGTCAAAATCCAAGATTTTGAATAAAACGATGGAACCGGCGTTTTATTATTACGATGGAATTATTAATCGAACGCATACATGATGTTCATAACACATTTTATGAATGATGCGGCGGCGACCGAGATCTACACAACAAAGGGTCGTACCATAACATGACCGAAGGAGTGGTACGTATTGGCAACATATGCGCTGGTAGTAAATTCCAATTTTCTTTGCTTTGCCATAGTTGTTCGGCTCAAAAATAAAAGGGGATATATCTGACAGTAATACCTAACATTTTATGGCAAAGAAATGCTAATGAAAATGTTATAATATGGCTTTAAACCATTAAATATTGTTTATTTCATGATTTAAATTATTAGACAATAGTATGTTTATTCCATTACAACAATCACTTTAAATATATCTTGTTTAATATTTTCATCATCTTAACCAAAATCTTGGAGTCCCTGTGACAAATGATTCCCGAAAATTGGCCACTTACGGTAAAATTCTGGGTTCTGACATTCATAAACTGTGATTGGAAGATGCTAGAAGAATGATTTTGCCCTTATTTTGTTCCCAATTTAATAAGCTACATGCTAGTATTAAATTTAAACTAACTATTTTCATCATATTTAGGTAATCAACTAAAATGTGTCCCCTACCCCTTAATTTTGGGAGGCGTGTAAAAAGTATTGGTATTTGGAAAAGAAAAACCGTAGCTTTGAGATAAAAATGCAAACATGTGCCCAAAATAGTTGCTTATAACAAGTTTTCAATTTTGCCTGAATGGTACTATATTTGATTTTTTTTTTTTTTTTTCCAATCCTATAATATTGTGGGGCATTATCGTTTGCTGGCATTTTAGCATAGACAAGCTGTATGCAAATTTGTAAAGAAAAACAAAAGTAAAGCAGATTTTGTATTTCTGATTAGAGAATCATAATCTGCATAAAATGTCACCATAGAAAAAAGTTCCTTCAACCATGCATATTAATATCAGTAACTTAATATTCAAACTAATTTGGTCTTTAAGGTGGCACGCAGGATCACTCGAAGTGGTAAATTTTAGACATTGTTTTGTATCTTTAAAAGTAATGATAATAAGTACATAAAAGTATACATTTTCAGAAAGGAAATGATGCAAGGAATCTATCTAGCTCGGCAGATTTCTGCAAAAATGAACACTTTTTGAGAAAAGCACCAAAATTGATTTTCCATGCCAATTTTTTTCGGTCCGCCATAACAACTTACCCTAAATATCAAAATTGTCAAAAATTGCATCTCTTTGTTCTAAAGACACAAATCAAGAAAGCATTTTCTCAAAGTTTTGAATTTTTTCTTCGTTTTGAAAATATACCTTAAATTATCTCAAATTGTGGTCAAAATTGAAAAAAAAGTCAAATTTTGACCTTTTTGACCCATATTTTTAAAAACGAAGAAAAAAAATAAAAATTTAAGAAAACACTTTCTAGATGCGTGTCTTTAGAACACATATATTCAATTTTCATCCATGTACTTATCATCATTACTTTTAAAGATACAATACAAAATAATGGTTAACATTTCCGACTTTGAGTGATCCTGCGAGCCCCCTTAAAAGTTAGAGGCCAATCTATTTATCAAATATTTAAATTAGAGATGCCAAAAGCACATGGCAAAAATCACTAGATGTTGCAATAATAACAGAAATATGCAAGTTCCAATCTTCACAATCAGTTGCACATGCTGTTGGGTTGTCAACATTGTAAACACTGGTATTTTTTTTTGTGGGGAATTAACCGGTGCTAGCCAGTGGGGAATTAACCAGAGATAGAACTATTGGACCAGCTACCACTGAACAAAACCCAGGATATTGTTAAGGGATGGGGTATGAACGTTTGGACAGTATTTATTGTGGGACATTAGAGCACATCAGACATATCGAATTGCATTCTGAATATGAACATCAAATAATTTAATTATTTGAAATTCGCAATGTAATACACATTTTATGGCAAATCAGCATGTGTGGCCGAGTGGATAAGGCGCCCGACTCATAATCCATAGGTTGCGAGTTCGAGCCCCGCTCGTGCCAACGTGTTGTGTCCTTGGGCAAGGCACTTTGTCCTCATTGCCTACTGGGGGATGGGGTTGGGTTTGGTTGGATGTTTGTATAGTTGTTTGTTTCAATGTTGCAATATTGGCGCTGATTAAGCTGCTGCCTGCAAATTGCATTGTGTCTGTTTAGGTGTGTTTAATGTACAATTCGAGCAATTTGACCTGCGGGTCACCATTAGAGTTTGTAATAAAACCTTCCTTTTAAATCATTAAAAATCGATATTTTTGATATTTAACAGTACTCGAAGTAAACTTTATAAATCTGATGATTTATATTTGAAGTGTATGTAGGTGGGATGAAAAGCCGACGATCAATTGAAAATTTTGACCTTTTCATTATTGAAGATATGGATTTTTTCCCAAAACACACAAAAAAAAATTAGGTCTTTTGGGGAAAAATCCATATCTTCAATATGAAAGGTCAAAATTTTCAATTGATCGTTGACTTTTCCTCCCAGCTACATACACTTAAAGAATATATCATTAATTTTATCAAATTTACTTCGAGGACTGTTATATCTCAAAAATGTGAAAAATATCAAATTTTATTAATTTGTCATAAAATTTGTATTATATCGTGAATTTCATAAAATGAAAATAATTTGATATCAGAAAGACATTCTTCGTATTCAGAATGCAATTCGATGTCTGATGTGCTCTCATGTTCCACAAAAAATACTGTGGAAACGCTCAAAACGCTCATTCCAGTTCCCTTAAGAGTGATTAGATAAGTTGAAATAGATAGATGACAGTTGACATGATTTACAGAAGTGTCATGCAAATGTTTTGTGATTCTGACAAAAAATTGATCAGGTCTAACATAAGCTGCAAATCACATTTATTATTCATTAAAATTACAAAAACTAAATCAAATACTTGAATATAACTATTGTATCAATCTGTCTTGTGATTTATCTCACAGATATATCAAAATGGGTGCTTCAGTTGATAAACTGGATGCTAGTAATATTGACTTCCATGAACGCATTGGAGAAGGTGGATTTGGGTCTGTCAGTCGTGTTTCATTTAAAAAGCCCTACAAAGGATACACAGAAGCTGCCAGCAAAACAGTTATTTATGAGTTAGCCATGAAAGAGGTTGAAGTTATGAGCAAACTACATCATCCACACATAGTTAACTTGCTTGGAATTTGTGAAATCCCTAGCGCTAAACTTATAGTCATGGAATATGCACCTAATGGTTCACTGCACGATTACCTAAAAGATCCATCAAAGCCTCTTCCATATGAGCTGCAGAAAAGGTGGGCACAAGAATCAGCACTTGCAATCAAATATCTCCATGGGCATAACTTCCTGCACAGGGACATCAAGCCCCAAAACTGCCTTCTCTTTCAAGACAACCTCTTGAAGTTGTGTGATTTTGGTCTTGCACGTGAGATAGAAGAGTCTCAGACAACATCCAGCCAGAAGGGAACTTATCGCTACATGGCACCAGAAATTCATGTGGGGAATGAGCGTGGAAGGGCTGTCTACTCAAGACCAGCTGATATATGGGCATATGGGATGCTGCTACTAGCTATCTGCACAAGGAAGCCACCATTTGAAGACTTGGAATGGCACCGGGTAGTATTTGAAGTTGGCAATGGGACTAAGCCATCCATACCTGAAGGCTGCCCCAAAGACCTGTCCGATATCATGCAGCAATGCTGGAATAGTGATCCTAAGCAACGGCCTACAAGTGCATACATTGCAATGGGTATGTACAGTAATTACTTGCAAATTATGCAATGGGAAATGGAAGTGTGCAAATGAGACTTGTGATTTTATTTAAAGTTTTTAGTAATAAGTATTTATTATAATAAATATACCTCTAGTAACAAAGGAGTTGAAAAAAATAAGAAGAAGAACATTTTGAAAGAAAAATAAATGAATTGATTATAGGCAAATGATACATCTTAATCTTTCACTTTCCCTAGCATTGGGTGCTTGCTGGTCATTGGAGAAAGAAATCCATCCTGAACATCAGGGAAAACAACTTGATTGTCATCGTATTACCTGCTGTCCAAATGGGGACATGGTCATGGCATACTTGAATCAACTCTATCTTCTTGATGGTGATGGGAAATGCAAAATGCAACTGATATCAACTGAAACAAACCCGGACAGGCAAATTGGCAGATATGTTTGTAACATATGTGTATCACCACTAGGATATATCTGTGTTGTAAGTTATTCCTGTAGATTTGTCCATGTGTTTACTGTAGAAGGGAAATACCTCCACTGCTTCACACCTGATTCCAATACATCTTTTGAGGAGAAGTGTCTTGCTATAGATACCAAAGGTCAATTATTGGTGGGTGATAGGGATAAATATCATCACAATCCACACATGTCCAGATGGTCAGGTAGTCAATAAGATCAAATGCTCAATAGGTTATAATGCAAGTATGGTTATCAATAGCAAGAATCAAATCCTGATTCATTACCGTCCATCAGGTTCAGAGTACAGTAAGGTAGTAGCAATAGATTACTCAGGTAATGAAGTGTTTAGCTTCACAGCCAAGATAGATGAAGATATGACAGGTGGAGGGGTAGTATCACATGGGATAGTGTGTGATGACAATGATAATATATATGTTGCAATGATGATATCTGCAACATTGGCATACAACACAGGTCACATTCACAAATACAATGCAACAGGTGAATTCCTACAATGCATATTCAGAGGATTGTACTCTCCCTTGGATTTGTCCATGACACCTGATGGATCACTGGTGGTTGCTAATGAGACATCAATTCTAAAATACAGCCTCCAGTAAAACTACCAAACATCTCACAATCATGTTTGTGCAAATATCCATTTCAGGTTTGGTTGTACAATCAGGTATGCCACATGTGCTTTTATGTGTTTGATGCACCATTCTATAAGAATCATTGGGTGTGGATGGACATGAGTGGCATAATGTGCCAAAACTTACATAACTAACTTTATAAAGCAATAACGTAAAAACCTCGTCTATAAGCATATATAAAATCTTTTTGATGAAACCTAAATTAATATGCAACAGCTGTAAATATACCAATACAATAGAACTTCTAGTACATTACAATCGTATATAAATCAGAATTTTAAAAAACATTGAGGCTGTGTCATATTGAGGAAATGTTACAATATTGCTTTCAAGTGGTGATAGGCTATAGAATGTTGATATTTCAGATACATTATTTGACTCATCCTCCTGAGCATTTTGATACCTTTTCAAAAGAAAATGGTAGAAAAATGAGTTGGTGCTGGCCGAAAACGACATACAAGGGGGGGGATTTTGACCTTCATTTTTTACATTTAAGGGAATCTTGTCCCTTAAAGGATTATAAAAAACATATATTATATTATTGTTATGGATAGTGTTAGAAATAATTCAATCAATGTTTTTGTAAATAAAGGAAACCATTATATTATGAGAAATTATTCAATCTTTTATAGATACAGGGAAACCATTATTGTTGAAGATAGTGTAAGAAATTATTCAATCTTTTGTAAATAAATTAAAACCATTATTGTTGGAGAAAGGGAGCATATAAACATCTCAAAAAAGTAACTACCCCCCCCCCTTAAATAATGGCCATTATTCAAAAAGGGGCTATTGTATTACAAATCTGTAAAATGAGTTGGAAGCAGAATTTATTTATGTGCATTTTGACACCTCATTTGATACAGGGAAACCATTATTGTTGAAGATAGTGTAAGAAATTATTCAATCTTTTGTAAATAAATTAAAACCATTATTGTTGGAGAAAGGAGCATATAAACATCTCAAAAAGTAACTACCCCCCTTAAATAATGGCCATTATTCAAAAAGGGGGCTATTGTATTACAAATCTGTAAAATGAGTTGGAAGCAGAATTTATTTATGTGCATTTTGACACCTCATTTGATACGATAGCCCAGAAAACAATAAAACACCGGTCAATTTAATGTAGTAAGGTCCAGATTTGATAGTTGCACTTACATACAAATAATTACAATACAAGAACACTCAGATTTCCTTCCATTATATTGAATACAAAATCAATACAATTTACTGCAACTTTCAAATCTTGGGTTACAGTTTTGTAATACAACCGTCCGTTTTTGAATAATGGTCATTATTTAAGGTGGGTTAGTTACTTTTTTGAGATGTTTATTACATTTATGTGTAAGAGACTAAGATTATATTCAATTGTAAAAAAAAGGGCTCAGTATATATCCTTTTTGGGCGAAATAAGATTTTGGTACAAACATTTTGGACATTTGATTATTTTATTGATTTTCAACACTACTTTCTCTCCATTTTTGGTGAAAATGAGACTTTGGTACCAACATTTTCAGAAAGAAATTCTCTTTCAGTAACACAAAGCCTAATCTCCATAAGGTGACGAAAAAAGAAAACCCTGTTCTACGGGCCCGACCGACCCAGATTTTGAACAAATTGGGAAAATAAATTCCTGTACAAATGAATGCTGACCCAAATTTCGGAAATTCCAGGAACAAATTTTTTTTTGTATTTTCTCAAATTGCAAATTATTTACAGATTTTGGTGATTTTTTGGGTCATTTCCAAAAAACAAAAGGCCGACCGACCAACCCTACTTGAAAGGTCCGTCCGTCCATAGAACACGGTTTCTTTTTTTCGTTGCCTAACACACCTTTTTCAAAGTTATAAGTCACATAATAAAACACTGAATGATTGTAAACAAATTTTCACATATCACCATATTTGCTTTTTATCAGACACCCTGTATTTTGCAATTGAAATAAACCAGTCAAACAATTATAATGTGTGTCATGTTTTCATATGGTTTGTGTCTGTCTGATTGTCCATAGATTTGGGGGAAATGTTGATACTTAGTATCATTTACATCATATTATTATGATTTTTATTATTATTATATCAAACATTTCCAGAACTTGACCAAATTAGAGCACTGTGCACTTACAGCTGACAAAGATTTCTGTCAAATTCAGAATTTTATTTTAAAACAAATCAGCCCAGTTTTTACCAAATGTCCAGAAATTTGTCAACATTTCCTCAAACCTTTGATAATACAATTAGCTCAATTTTGTGAAAATTAATTGGAAATTTTTATTTTAAATCAATTTAGTGCAATGTGTTTTAGGTATACCGATGGGTCCCATTCAGTAGCGTAGCCAGCGGGGGGCAGGGGGTCACACTGCCCCCCTGACAAAAAATGAAAGAAAAAGTGCCCCTCTGACCAAAGGGCAAAGGAAAAGAAAAGGGCAAGGAGCCCTTTTCCATCGAAACTCACCCGATCATGGGCCAAAATAGTGTAAAATACAAATTTTTTGCTGCACGCGCACGCCGCACATTGTCACATTAAGGCCATTTTCATCTCGATCATGGGCAGCAATAGTGTCAAATTCAAAATTTTTGCACGCACGTCGTCCCAAGAAGGCCTTTTTGGAAGCTCAAAGACATGTATAGTCTCTCTAAAAACAAAAAATGCATGTTGCAACTGCAATTTTTTTTCCTTGAGCCCCTGAAATTTTATTTTGCCCCCCCCCGACCAAGAAAGCTGGCTACGCCCCTGGTCCCATTTCCTTACAAAATTGGTTTAGCTACATTTTTATTCTCTGAGACATCTACCTACCTACCCACACAACACAATATTACTGTGTGAATCACGAGGACCTATAGACTATGCCATAGTCGATTATTGATAAATAAAACATGTTATTAATCATGCTGAAAGCATTCAGTTGAACTCGAAATTATACTGATATTTATTACATCAAAATACTAGTATAAAATTGTTATGAAAAAGTTTATATAATTATTAGTGACAGTAAAAGTAAAGTATACGTTGGCTTATATTATTGAATGCAACATCATAATGTCATTATATAAGCACTTCAATACTGAACAATTCTGATTTTAGAATCTACCAGTTTATTAATCGCACGAGTCCCAGTTAAAAATCGACTATGGACTTTCAATTTTAAACAAGACTTTGATCCCTAACACAAACACTGTCAATCATACTTGTTTATCATCCAATTTAAGGTAGCTGCCTTGGATACAACACCCTTGCAGAAAAATAGCTCCTGTGTCTGATCTATCAGGTCTATTCATTTAAATCTTTAACATAACAAAGAAAAGTATTTTCCCACCTATTTTAAGAGTCTTATAAGAATTGTAACAATTCTTATGTTTTTCTTTATTTTTGAAAATTCCCTTAATTTTGACAGTTTTGATTTTTTTTAGCCCACTTAGGAAGGAGCTATGGTTACCAAACTTTCAGGGATGGTAAATAAGCTTAATATCTAAATTCTCTCGTCAGTTTTTTTGGATAAAGTGTTTACTTTTTGAAAAAAATTATTTTTGTCCATTTTTAATTTTAGGGAATGTTAGAAACACAGTAGCTTAAAATAGAAACACTTAATTGGAAAAAACTGACGAGAGAATTTAGATATTAATCTTATTTACCATTGCTGAAAGTTTGGTAACCATAGCACCCTTCCCTATTAGATAAAAAAATCCTAGAATTTAGGTAATTTAGTGTTTATAAAAAAAAATCAAAAAATCATAAAAAAGTACCAACATTCCTGTTAAATATATACTTAAGTAACACTAAGTTAGACAATAAACTTGGTTTGTATTATTCTGTGATATATTGGCAGCAAAATGAAACTTGAAACTTTTATATACATTTGCTATAAAGGAGAGAAAAATCAGTTTTAATAAAATCTTTGTTTTAAAAAATGTTGCTATTTTGAGAAATTGGCAAAGTGCCAAAAGCCCTTCCCTGTAGTAATTCAATGGGATTTTGAGATGACAAAAAATTGCGTAACTCAAAAACGCTTTGATGGAAAAAATTAAAACTTGGCAAGTAAGGTTTTCTCATCAATACACACATCCTATATGTTAACCGCACGCACAAAGCCTGGAAATACAAGCATGGTACAAGACGCGCTCATGTTCCCGCCGACACAAAGGCCGCATAGTTTTGTACCATGTAGTTATTAATGGTAATGGCAGGTGCCCGGAGTATTTAAACCATAACGAGATCTGTGCGACCAATCACAAGCCAGATCCATTTAAAAATGCATTACATCATGGCCAATTTTAGTAGGCCAGGAATCCGACAATCTCATCCATAGAAGCTCATAGACAGCCGTGTAAAGTATGTAAACCGCAATCCAGTCAGTAGTCCACTTGGGAAGCTAACAAACAGAGGGAGTATGGTGACTGAAAAGATGATCAGTTGTGAAAATCTATCAATTGTCTAAAATACTTTTTTTTATATCTTCAGAATACAAAAATTTGAAAAGAAAAAAAAATCTTTTCAGGAATTTCCAAAAATAGGGTCGGTATTCTTTTGTACAGTAAATGAAAAAAAACCACATTTTTTCTGATTTCCAAAATTAGGGTCGGTCGGTTGAGGGCAAGCAAACAAGAAGCTCATAGACAGCCGTGTTAAGCATGTAAACCGCAATCCAAAGTCAGTAGTCCACTTGGGAAGCTAACAAACAGAGGGAGTACGGTGACTGAAAAGATGATCAGTTGTGAAAATCTATCAATTGTGCACAAATGAATTAAATCGGAGTTTTAAGCTTAAATTCAATATCCAGAGTATGCACAATGGGCAAGTGGACTACGGGGTAGTCTATAGAGGACCTAATAAATTGGATAGTTTGGTATCCCTTTAATTATTATATAAAGAGAGAGGGCGGCCTATCTACTGTGTCTTAGGCCAATAAAAAAAAACTGTTTGCTTGCCCTCAAATGAATTTTAACAATTTGGTCGGTCAGTTGGGATTTCTTTTTTTTTTTTTTTTTTTTTTTTAATTACTAGCAAACTCTACTGTTTGTATTGATTAAGGCTCAAAATATGAAAAATCAGACAATTTTGGTGTCAAAATGAATCAACTAACATTACAAAACAACTAAAATGTTGAAGACAAGGTCTAAAATACTTTTTTTACATCTTCAGAATACAAAATTTGAAAAAAAAAAAAAAAATGTTTTCAGGAATTTCCAAAAATAGGTCGGTATTCTTTTGTACAGTAAATGGAAAAAAAACACCATTTTTCTGATTTCCAAATTTAGGGTCGGTCGGTTGAGGGCAAGCAAACATCTTTTTTTTTTTTTTTTAGCAGCGGCTGGCCTCAGCACATCAGTACCTAGAAATTACTGACAAATCATACAAAATACACTGACTCACAACATAACATTGGGAATTCCAAATTTGATTGAAGTGGCCTTGTTAGCAAGTTACATTTAGTCCCTGAAATGAAATGATCCACCTCATTTTGATGGTTATATATTTTCACGAATTTAACCAGTCTGTAAAGTACTGCTTATAAAAGTAGCATGAAAATAAATTTCAAAATATCAGAAGACATAAATAAATGCAGCTATTCCATACATACACATTTCATTTTGTACAATTATTAACTTCAGAAAAGATGTGAAAATTACTACAGCAGTGAAAATAAACTATTGGGCAATTCCCAAATCAGTGTCAAGTTTGCCACAGTTGATTGAGCAAGTTTTGTTTATTATGATTTGGTCACAAACATATCCAGATCTATGAATAGTCTCAATGTCAAAAACACCTTCTCGTAATGAATACCAAAGTCAACTAAACCCACAAATAACCTGTCACAATGCCACTTGGAGATGAGTTTCTGATGCCATGGATGACTGAATTTGGGTGCCAGGGTTGCCATATATGCACCTAATCCACACAATTGGGTTATATATGAGTTACCAAAGTCTTGTCTTTACCACCCAATAAGGATATACAACATTGAAGTCTATAGTAATTAAATTCCTCTCTAGCTCAATCGGGAGATATATCACATTATTGGAATCAAGATATAATAAAGGTTTTGAATTTGAGGAAAATTTGGTCAACAGAATATTGTTTTGTCCCAACAGTTTTGTTTGGGCAACACTGCTTTTAAATTTCAATATGTGTGTAATACCTCACCAATGGGACAGATTAGTTTTAAAGTCATATGATAAGGAAGTAGAAATTATACATCTTTTGGGTTCAACATATCCAACACTGAGGTAAGTGTTTGCATGTGAAATAAAATTGTAATAAAATTTGATAAATATTGAAAATGATTTTATTGTTCTTACAAGTATAGTATATAAGTATATAAGCTTTGTAACTTTTGGCAAAGGCGCTATATAAATGGTTGTCATTAATGTTAATGTTAATATATGTTAGAAGCAGAGGTACGACCAAAAATCTATCTGATTATATGGACAAAGGAGCATTGTGAACAATTTTGGACAATGACCTTTGACCTAGAAAATAACTTGCATGATAGCTTACCACTCTGATTGACAAACTGACACACATATGACTCATGATGTCATAAGGTTTTTCCCTTTGAACAACCTAATAAGCACACACATGACACACCCCATGACTGACTTAAGCGTCTGGGTGCTAATTAGGTCAAATATGGTACTGTTGGGTGTTTTTTTTTCAGTTTATTTTATTTCATTTTATTTTATTTTTTATTCAGATACATCAAAATGGGAGCTTCAGTTGATAAACTGGATGCTAGCAATATTGACTTTCATGAATGCATTGGACAAGGTGCATTTGGGTCTGTCAGCCGTGTTTCATTTAAACAGCCTTACAAAGGATACAAAGAAGCTGCAAGCAAAACAGTACTTTATGAATTAGCGAAGAAAGAGGTTGAAGTCATGAGCCAACTTCATCATCCAAACATAGTTAAGTTACTTGGAATTTGCGAAATCCCAAGTGCTCAACTTATTCTAATGGAATATGCACCTAATGGTTCACTGCATGATTACCTAAAAGATCCATCAAAGCCTCTTCCATATGAGCTGCAGAAAAAGTGGGCAAGAGAGTCGGCACTTGCAATCAAGTATCTCCATGGACAGAACTTCTTGCACAGGGACATTAAGCCCCAAAACTGCCTTCTCTTTCAAGACAACCTCTTGAAGTTGTGTGATTTTGGTCTTGCGCGTGAGATAGAACAGTCTCAGACAACATCCAGCCAGAAGGGAACCTATCGCTACATGGCACCAGAAATTCACGTAGGGAATGAGCGTGGAAGGGCCATCTACTCCAAGCCCGCTGATATATGGGCCTATGGGATGCTGCTACTAGAGATTTGCACAAGGAAACCACCATTTCCAGACTTGGAATGGCACCGGGTGGTCTTTGAAGTCGGCAATGGAGCCAAGCCATCCATACCTGAAGGCTGTCCCAACGATCTGTCAGATCATGCAGCAATGCTGGAGTAACGATCCTAAACAACGACGCACAATTGCATTCATTGCAATGGGTAAGTCAAGTTATTACTTACTCACTTCATAGTCTCCATTCTGGTGGTGACAATAATTAACCTTGTATGACCTTTGGTTGTTTTTTAACATATCTTCAACACCTTCAAATTGATTTCCATCAAGTATTTTGACCAAGCTTGGTAACAATATACAGTCAGTATTAATAGGTAAATTTTCACAGGAAAATTTTCTGGACACGTAACACCCATGGGGCAGAACATATTAGCATTATGGAATGTGACCCGAGCACAGCGGTGGTCTTCAATGTATTTCAATAGGAAGAATTCCTCCTTTCATGCAAAATAAGTAACTTGTCGCAAACTGAAAATATTATGGTAAGAGTTTCCGTAGATAAATATTTTTTTTCCGTAGGTAGATATATTTGAAATTACGTTTTGATGATATTGTGAAGAAATTAAGATTGCATTATATTCAATAAATTTGCAATACACGAATTTCTATCGAAATTGCGGCCAAGAATAAATTGACCGAAATGCCTCTGAAAATCATTCGCCACTCGTTAATCCCACCGAAATTGATTTAATCCCACTGAAATGGATTTAATCTCACTGAAATGAGCTGGCCTGTTCTATTATTATGGAACTACATGTACCCTATCATTGCTCATTATATCGGACAATAGCCACTTGATAGATATATACCAGTGAAAAATACACTGAAAACAATTTCAGTCTAACAATTTCTTTTGTTGTGGTGATTTTCAGTGGAACACTTTCAGTGTAATTTTCAGTGAAAACACTGCTTCAAATTTCAATTATAGGTAAACAATAAATTTTAATCTTTCACATTTCCCTAGCATTGCATGATGGCTGCTGGACATTGGAGAGAGAAATCCATCCTAAACTTCAAGGAAAACAACTTGAGTGTTATCGTAGTGCCTGCTGTCCAAATGGGGATATGGTCATATCTTCTTCAAAACGACTCTATCTTCTTGATGGTGATGGCAAATGCAAAATGCAACTGAGGACAACAGAAACTGACCCTGACAGGCTAATTGGTTTTGTTCGTGACATATGTGTATCACCGCTAGGATACGTCTTTGCTGTAAGTGACTACTGTAGATTTGTTCATGTGTTTACTACAGAAGGGAAATACCTCCATTGCTTCACACCCGATGATGATTCCAATACATCTTCCACATGGAAGTGTCTTGCTATGGATAGAGAAGGGCGTTTATTGGTGGGTGATAGGGGGAGGGGTATCATAACAATCCATACATGTCCAGATGGTAGGGTAGTCAATAAGATCAAATACTCAATAAGTTATAATGCGAGCATGGTTGTCAATAGCAAGAATCAAATCCTGATTCATTCCGATGCATCAAATTCAGAGTACAGTAAGGTAGTAGCGATAGATTACTCAGGCAATGAGGTGTTTAGCTTCACACCCAAGATAGATGAGGATGTGACAGGTAGACGGGTGTTACCACGTGGTATAGTGTGTGATACCAATGATAATATTTATATTGCAACATGCATGTTGATATTAAGAGCACCATCTGTAATTGTATGCAACACAGGTCACATTCATGCATACGGTCCCAAAGGTGAATTCCTACAATGCATAGACAGGAAGTTGTACTATCCCTGTGATTTGTCTATGGCTCCTGGTGGAGCACTGATGGTGGCTAATAAACAATCAATCCTAAAATACAACTGAAATAAAACTACCACATTACGTTTCACTACCTAAAGAGAATTGATCAAAAATTGAATTCCCTCCTGAGGTTAGTAGGCTGTCAATGAGTTGACCATATCACTAGGATGTCATTATAGCTAGAGGCAGTACATGTATATAACGCAAATGGGTTAATGCGTTACATAAAAATGACCTTGTGTGGTATTTAGTTTCCAGGAGTTGTGCCTGAGGTAATTTGTGGTTAAATGTTGATCCCTCACTATAAGCATAGTTATTACCCTCGATTTGGTTGGAAAAGGAGGTGAGACATGATCAATTCTGTTCAGGCAGTGAAACCTAATGCAAATATCTCACAATCATGTTTGTGCAAAAATCCATGTTTTGTATTTTGTGATCCAAATCATCCTCTTTTTATGACATTTTTCGGTAGATATCCACCAAAAAAGCTTATTCCCAAAATGTCAGTTGATTCCGATTTTGTGCATGATTATTACAGTGCTCCACTGTGTTGCAATTTCATTCAGGTGTACCAGAACGTAATTCAAATTTCACGATATTTTTGCTAAACGAAGTAATCTGCAAGAATTTTTTTGTACATAAACATATTGGCTTTGGGACTCGATGGCTTCAACACATCAGTAAGGTTTGCATTCTCCATAGAGTTGTACACATTTTTGATTTTGCATGTATAATGACTTATGTACAACTCTATGGAGAATGCAAACCTTACTGATGTGTTGAAGCCATCGAGTCCCAAAGCCAATATCTCTCAGAAATGTTGTCCAAGGACATATTTTCAACATACCTGAAGTTGATGGTGGATCAAAATGCCTGACATTGGTTTTCAGGGGGTCAAAATGTACAAAAATGTACAATTGGGGTTTTGCATGGGTAATATCTCAGCTAAAAGTATTCTAATAGGCTCAATATTGGATAAGAGTAATGTCCTACCAAAGGGCTCTGAATGGAAAAAAAAATGGACAATAAAATTTATTTTACTTTTGGAGTTTTGACCCCCAAAGTTGGTCCTGGATGGACGAAGTTGCATTTTGAGGGCCCTATATCTTTTAAAGTAAAGGAGTTACAAGTTTTCTGATGCCAGATTTGAATTCTACACAAATAAGTACCCCAGGATACATACTTTTCAAAGTTGTAAATGGTTCCTTTATACATTCATGGACCTCCAAACATCGTCTTTTCGCGTTGCGACACATTTTTACGCTGACCCTCTAAATTTCAAATTGATGCCACGGAAAAGCGAAATGGAGTATGAAGCTCAAATTTTCGGGATTTTACTTTCTCATCAATATCTACCACCACACAGAAAAAAAAAAATTGAAGAGGTGCTGCGGTGCACATCCCTGGAGTTGACATGGAATGGGCCATCTGTGTTTGGATATATA
Source organism: Amphiura filiformis (assembly GCF_039555335.1). NCBI lineage: Eukaryota > Metazoa > Echinodermata > Ophiuroidea > Amphilepidida > Amphiuridae > Amphiura > Amphiura filiformis. The sequence continues at coordinate 76,046,965 of NC_092629.1, forward strand.
TTGTCACAACTTTTAGCAATTGTTTGCAAAAAAACACAACTTCGTTTTATAAAGTAGTTTTTAAAGATGTAAACAGATAATAAAATGATACAAAACTCTCCATGATCCACTGAGTGATTCCTTGTGTGTGTGTGCAATCAGCAACCAGTAGAGTCTGACAAGTCAATCTTGCAACTGTTTTTACATCGGAAATTATGTTGTCAAAACTGCTTTATCAAATGAGCTTTGGTTTTTTGGGGAAGATAAGAGCTAACACATGTGGCTTTCACATAATAAAACACTGAATGATTGTAAACAAATTTTTAAGTATTTTCACCATATTTGTTGAGACTCCACTTTTTATGGGAAACCCTGTCTTTTGTAATTGAAATAAACATGTAAAACAAATGTGTGTCGTGTTTTCATATTGTTTATGTCTTGTTTGTGTTGTCCACAGATTTGGGGGAAATGTTGATATTTAGAACCATTTACATCATAATTTTCAAACATTTCCAGAATTTGACCAAATAAGAACACTGGGAACATAAAGCTGATATAGATTTCTGTCAAATTAAGGGGTGGTGCAATAATTATGTGTACCCCGGGGTGAATTCTCAAAATGGTCTGCCAAAATCGCTTGTTCCCCCTTTGGCCGTGCCAAAAACCTTTGCCCCCCTTTCGACGTGCCAAAAACCTTTGCCCCCCCCCTTTTGACGTGCCAAAAATCTTTGCCCCCCTTACACATGCAAGATTTTGGGGAACCCGAATTTAAAACCTTAAATTGTCTTAACATATAATGCGAAAGCGCCTTAGCGAAACAGGAAATTTTGCATGTTTGAGCGTGTTCGTAACGCTTTCCTCGCCTTTTTAGGGCGTAATATAGAAACGGTGCCCAAAATATCTGTGCCAAAAATTGCTTGCCCCCCCCCCTTTCGACCTGCCAAAAAATCGCTTGACCCCCCTATAATTCACCCCCCGGGGGTACACATAATTATTGCACCACCCCTAAGAATTTTACTTAAAAACAAATCAGCACAATTTTTACCATATATCCAGAAATTTGTCAACATTTGCTCAAACTTTTCATAATACTAATAGCCCAATTTTGTGAAAATTTCTTGGAAATTTATTAAAACAGTTATTTATAAATTTAGTGGAATATATATATAAGTATTATGATGGGTCTAATTTCCTTTAAAAATTGGTTCAGCGACATTTGTATTCTCCGAGGCACCTACACAAAGCAACACAATATTACTATGTGAATCTTGAGGACCTAATAAATCAAATACCTGAATACAAAACCCACCAAAGTCCATGGAAAGTAATTTTGCAAAAACTAAAAAACAAATGTGTTTATACATGCTGGCTATACAAAATGTACATACATGCTGGATTTCACATTCTCATGAGACGCACATAGATGGTGGATTTGGGTTCAACTTTTATACATCATCATCATGTATAAGGAACAATTTCCCATGTTTCAATTTGGCCCAAGTATAGACTTGGGTGGGTTTTGTATTCATGTATTCAATTGGATTGTTGGTATTCCTGTAATTGTTACCTTCAAAGTTTACACAATAAACTGAATCTAAACAAAACGTAGGGAATTCCAGATTTTATTGAAGTGGGCCTTACATCCCTTAAATAAAATGATCCAGCTCATTTTTGATGGTTATATATTTTCACTAATTTAATCAGTCTGTAAAAATACTGCTGAAAATTGCATGAAAATTAATTTTAGAAAATCAAAAAGCATAAATAAATGTCCATCTTCCATGCACACCATATCATTTTCTAAATTTATTAACTTCGGAAAAGATGTGGAAATTACTAAAATTAACTACTGGGAAATTCCTAGTTGCTTGTATGCATTCACTGCACAATAGGAAGTTTGCCACAGTTGATTGAGCAAGTATTGTTCCTCCTGATTTGGTCATAAACAGATCCAGGTCATGTGGTCAAAGGCAACTTCTCATAATGAATACCAAAGTCAACTAAACCCACAAATAACCTGTCACAATGCCACTTGGGATGAGATTCTGATGCCATGGATGACTGAATTTGGGTGCCAAATTGAATTGAGTTACCAAGGTCATGTTTTTGTCATCTGGTAAGGAAATACAACATTGAATCTAGTAATTAAATTCCACTCCAGCTCTATGTGGAGATATATGCCCTATTGGACTCAAAATGTAATATAAGTTTTGAATTTGAGGGACATTTTGTCAACAGAATATTGTTAAGTATCAACAATTTCATTTGAGAAACACTGCTTTAAAATTTCAATATTGTCTACCACAGCAATGGGGCAGATTGGTTAAGTTTATGATAAGGAAGTAGAATATATCAACTATTGGGTTCAACTTCAACGTATCCATCCTATGTAAGAGTTTGTGTGTAAAATATGACTACATTATAAGTAGGCCTCCTATACCACAGCAATGGGGCAGATTGGTTAAGTTTAGTTAAGGAAGTAGAATATATCAACTTTTGGGTTCAACTTCAACGTATCCATTCAAGGTAAGTGTTGCTTGTGAAATAAAATAGTAAATAATAGTAATAATGGTAAATGAATTACTACATTATCAAAAATGCATTTCCCCTACATTTCTTGTTTCAACAACTCCTATACCTTTGTACAGGGGCCAACCGTTGTTAATTCATGATGAATCCACAGTCCAGTGGCGTATACGCAACTGCCGGCGTTACACGTACGCGTTACGCAAGAGCGTGTAAAATTTGTCATGCCTGAAACTTACACGTAAACATGCACTCTCTTACGTTGGAGGTAGCGGTTAAACATTACCGCTTTATTCTTTACTTTTAGTGCTGATATTAACAGAGAAATTACCAATCTTCTTGTATTAAGTTTGAGTGGCAATGACATAAGGATATTCGAATGAAAGAATCATGTAAATTAGACATATTTAGATTGTTTTGCGTCTGAGTGCGTCTGCGTGGTTTACTTCTCTCGGGCTGCCTCGTGAAGTAAACCAAGCAGGCAACGCGAACGCATCATTGTTAATCGGTGATGAACGGTGAAACATGATTGAATCCCTAATTCAATCTATGACATGGGTCACAATAATTATTGCACTTGGACATGACCTTGGAATCTTGATGCAATATTGCTTAAAATTACACTTACAGTTGTAGTTCTGTATATGAAATAGTTAATTTCCCAATATCATATTTAAAAGTGCATTTCATACTGGTCTATCTCAAGATAGAGATGTAATACGTCACTGTTCGAGAAATCGAGATAGTTCCTATAACCATGATACCCCTAGAGTTTGTTTTGTTTGTTCAAAGCATTAGCACACATGGATTTCAAGGTTATGTGAAAGTTTTCATCCATGAACAAAGTACAAAACCCAGGGGTATTGTTTGGAGAGGGTCTCTTACAAATCTTTGATTAGATTAATTGAAATTAATAAATGACAGCTGACATAATTTAGACTGGTTCTATTTTGGAAAAATCATGTTCCTAGCGGCAAGTTGGCAACCAGCTTATTTTTGTTAATTTGAGTATGCTGAACTCGAATCAGTTGATGCTTAAATAAGCACATATTTCCAAACCAGTCTAATTGACAGAAGTGTTTTGACAAAAAGATTGATCAGGTCTTATGTAAGTGCAAAGCACATTCAATGGAATTACAAACTACAAAAACCAAATGAAAACTAAATCAAATACTTGAATGCAGCTATTGTATCAATTATCAGTCCGGTCCGACTGCCTGATCAGGAAGTACTGCCGAATCAGGCAGTATGTTGCCGAGTCAGGCAGTATGGTATCCCACAATGCAATGCTCTATTTCAAATAGAGCATCTTTTAATATACCATTATTTCTTGGTTTAGAGTAAAGAAGTAGGTAAAATATATAAAATTATCAATGAATGTACAATTAGTAGTAATTTTTCATCAATTTTAGTTAAAATTAAGTTAATTTGCATATTTTAATCAAATTTTAAAAAAACTGTTAGAAATTGTTTTGTTATTTAAATTATTTTTCTCCCGGTGGAATTTTTTTTCGCCCGGTGAAAAATTGTCAACTTACATGTAGCTCATGTGTGTCAAAGTAAAATTTCCCCCGATCTTTTATAAAATCACCATGAACAATTTAGTCCTTAGTCTGTCAAATTCGGAAGGGTTACCAAAGCCTGTGTTGCCTAACTCGGCAACATGCTGCCTGATTCGGCAGTACTTCCTGATCAGGCAGTCGGACCGGACTGATTATCTGTCTTTTTATTCATCTCACAGATACATCAAAATGGGTGCTTCAGTTGATAAACTGGATGCTAGCAATATTGACTTCCATGAGCGTATTGGAGAAGGTGGATTTGGGTCTGTCAGCAGCGTTTCATTTAAAAACCCTACAAAGGATACACAGAAGCTGCCAGCAAAACAGTAATTTATGAGTTAGCAAAGAAAGAGGTTGAAGTCATGAGCAAACTACATCATCCACACATAGTTAATTTAATTGGAATTTGTGAAATTCCAAGTGCTAAACTTATTCTAATGGAATATGCACCTAATGGTTCACTGCATGATTACCTAAAAGATCCATCAAAGACTCTTCCATATGAGCTGCAGAAAAAGTGGGCACAAGAGTCTGTACTTGCACTCAAATATCTCCATGGACAGAACTTCCTGCACAGGGACATTAAGCCTCAGAACTGCCTTCTCTTTAAAGACAATCTCTTGAAATTGTGTGATTTTGGTCTTGCGCGTGAGATAGAAGAGTCTCAGACAACATCCAGCCAGAAGGGAACCTATCGCTACATGGCACCAGAAATTCACGTGGGGAATGAGCGTGGAAGGGCTATATACTCCAAACCAGCTGATATATGGGCATATGGGATGCTACTACTAGAGATCTGCACAAGGAAACCACCATTTCAAGAATTGGAATGGCACCGGGTGATCTTTGAAGTTGGCAATGGAGCCCAGCCATCCATACCTGAAGGCTGCCCCAAAGATCTGTCAGACATCATGCAGCAGTGCTGGAATAATGATCCTAAACAACGGCCTACAAGTGCATCAATTGCAAAAGGTACGTAGAATTATTACTTGCATATTAAACAATGTATACAATACCCATATTTACTTACCCATGTCCTCTCTCTCTCTCTCTCTCTCTCTCTCATTGCATGGTTTGTATGAGAGTATGCCATTGAATGCGGTCAGCGGCAGTCCTAGTACATGTAGCCTCTGTGATGCTCAGGTCTGTGATAATTTTGATGTCGTCAAGCCAGCTCGCTGCAGTTCTGCCTCTCTTGCGTTTTCCCGTGACCATTCCTTGAACAATTGTTTTCTGAAGGTAGTGATGTCTGGTGATGTGGCCAAAGTATGATAACTTTATAGAAATGATATTGGCTCGCAAGGTCTTCTGAACTCCAAGCTCTGGCCGAACCCACTCATTTGTTTTTATTGCAGTCCATGGAATCCTCAGGTTTTCGTCAATAGCACCACAGCTCAAAGAATCCAGTCTCTTCCTGTCAGATAATTTCATCGTCCAGGATTCAGATCCATATGATGCCACAACAAATGCTGTTGATTTTAGCAAACAAACCTTGAGAGATGGAGGAAGTTTACTTTTCCACAGTTTGGTCAGGTTTGAAACTACACTCCGAGCTATTGTCAGTCTTCCCTTTATCTCCTGGGTGCAGTCACTTTTGGTGTTAATGATGGAGCCCAGAAATTTAAAACTTTCCATCTCTTCAATGAGATCACCCTCTAAGGAAAAGTTTGCATTTGTATTTCGTCCTGCATCTACAACCATGACTTTGGTCTTCTTTGTGTTCAAGATCTATAGATCTATCAATTCCTATTCCAGGGTTGTGTCGTCTGCATATCTGAGATTTGTGATCCCCTGACCACCTATGGTAACACCTTCTCCAAAGTCTTCCAAGACTCCAAGAGCTAAGGAGACAAAATGCACCCTTGTCTCACACCTCGGTCAATTTGGAACCACTCTGAATCACCTCTACTCGTCCTGACTGAAGATTCCTGATCCTGGTATGGCGTACTGAAGAGCTTCACCACATGACCGGGGATTCCCATATCCCCCATGATGTTCCATAGGTCTTGATGGCTGACACAGTCAAATGCCTTGCTGTAATCGACGAAACAAAGGTAGAGTGGAATGGAATGTACTCTGCTTTTTTCAATGATATTTCGCATATTGACAATTTGATCCCTGGTGCCTCTTCCTGCTCTAAACCCGGCCTGTTCGTCTGCTATCTCAGTCTCGAGCGTCTGTCTCATTCTGTTATGTTGTTGATGATCTTGAGAAGAATCTTGCTGGCGTGACTGATCAGGCTGATGGTTCAGTGGTTTGAGCACTCTTTTATATTTCCTTTCTTTGGTATCGGGATAAATACTGCTCTCTTCCGGTCCTTAGGCCATTCTACATCCCTCCAGATTTTGTCACACAGCTTCCACATGATGATCACACCATGCTCACCAGATGCCTTCCACAGTTCACCTGCAATCTCATCACAGCCTGGTGATTTCCCATTTTTTATCTCTTTCATTGATTGACGAACTTCATCCTGTAGTGGTGGTGGTTCAGGGTCAATTTCACCTGAATCATTGATGGTGGGTTCCTCCTCTGCTTTCTGTTCATAAAGCTCAGTGCAGTATTCTGCCCATCGGCTCGTGATGTCTTTGCTCTCTGTAAGAGTGATGCTATTTCTATCATTTATGACATCAGACCTTGCTGAAGTTTTCTGAGTCAGTTCCTTTACCAAAGCAAACACTTTCTTGGAGTCATCCTGCTCTTTCCATATCCTCACATTTTCTCTCGACAAATTCTTGTTGTTCAGCTCTGACTGCTTTTGTTACTTCTCTGTGTTGTTTCCTCCATTCTGACATATCTCCTCTCTTTCTGGCATCCTGTCTCTTATCAGCAAGCTCTAGTGTCGTCTTAGATATCCAAGGCTGCTTCTTTTACTTCTTCTTTGTGACATTTTTCTCTGCTACACTTAGCACTGCATCCTTCATTTCTTCCCACAATTCGTTTGGCGAGAATTCTTCCTCATCCGTTCAAAGAATCGGTTCCCCACACTAACTGTGTATTGCTCTGGGATTTTGTCCACATCAAATCTCACTGGTGGTGTCACTCTGTTCTTTGCTTCATCTGTGCGACTAGTAGCTGGTGGTCACTGCCGCAGTCTGCACCTGGTCTGGACCGTAAACTGAACAATGAAGAGCGTCATCTTCTTTTAAGCAAAACATAATCAATCTGATTTTTCACATGTCCATATATGCAAAATTACACATGATGATAACAAAACTGGTTAGACCAGGGATTCTCACCTAGTGGGGTACACATTACTTGTCGCGCATCAACGCAAGCTAAGTGGCGCTTGAGCGCAAAAAAAGGACAAGAACTGCTATTGAATAATGATTCATGATTGTATGTCATGAAAAAGCAACACATTTTTCATGTTTTATTTTTTAGCATAATAAAATATAAGAAATTATGTCAAACAAGAGCCGTCCTATGCCATCAGCTTAAAGGGAGCTCTGCCCTCTGGACCCCGCCATTGGCCCTTCAATAGGCCCTTGCCCAAATCCCCCCTCTTTCTGTCACAACGCCTCATGTTCTTAGAACTTGAGTTGCGTCACCTTAGTAGTAGTAGTAAATCCCCCCTGCCATACCACTCACTTTCACTTACATGGACAGTGGAGCTTCGTGAAATCTTTATTCAAAATGTGGCGATTCACACAATACTTGAAAAACCCTGTGTTATTCTAAGCTTATCATTTCTATTACTTTCAACTCATTCTTTACCGTACTGCACACCACAAATGTCTACAGGCAGTTTTGGAAGGGGGACCTGATATATTTTGAAAACCGTATGTGCATTTTGCTTCAAACAAAAGGTATATTGTTAAGTGTGCTACGCTCTACTCAATTAATCTGTTTAAAACATGCATAGAGCATCTCCATAATACCTCCAATACCACCTTATTGGTTCATTATTGATCTGATAAGTGATAGCAGTTATCAATAACAGTGCATGATGGCTGTACGTTAGCCAGCCCTCATGCAATTAGGCACCATCAACAAATTTGTTTGATCTTTGGATCGACCATCAATGCTGCTTTGATGCTTGTTATTAATGAACTAACAACTAATTAATCAGAATTAATGCTAAATTTATATTGATCAATATCAATGCAGGCAAAGATTCATATGTTATCACAATAGTAAATTAATTGATTTCATAAATAATAAGGATCGAACAAGCATCGATGGTCGATCGAAAGATCAAACTAATTTGTTTTTATTGATTTAATAACAACAACAATTTGAAAGAAATATTAATGATTTCATTTGTAAGAAATATGATAAACAACAAATCTTAATCTTTCACTTTCCATAGCATTAGGTGCTTGCTGCTGGTCATTGGAGAGAGAATACCATCCTGAACATCAAGGAAAAGAACTTGGGTGTCATTGTATTACCTGCTGTCCAAATGGGGACATGGTCATGTCTTGTAACGATGAACTCTATCTGCTTGATGGTGATGGCAAATGCAAAATGCAACTGATATCAACTGAAACAGACTCTGACAGGAAAATTGGCAAATATATTTGTAACATATGTGTATCACCACTAGGATACATCTGTGTTGTAAGTTATTCCTGTAGATTTGTCCATGTGTTTACTACAGAAGGGAAATACATCCAATGCTTCACACCTGATTACAATACATCTCTTGAATGGAAGTATCTTGCTATAGATACCAAAGGTCAATTATTGGTGGGCGATTGGGAGACAAATATGATCACGATCCATACATGTCCAGATGGTAGGGTAGTCAATAAGATCAAATGCTCAATAGGTTACAATGGAAGCATGGTTGTTAATAGCAAGAATCAAATCCTAATTCATTACCATCCAGCAGGTTCAGTGTACAGTAAAGTAGTAGCAATAGATTACTCTGGTAATGAGGTGTTTAGCTTCACACCCAAGGTAGATGAGGATGTGAACGGTGGAGGGGTAGTATCACATGGGATAGTGTGTGATGACAATGATAACATATATGTTGCAATGATGATATCTGCATTAGTATATGACACAGGTCACATTCACAGATACAGTCCTACAGGTGCATTCATACAATGCATAGTCAGAGGATTGTACTCTCCCCTGGATTTGTCCATGACACCTGATGGATCACTGGTGGTTGCCAATGACAAATCAATAGAGGTTATCCACTTTACTCAAGTGTGACTTCTAACAAAAGGCGCTGATTCCCGTAGTATTCCTCATTCAAACCAATTCAATGCACAACCTCGGAGTTACCTGCATGACTCTTGGCGGGCTATTTTGAAACAGTCATGGTTGCACTTGCAGGTACTTCTTTTGAAAGTCCTAAACAAGGTGTAGCAGTCATTGATAGGATATGCAACTTAAAGAACATGGATAACCTCTATTCTGAAGTACAGCTTAAAGTAAAACTACCAAACATCTCACATTCATGTATATGCAAATATCCCTTTTAGGCTAGGTTGTACAATCAGGAATGCCACATAATTATATTGCTTTTACATGGGGGACACTCAAGTTTGACAGTGTACATATGCATGACCAGAGATTTTCAAAACATACCCTAAACAGGATTTGTCCTTTTGAGCAAAATACACCCCTAAACAGGAATTTAGCACGAATGTGTAACAAACTACACAGGATTGCTCCTGAAAGATAAGGATTTTATCCTAAACAGGATTTTATCTGAAAGGTACCACCCTTACTGGTTATGATTAAATAAACCCTATAGTACGTGCTTTTGTTTATAATTTACTAATATTCATGATTGGGTGGTGTTCCTGATGCAAAACATGCACTTTGTGAAATAGCGGGATCCGAAAATGACCTCTAAACGCACCAAACTAAAATTTTAAAAACAACCCCTTTTTTTTAATACCTGAGTTTATGACCCCCAAACAGGATTTGTGTGATTTGCATTCATTCTCTGAAAAGGGCTCTTAATTTGTGTTTTCTTGTCAAGCATGTGTACACTACAAAATGTTAGTGTGCCCCCCGCCCTGGAGTTTGATGCATGTAGAACTGTATTAATTTTTAAGAAAACTGATGGCACTGTTTATCTTGAATCTTGTTTGCATCTTTACAAGGGGTAAGCACTTGTATAATGGCATGAAGACATCATAAAAACTGAGTAACATATAGCAAGAACATTTTCAAACTAGTTTTTATCATGAAATGAAAGGAATTAAATTAAAAAGTATATGTAAATAGCGCCCTCAATTTGCACACAAATATAGAGTTTATAGAGTAAAAATTACCACAAAAGGCAGAAAAATATGAAAAATTGATAAAGAAAAGAAAATATAAGTTAAAAATATCTGAAAAATATATGTATATATTAGTGTGATAGCTGTTGGTGTTTTAACGTTTTACAATTGAACATTAAGTAATGTGTTGTTTATAGAAACATTAATAAATGATCACAATTATTCAATTTTGTTATATATAAAGAGAAACCATTATTGTTGTTAGAGATAATGTCAGAAAGTTTTCTATTTTTTGTACATAAAAGAAAACCTTTATCATTGGAGAGAGGGAGCATATTAGCCATTTTCAGATAGCATTAGTTATTCCTCTTGTCATGGCGATCCAGAAAAAGTATACTTTTACCTATCTGTGACATGGAGTTATTATAAGCAAAAAGGTCAAAGGTCACAATTTGACCTCCACAGTCCCTCTTTGTCTGGTCTGACTCACCACTTCTCAAACTTCGCTGCAAAAATGATGCCTACCAAACCTAATACCCTTGAACATAGGCGCCATGGCTACAGAGCTATGCACTCTGCCCGGTACCCCAGGTCAACATAAAAAGTGGTAACCATGTGTGTTCTAAATTTCGCAGAAAAGGGGTATTTTGTTGACTGAAATCGCGGACCGCGAAATCGCGAAAAAAGGGGGTATTCTGAGCATTGTCTTCGCGAAATTTTAAAAAAAGGGGTATTTCACAGGTTCGTTTGATCGATGTCTTCAGCCCTACATACATAGGCCCTACTGTGTAATTGCCAAAGGAATCTTGTAAATTCATTCCCTTTCCAGAGATATCGGCAAATATATTCGATTTGTATTTTTTGTCCCGGGTTTTTTTGTCTGTCGACAGACAGAAAATATACAATCCTATGGCTATGGACCATTGAAAATATACGTTTTGGTCCATATCTCGCCAACGGTAAGTCCCGGTAAGTCCGATTTATGGAGTACAACAGACACAAAGTAATGTTCATACTTGCACATTTTGTACTTAATATATTAAAATATTTGGAGTCATTGAAAAGGGTGTCTGGAAATCTTCTCAGTGAAAAAAATAAAAAAAGGGGGTATTTTTTACCCTGATTTTGTCAGTGATTTGGCAAAAAAGGGGGTAAAATCAATGAAAAATCAGTGAAAAGGGGGGTTTTGAAAAAGGAAGAACACACATGGTTACCACTTTTTATGTTGACCTGGGGTACCGGGGCACTCTGTAGCCAGGCGCACCTATACACTCTAACCAAACCACCCCTAGTCACGTCACCACAGCCCCAAAAACCATTGCACATCTGGATACAGTTATAATATTATTTGGTACATTTTCATTTTTTCCCTGCATATTTTTAAGGATTTATATAATTAAAAGATTTTCTAATATATTAAAGTTTATTGTATCTATACAATAAACAAATTTACCCCCTGTGAAATAGACTAACCCTGGTCCAAGCTTGTGCTTGGACAAATCAATATGATTGATTTATTGATTGGTTGCATAGTAATGGCTTTATGCAAGAGCCAATGGGTTTAGTGACTATTGTTTGAAGTAGCCAATGGGAAGTGGTCAATAGCCTTGTGATACTGCCCAGTTGGTCAGGGATTAGGCACAGTGATGCCAACGCCGCGCCTTAGGCGCACAATTGGGCTACTTGGCGATCACTTGCCGCTACTCAAAAAAGCATGCCGCTACTTGTCTAAAATTGGGCTACTTTTGACAGTCTCAGGCAGCGCACTAATTTGATGTATTTTCCTTTCAATTTAGCCGATTTATAAAGGTTTTGAGTCTTTGAAGCTCCAAATTGAAATTACAATGGGTTTTGTGACCATTTATTGATCGGTCAGTAACTTCCCAGGAAGTACCGGAAGTTTCAAAGTCAAGTGTTTTTCCCCAATTGGGTGTTTTGCGTTCTAAATTAGGTAAATACGCCCAAATATCCGGTATTAGGCGCTTTTTGGAAGCTTGGAAAATTGGGCTACTTGAGAATCCTTTACCGCGGCCTGGCGAGTCCATGCGCCGCGCCTTGAAGCTGAAAAGTTTTGGCAACACTGATTAGGCACATTTGCTATCTGTCATGGAAAGGAGTAGGTTTGGTCTCCAATGTGAAGAAAATTTTCTAACACAGAATTATTTCCATGGAAGGGAAAACTTATTCTTTTCAAGGAAATAGTATTTGCTTTTATAATGATATAATCAGAGGTGGTTAGAAATAGCTATAAATTATTCTGAACGAAGGAAGCATAATCGCAAAATATGTCAGCAACTAGTATCTAGAAACACTGATGATAGGAATATGGCAGCCATCATGGGAACACAAAATATTTAGCACCTTGATGGATTTTTGAAATTTAGGGGTGCAGAATTTTGAACCGATCGGAAGGCAAGACATCGCTCATCCAGCAAAATCTGCAGCAATCAAGGCTGTTAATTACGAATGCTGAATCTTTCAGCAGAAATGGAATTATATGGAGGTGTAAATGAAACCCCAGTCGAGCATCCATGCAGCAGCTACATGTAGCAGCGAGTCACAGCAATGAGTGGGATCGATTTGTTGATCACTGTCGGATGATGGCGAAATCTGCGTGTTGGGTTCAAGTATTGCAATTTGGGAAGGCCAGCTGGGCAAACACCGGTTACAACTGTGATTATGTACATGGATACTTGCTTTCATGGACGTCAAAACGGGGTGAGCAAATTTTAAGTAAAGTTAAAATTAATTATAAACATGGACTCTATCGAGTTCTGAAACTCCACTACTTGCGAAGTTGCTGGAGTAAATAGGCTCTACTCTTGATCAATTTCAAATTCATGAGTGATTAATTTAGTTGCGGTCATGTGATCATAACATCTTTTTACTTTGTGTACGAGAAGATAAAAATTATCATGAATGGAAAAAATAAATAAATAAATAAAAATAAACAAATAAATAAAATAAAATTGGAAGATAAGTATCCTGTATAATTCGGACGGTTTAGGTAGGGAAATTGGTTGGGTAAACGAACTGGCTAGGGAGGGGCCTTGGAAAACATGGGCGTGGCAAAAATAAAAAAGGTGCAGGTGCCACCGCTGATGCGATAATTGTTTTGTCAGAATTCAGGAATAATTAATTAGTGCTCATGTGATCCACTGGATCAAAAAATTGAATGAGATCTCAAATAAAATAATGGACAAATTATTGGGGGCATGAATAAGTCATGGTGTGTGTCAGGTAGGGAGAATTGGTCAGACAATCAACCCGGGATGGGCTCATGTCAGTTATTTGTGCCATGAATAATTCATACTGTCAGGTAGAAAGAGTATATCAGACAATGAAGTACTTGACTAGGTAAGAAGTGAGGGCACCCAGACCATATATAGTAAATAAAAATTTTATATTGGTTTGGTAATCAAACATTTTGGCTAGGGTGAGGTTTGTGCCTTCAATAAAAGGGGTGCCTTGGAGCCAGGGTTTTGGAGAACTGAGCAAGGAAAAATTTAAAAGGGTGCCACTGCCACATTACCAGATTAGTTAATGCACCGGTATTTAAAATCTATGGTGAATGTATAGGTAATTATATGCATTTATAAGATTGACAGGGTGCATGTGATCATATAAATATCCTTTTCAAGGGGAGAAATATTTTTCCTTTGTTGAATGAATTCAAAATAAATTTGCAGAGCGATCACCCAACAGGGCAAAAAGAGGTCAGAGGTAGAGGGTCGGTGGTTCATGAAATTTGGGGGTGACCACGGAAACTGGACAAAAAGCGTCATGGTAAATCCGGGTTCATCAGGGTTCAAACTGGTAGGGCCTATAGATTTTGTAGGTTCATGAAATTTGGTTAGGGTTAGTTTTGGATTATTCGGGGTCAGATCGCCATAGGTTGTCGCAGGATCATGAAATAGATTATATTGGTAATCCAACTGTTGGATTTCAGTTGTGCAATACTGGATAACAATTGCATGGTATTTCATTTTATGACTTTTGAAGCTTGTGGTGCGTCACTCCTCCCTAATGATTACGTTCAGTCAGGGTGAAGCATGATGAGCCTAATTTCTTTTCTCAGCATTCATGGTTCATAAGTTCAAGGTCATAATGTAGGTTAGAAGGTACAGATTGTTGGAAAATATGGGATTGGAATTTGAGGTAATTGGAGAGCAAATAAGATATAAGGCTCAAGGAGTTTGCATGGAACTTGGGGAAATAAAGGAGCAGTCAAAGTCACAATTTCTTGGGTCAGGCTTATCAGGGTCACCTGAAGACATTGTATAAAGGTCAGATGGTCATGCAACTCGATAAAAGGGGTTCCAGCAGATTCAGGCAATAGATAATAGTATCAGGTGTTTTCGGAGCTTGGTAAAAAGAGGTACGTAGCATAGGAGGTTAAAATGTTCAAGATGTTGGCTTTACTCATGGTCATCCGAGTCCAGTACGTAAGACAGGGGAAATGGGGAAAGCGACAGGATTTGGGTAGTAACATCAAGTGAAGTAGTCATTTGGGGGATCAATGGGAGGTCATTCAATGTTGGTATCATGAGGCTTGGAGAATGATCCCATTGAAACTTAACAATTCACCGGGAATTCACAAGATTTCGGAAGTTGGAAGCATATCAGCATTTCATCAGGAAATTCCTGTCCCTCTCGTTAGTAGGATAAGGATTTTTGTGTAGCAACAGCGAAATGAAATATTAGGAATTTTGCATAGCGGTAAGGTTGACCGGCAAGTTGCTTCCCAGTTTCTGTTTTCTTTTTCTGATTTATTTCAGGTTGAATCAACATATTGATGCTCGCAGTTAATAATGGAGGCTATGTGACATGGATGATATAAAGAATGATATAATACGTTCTGGACATTATTTGGACCATTTATACCACATCTAATGATATATCCGAAGCAAGCTTATGGCAGGACAAGGCGAAGTGGGACGGAACACTTTCAGTGTACAATGCGGACATTATGTATTTTAAGGGCACGTCTATTGCAAAAACAAGTTCATCTCTATTCGAGGAGAATGATTATTAAATTACAAGTTGACACTTGTTGCAACTTTTTATGCATGTTTCTCCTGAAAAAGAGAAATGGTGTGGGTGAAGTTAAATGCGTGTTCGTCCCCCGTTTGAAGCGAAATTAATTTTCAAGGTAGCCGGCTGACGACGTAAGTAAATGAAGCGGACACTATATCATGCTCTCATTTAATACTTGTGTAACACAATCACAATCACTTTGACAAGTTTGACATTAGCAACATGGTTGCTGCAACAATGAGTTGTACTAATATTTACCATAACAATGCTGCATAATAATATGCAGACTATTTTGTTCTCATTTCGGAAACAAAGCCTCACACAGTATTGTTACTATGAGTTTGCTTTGTAACATTTCATCCAACTGAAACTATAATAACTATAGCATTGCAATATTGCACAGGGAAATCAGGTACACGAGTTTGTGGACTTAACACGATTTATATGCTAGTCTCAGATTGATCACGATGTAAATTATTTAAAAAAAAAAAATTTTATCAGCCCAAATATTTATTATGATATTGATAAACATATGAATTGGAAGATCGCAATTGGCAAATATATAAGAAGAAAAAAAAAAAAAAGTGGCTGATTTTATCCATATTTAAAAAAAAAAATTTTTTAAATTTGTAATACTTAATTCAGAGGTTTTGTCTGTGAACAACAGTATACATTATGTGCATTGAGAATGTTTATAGTCCCTTTTGGCAAAGCAGGCACAGTCATTTCATGACGTCAACCTCTTTCTAGGTCAAATCTGTCTCGTTCGAATGAACTCATCACTTAAGTTGGGTTTTTTTGTAGAATATAAATTTTAAGTCTTATTTTCATTCTCAAAATATTAGCTTGCCAATGATATGATGTTGTCTGAGCAATGACCATTGAATGCCATTAATTATATCGTTACAATGGCCGATAATCTCATTCTCTGGGAACAAATGATAGATAATATATAGATACTGGTACATGCAAAATGCATTGGCTTGGCAGCCAAAGCAAAGTTGCCATATTGTGTGTAATTATTGAGTTAGGCACCGCAGGTAGCCTAACTCGCTAGTATGTTCATGTCATTTCTATCGTTTATTATATGACTACATTATACATGTACATTGAGTGCTCTACGAAGCTTCTACGCCCTTACAATTGAGCACGCCCTTACAACGATCACTGTGTTATGGAGTTAATTTACTTCACTGCACTTCCTGGGCAGTAGTAGTACTGGGCACATTTGGAAATATTTGCCCAGCTAATTAATTAGTGAATACAAATATATCCATTTGAGTGCCTTCTGCGAATTGACGAAAACAGCATTTTGCTTGTTATGTCATCAGGAGTGGATCGCACTGGCTCAGGTCGGGGCGTCAGTGGAAGCTTAGGATAAGCTGTTGCGCAAGCCTTTAAGTCACCAGCATGTAATGTTCAAGGGTGGGAAATTGCATGGGTGTTGTTTCATAATAGGAGGAATTCAATCACCAGGGTGCCATGGGGTAGTAAGCCAGGGGTCATCATACGTTCTCAATTTTTCTCCCAAAAATACTATTAAATAGAGGAGTTTTCGAGTTTTCGTAGCCCGCTGCTACCAAGATTGTTTTTCTTAGGCCCAAGGCCTTAATAAGTAAGCCTATGTACAAGTATAGTACATGTTGTACATAGGGGGAGGATAAACTCGGTGCACAAACAAAAATAGGCACAGGTTTGGCTATTATTCGGCAATATATATACTGTGTGCAGCTTGTACCTCTTCCTTATACACAAAAAGGTGTCTTGTTTAAAGGTGTCTTGTAAAATTTGAGATACATTAAATCTCAAATATCCTTGTGTTTGTCAATGACATCAAGGGTGCACATTTTCAAGTGATTTCTGTAAGGGTTTTTACCGGTGTTAATAAGCCTGGGGAATTAAGCTGTCAAAAGGGATAGCTATGGTTCATAAATCACAATTGAAAAAAAAAAAAAAAAAAAAAGGGGGGGGTTGGGCAAATTTCTGTGCCATAAATTTGTTTACGGTAAAAAAGGGACAGGGCCACAAATTTTATCTTGAATCCAATTATATGAAAATAATTGGATCACCATAGGTAATTGCATAAGTGTTTACAAATAGTAATAATTCGTAACTAATAAATTTGAGAAATAGTGCATGAGAAGTTGAACGAAATATGTCAAATATCAGATTACTTTCCTGAATGTTTCCGGCTTCAGGAAAGTAGGATTAATGTATATGCACTTTTCTAAGGAATTTATATTAAAGGATTGACTCAATAAATGTATGTAAACTTCTCTTGAGAAATTTTCTCTTGAAAAGTTAAGCCAAGTTTGATGTATTGGAACGGTACCCTTTGGGTCCGTATTTTATTGGATGTTAAATCCAAGTCTGGTTTACAAATAAATGGAGATACTCCTGACGGATATGCCAGCAAAAACTTTTGAGTAAAATGTCCCTTATTTCATTTGGGGGTAATAAAGTTTATTGTATCTATACAATAAACAAATTTACCCCCTGTGAAATAGACTAACCCTGGTCCAAGCTTGTGCTTGGACAAATCAATATGATTGATTTATTGATTGGTTGCATAGTAATGGCTTTATGCAAGAGCCAATGGGTTTAGTGACTATTGTTTGAAGTAGCCAATGGGAAGTGGTCAATAGCCTTGTGATACTGCCCAGTTGGTCAGGGATTAGGCACATTTGCTATCTGTCATGGAAAGGAGTAGGTTTGGTCTCCAATGTGAAGAAAATTTTCCCACCCACCACACCCAAAAAATTAGGTCATATCCCAGTATTCAATACCTTTGTGGACAGTTACTTAGGAGCAGTAGTTGGCTAGGAAGGCTTCCATATCGTCGGGACATAGAGGTACATAGACCTAAGGGGTATTGCAGTCTGCATTTTAATGGTAGCTACTGGGCATGGGCAAATTACCAGGAAGAGGGCGGTAGCTGACCAAGGGAGAGGATTCAAGAAGTGCACATTTTAACTTCTCTTGGGAGAGGTTAGGCGCATTTGGGTATACAGATCTAGGCGTTCAGGAAATCCCTTTAAAAAGGGCTCTGTAGCTAGCCGGTTAATACATTGCTGTTAACTTCTTTTTAAGAAGTTGGGCCACACTGCCGAGTGTGGAAAGGGCTCGAGAATACCCTGGAGGGCCCTGTATCTTACAAGAAATTAATTTGGGTTAACTTCTCTGCAAGAAGAAGAGTTGGGCCACACTTGTGTGTGTGTGCAAAAGGGCCAAGGAAATTCCCTGGAGGGCCCCGTATCATTCGAGGAATTAATTTGGGTTAACTTCTGCAAAAAGAGAAAGTTGGGCTACACTTGCATGTGGGCAAAAGGGCCAAGGAAATTCCGGGAGGGCCCCGTATCTTCACGAGGAATTTGTGTTAACTTCTTTGCGACACAAGAAGTGGGGCCACACTTGCGTGTGCAAAAGGGCTCGGGGTAATACCCTGGAGGGCCCCATATTCATTCATTAAATCATTTTTCATTCATTCATTTCTTTCATGCATTTATGTATTGTACAAGGAATTAACTCATATGCAACTCATTCATTTTCATTCATTCATTCATTTCTTCATTGCATTCATTTATGTAACTTTCAAGGAATTAATTTTGGTTAACTTCTCTATGATAAGAGAAGATTGGGCCACACTTGTGTGTGTGCAAAAGGGCCCGGGAAATTCCTGGAGGGCCCGTATCTTATACTAAGGAATTAAGTTGGGTTAACTTCTCTGTGAGAAGTTGGGCCACACTTTGTTCGGAGAGGCTCCGTACTTTACGGATAAGTAATGTAGGCATGGGCTCGGGAAATTAACGGGAGGGCCCCGTATCTTACGGGTGAGTAATTTAGGAATTGGCTCGGGAAATTCCCGGGAGGGTCCCGTATCTTACGGGTGAGCGGACACTGTGTGTAGATGGGAACAGACTCTGTATTTACGGGGAAAGTAAGATTATCCAGGTCAAAAATTGTGGCGGTAAAAAAGGGACAGGGCCACAAATTTTATCTTGAATCCAATTATATGAAAATAATTGGATCACCATAGGTAATTGCATAAGTGTTTACAAATAGTAATAATTAAGTAACTAATAAATTTGAGAAATAGTGCATGAGAAGTTGAACGAAATATGTCAAATATCCAGATTACTTTCCTGAATGT